>NW_024425563.1:5740492-5881841 GCF_017311325.1 Ursus maritimus | reverse complement strand
GGGGGGGGGGGTGCTGCTGCTGCTCAGGGACCACACTGAGAACACTGACCAGAACTCTGTGGTTTACTTATGGTCCTGGCCTGGGCTCTCCCGGAAGCTGACACTGACGCTAGGATTTGAGTGCAAACACTTCATTTGGCAGGGCATTCCACGAAGCGGGGAGAGAAACAGGAAGGAAGGATGTCCATACAGGTGTATTAGCAGGTGACTGCAGGGGGCCCCTTGGAGAAGGTGCAGACCAAAGCTCAGAGCTGTGCCCCCTGGGAGGTGGGGGGTAAGTCATTAGTTGAGGGCCTCTCTTGTGGGTGTCAGCTCCCAGCCCTCCTCCGACCTGCTCCTCATGGGAAAACCCTCTAGGGGAGAGGACCTGAGAACCCCAACTGCGGTATCCACAGCATCTGCCACGCCCACCCACAGCCTGGGCAAGCCGCGGGGAGCCCCAGACTCAGGCAGCTCTTCCTTACCCCACTTGCTGCTTCACCTGCCTATTTCCAGCCCTGCCGCTAAAGCTGCTGGTGACTGTGGCTCTGGAGGGCAAGTTTCATTCCTGGGTCTCTTCTGTCCCTTTCCTGCTTCCCCTACCCCAACCCAGTGTGGCTGCTGGGCATCCTGTGGATGGGAGGAGGGTCAGGAACACCCTGCAGCCTGTTGGCAAAGACCACGGACAGATTTCCTTAATAGTGAGCAGCAGGTGGGGTCCCTCCCAGCTGCTGCCAAGGGGAGGCGCCCTGGGCGGCTTTAAACTCTTTAAATTAGAGGTCCTGGCTTGGGAGCAGAGCCATAATCACACTTACAGGCTTGGACCCAAGAAGAAGGAAAAAATAATTTTCCCGTGTCAGACACCTAAATCCCGAGGGTATCTCAGGCTCTATTTTCAGAGATCCACATTCTGTCTTCATCTAACACCTGTGCTGTAAAGTCAACTTGAATTATCTGCTGTGACTCCCCCCACCCATCTGCTCCCTCAGTGTGTTATGTGAGAGAGAGAAAACAGAGAGGGGATGAGGGAGGCTGATGGTAAAGCGATGCTGGGGACAGTTTTGGGAAAGAGATGTTCAGGAACCTGGGAGCTCCACCCCCATGTAGGTATGGTGAGGTGTGTGTGGGGGGGGTGCTTCCTGGAACAGTGTCTTCTGGGTGTGTCTGGGGTGTGAACATGAGCCAGGCCTACAGGACAGAGCCAGCAAAGCTCAGATGTGTCAGTTTGAGACCTGTGGGACAGACAGCTTGTTGCCTACCCAATAAGCCATTCTGCCCTTCTTTCTTTCCAAAATAACCTGATTAATTCTGGCAGCAATATTCCCAGATAAGAGATTTCATTATTCAGTCCCTCTTGTAGGCAGTGGTCAAAGAAACGTATGCAAAGTCTTTGGGTAGGGTTTCCAAGAAATATCTTTAAAGAGACCCACTCAGCTAAGAGACACATCCTTTTGCCCTTCCCTCTTCGTCCTGTCTGCCTAAAACGTGGCACGATGGCTGGAGCTCCAGCAGCTGTCTTAACTATGAGGCCCCCTAATAGATAGGAAACATGTGCTAAGGGTGCTGAAGCAGCGTGATCAAAGAAAACTGGGTGCCTGATAATTTAGTGGAACCATCCATTCCCACCTAGACTGCGCCTCAGAAATTCTACCTGAGAAAATAAACCACCATTTCATTTAAAGCACTGTTATCTGGACAATTGTTGGAGAGGATGTGGAGAAAGGGGATCCCTCCTACATTGTTGGTGGGAATGCAAGTTGGTACAGCCACTCTGGAAAACAGTGTGGAGGTCCCTTAAAAAGTTAAAAATTGAGCTACCCTATGATCCAGCCATTGCACTACTGGGTATTTACCCCAAAGATACAGACGTAGTGAAGAGAAGGGCCATATGCACCCCAATGTTCATAGCAGCAATGTCCACAATAGCTAAATTGTGGAAGGAGCCGAGATGCCCTTCAACAGATGACTGGATTAAGAAGTTGTGGTCCATATATACAATGGAATATTACTCAGCTATCAGAAAGAACGAGTTCTCAACATTTGCTACAACATGGACAGCACTGGAGGAGATAATGCTAAGTGAAATAAGTCAAGCAGAGAAAGACAACTATCATATGATTTCTCTCATCTATGGAACATAAGAACTAGGATGATCGGTAGGGGAAGAAAGGGATAAAGAAAGGGGGGGGGGTAATCAGAAGGGGGAATGAAACATGAGAGACTATGGACTATGAGAAACAAACTGAGGACTTCAGAGGGGAGGGGGGTGGGGGAATGGGATAGACCGGTGATGGGTAGTAAGGAGGGCACGTATTGCATGGTGCACTGGGTGTTATACACAACTAATGAATCATCGAGCCTTACATCGGAAACCGGGGATGTACTGTATGGTGACTAACATAATATAATAAAAAATCATTTAAAAAAATAAATAAATAAATAAATAAATAAATAAATAAATAAATAAAAAAGAAAAAAAAAAATAAAGCACTGTTATCTGGGCTTTCTCTTATCAACTTAATGCTAGGTGAAGCCAAACCCACGTGGCCCTCCATTCTGGCAGAAGTCAGTGCCGCACGGTCTCATTTCAAGAACTGGAATGTGTCTGTAAGACAACGTTCTGAACCCCGGGACTCCTGAACATTCAGGCTGCTGCGCGTTCTTGTGGGGAGAAGCTGGGGAGGAGGCCCCACACCCTTGTTTGGACCTTCTTTGTAAGTAACCCTAGAGGCACACGTGCGTGGAGCGGGCTCGGCTGCTGACCGCCCAATGGCCGCTGAGGCTCAGGAGGGTACAGCTGAGTAAGAAGCGGAGCGCAGAGGCCCTGCGTGCGGGAGGACTTGGTGGGGGCGAGCAGTGAAGGGCAGCGTGGGGCCAGCCGGGGCAGGAGTCACTTACGGGTGCCTGCGTGGTATTTGAGGGCGCTCACGCTGTGTCGGTGGGCTGCAAACGTGCGCACGCGCTCCCCCGTGTCTGCCAGCCAGCACTTGACCGTCCTATCGGCGCTGCCCGAGTACACGTGCCGGTTCACGAGCTGGGGGAGGAGGAGGGAGGGGAGCTGGACTCTGGTGCCGCTGGCCGCAGCAGGTGACGCGGGGCCCCCTCCAGACCTCGCTGTGTGACGGGGGGAGGGGCACGTGCAGGTCTCACTGGAAACCGTGGACCAGCAGGAACTGCCCCTGCGGGTGGGGACCCACCCCACTGCCTGATCCAGCACCCAAGAATCTTGTCACTTTGCCCTCGGCCACGCCACTGACTGTTCCCCTGCTGCTGAGCGTAGACAGGCATCCTGCCAGTGCCTTCCCGGGGGGCGGGGGAGGGGGCGCAGAGAAGGCCCGAGCAGCGCTCAGCCCGCCAGGAGCAAGGCCCATGGAAGGTTCGCCCGTGTTGCTCTTGTTGTCAGGTGTCTCTCGTCTGCAGCTCCTGCTGAGGAACAGCCGTGCCTGAAAGGTTCCCGTCAGTCCACCTGTAGCTACCGACCAGCCGCGCCAGCTGTTCCCTCGACTGTCCCGGCTGAGGAGAGGGCTCCCGCGGCAGGGCTTTCACTCTGGACGTTTGCTCACAGAGGTGCAGATAGGAAAAAGAAAGGTCTAGAAGCAACCTGACTGGCTGCAGTGTGTCTGAGGGAGATCGGTGCTAGGACCAAAGCTGGACAGCCAGGGGCTGTCCTCGGGTCCTGAAACTCCTGCTCCCGGGGCTGCCCTGGGGGGCAGGGAGGAGCCCTGGAGACAGGCTCCCCCACTTCCCGCCTGCCCCAGCTGACCAGCGTGGCATTCACACCCCTGCTCTACCAAGCAGGAGGGAAGAAGGCAAGGGCCTGGTAGGGAAGGGATGGGGCTGGGGAGGCCCCTCACAGGAGCACCCCTTGCCAAGATAGACAGTGTCCTAGCCCAAGGGAAGTGCAAAGACTTAAAATAACTCTGCACAGTCCTCTAGACAAAATCCCCATGCAGCCAAGAGAGCCGCCACCCAGCAGTTCTAGTTAGCAGGGATGCAGAGGAGAACCAGAAGTCGGGCGGGGAGGGCAGCTGTGAGCCCTGGAGAGAGCCATTCGTGCCAGAGCCGGGGCCCAGGAACCCCTGGAGGCTTCGGAAAGAGGAGGCCCCTCTGCTGGGGCAGCCGGCAGCAGGCCTGGAGCGAGTACCGGCCACCGGCATCCTTAGCACGGCCAGGGCCCTCCTAGCTCGAGCACGCACTTGCCCAATGACAGCCACACTCTGGGCCCCTTTCCACTCCGGTTCCCGCGGCTGACCCAGTTTCCCCCTGTAATTTCCCAGTTTAAATCCCAGAGGACGGGGACTCTGACTAGTCCGGATTACGTTTCCACCCCAGCCACAGCACGGGTCACACTTGGCTTTGGGCCATTCACGACGGCACAGACAGTGGGATCCCGGGGAACACGTACGGCCTCCTGCCCCGGTGTCTGCCCCATGCCCTGTGTGTCCTGACCGTCCCCGTGAGCCGTCGCTCCCGAGGCAGCCCCAGGCCTCCAGTGGCTCCACTTCCTAAACGCGCACTGAGACTCACGGACCTGGAATTAAGGGAGCTGGTGTGTGTAGGCTGCGGGCTGGAGGCCCCTGGGGGCCACTGGGCACCTCCACACCGCTCAGCCAGCCAAGGGAGGCACTGAGCTTCGACGGCTGCTGCAGCGAGGGGATGACGCCACCTGCTCCCCACGCAGAGTGTCCCAACAACGTGGGGCTGTCACATTGTGTTTGAAAGTGACCAAGCTGCACGATCCAAAGTACAAATCAAGAGTCCGGAGGCCCAGGAAATGCTCCAAGCGTGTTGTCCTTGGCTGCCTAAGACCTCACTGTTCACTTTGGCTGCCTTCCTGAGAGGGACGTCCATGGGGCAGAGCCGGGCAGCTCGGGAGGCCAGAGGAGGCCCAAGGCACATGGGGAAGCAGACAGACCCTGACAGGGGCATGTCACAAAGGACAGGGCCTGCAACACTTCCCCCAGCCAAGACAGCTCTGAGGGGACGGGGCTGGGGGCTATCTCCCTGCTACGTGATCCATCCAAGTAGATGGCAGGCCCAGGCAGGCAGGCCTGTGGCTCTGCTGTGGAGGCCCCCGGGGTGCGGGCCTCTCCCCGCTCAGCTCACAGCAGCAGGTGCGCTCAGGCAGGGAATGAAGCCGCTGGGCCTGGCTGCAGAGCATAGCTGGGCTCCGGACAGCCCGCCTCCGGAGTAAGACCGACAGAAGAGGCTCCCCCAGTCTGGCAAGGCACAGGCCCCACCACACCTTTATAAGCTGCTGGTCAGGGGCGCCTGGGTGGCTCAGTCGGTTAAGTGTTGGCCTTCAGCTCAGGTCATGATCCCGGAGTCCCAGGATCAAGCCCCATGTTAGGCTCCCTGCTCAGCGGGGAGTCTGCTTCTCCCTCTGCCCCTCACCCTGCTCTGGTGCTCTCTCTCACTCTCTCTCAAATAAATGAATAAAATCTTAACAAACAAATAAGCTGTTGGTTACATGTTCAGTCCCGGTTCCAGTCTGTCTCTGCCCCTGACCAGCTGTGAGACCCTGGACAAGTGGCTTACCCTCTCGGAGCCTCTGTCTTCTCATGTGTAAAGTGAGAAAGGTAAGCACGGGCAGCGAATCTGCTAGGTGCCCACAACGGCACAAGCTGCCCGGCACCCACGCGGGGCACGTCTGGGCCCCGCCCAGCACCAGTTCATGAAATCCTCACGACCACCGGGGTGGGCGTGATTTCACACTCAGAATCCCTGACCCAAAGTCTTGGGGCCAGATGTATTTCAGGAGTGTTTGGATTTTAGCAACACGCTCATGTTTCTACAGCAAAGGAATTCATATTCCCAGGAAGTGGGGTAGAGTGAGCTCCAGCTAGCCTCCTATCTGTGCGGGCCAGGCTTTGCTGCCAAGGGAGTCTTGGTGCCAAGCCTTAAAGAAAAAAACAAAACAGAACAAAACCTTCATATTGTGGAATTTTGGATTTAGGAATTATGGACCAGGGTTTCTGGGTAGACATAATCCTCAACCTGTAAACAAACCAAAATTCCTATGCTGACAATAGCCTTAACCCTTGTTTCTGTGAGTGTATTTGGAGACAGGGTCTTCAAGGAGGTAGTTAAGTTAAAATGAGGTCATTGGGGCGGAACCTAACCCAGTAGGACTGGTGTCCTTATAGGAAGGGGACGTTTGGAAGCAGAGGGACGACCACGTGAGGACCCAGGGAGAAGATGTCCAGCTACGAGCCAACACCTGGGTCTTGGACTCGAAGCCTCCAGGGCGGCGAGACGACCCGCCTCCGTCGTGGAAGCCGTCCGTCTGCGGTACTCTGTTACACAGCCCAAGCTAACAAGTACACAGGGGAGGGTGGTGGCTCAGAGGACGACCCGGGGGCCTCCCTGGCGAGGGCCAGGCGGAGCTCACCTCCAGACAGATGACAGAGCCCTGGTGCTCCCTGAACACCCGCAGCTGCTCCCCGCTCAGGATGTCCCAGGCACGGATGGTGGCGTCGGTGCTGCCGGTGAAGGCAGTGTGACTGGGCGTGTCCAGCACAAGGCAGAGCACGGCTCCCGTGTGGCCCCGCAGCGTCTGGTGGCAGCAGCCGCTGGCCACCTGCCACACCTTGGCCGTGCCGTCCGTGCTGCCCGTCACCAGGAGCCCGCCAACTTCTTCAGCGCAGGGAGCCCCGGGCAGGTCCCAGGGCGCGGAGTAGGCTAGGGTCAGCACACAGTTGCGGTGGCCCCGGAACTCCTGGGACACTTGCCCCTTGTCCACGCTCCAGGCTCGAGCCGTGCGGTCGTAGGAGCTGCTGAAGAGCTGGTTGTTGGCGACCAGGATCCTGGTGGGAAGAGGGAGAGGGCAGGGGTCAGACCACGCAGGGGTCGGGGCAGAGGTCAGACCACGCAGGGGTTGGGGCAGGGGTCAGACCACACAAGGGTGTGTAGCAGGCCGTCTCGGAGGCCCTGGTGTCCTCTGTGTTCAGTGAACCCAGGGAACTTTGTGTGGGAGGAACGGGGTTCTGTTCACACCCATGGGGGGAGGAGAGGCCTCCCGAGGAGCAAATATTCATGATTCTTAGTCCCATTTTGATGAATGTTAAGAACTTCTCCCCAGAAAATACACGTTTGTCTTCAGTACAGAACTCTGCATAATGTCAAGGCTCTGTTCACACACCCTTATTAAGAAGCCCCAGGCCCCCCCCCAACCTGAGAGGAGCCCACAAAGGGGAGCAGCAGAGGGGGAGCTGGAACGGGCCAGTGTCCCAAGTGTGAGGACAGAGCAGTCGGGACCCTGCATCTTGGTGTCAGAGGCGCCTGGCGCTTCCCTGGCCTGCTCGCTGCCCACACAGCTCACCTCTGCGCGGCTCACCTCTGCACGGCTCACTTCCCACAGGCAGTTAGGGGGCCAACCGCCGGATATGCGTGCTGCTTCGGACCCCCTTCTTCCCTAACTCCCCGTACGGACAGTTTTTACGACATGCGTATGTGTAAGGGAAAGTGACCACGTGACACCACGTGTCACCACAGGTGATGTTCTGGGGGCCTGAGCCCTGCCTGGTCTGGCCTGGCATGAGAAGGCATGGTCCATGCCCCCCAGAACTCACACACCCGGCCGGGCTCTGAAGTGACTTGCACATCCCGGCCTCAGGGATGTGGCAGCTGTGAGCACAGCTCCTTAGTCATGCCATACAGTTGCTAAGTCACGCTTAGTATCGACCCGGAATGATCCGCCCCGTTTAGGACCGCGACCCCTCCACGGCTGTGTGTGTGCATGTGTGTGAACCGTGTGTGTGTGCTGAACACGGCAGAGCCTAATTTCTAGCCTTGATTACCCAGGTTTGCTTTTGGGGAGCAGCTGACGGTTTCCGGTTACAAGCTGAGCGCAAGCCAGTCACTGAGATGTGGCCTCTCCCACCCGCCCCGGCCTCACGACGCGAGACTCCCGCACACCCACACTTCCCTCCGTCACAAACTTCTTCCTCAAGGAAGCGACCAGCAGGAGGTGTGACTTCCTCCACCACCTCATCTGCCGGGCCCTGGTGGCGGGTGGCTGGCCATGCCCGCTCCAGCTACAGAAGCAGGGGGGAGGTGACCTTCTCCACTCGCCACCATCCTGAGCCAACACGACACTCTGTCTCTGCTGAGGGGCGGTGCCTAGTCCTGCCCTGTGGGTGCACGGGTCTGGGCCTCCCATTCCCACCCTGCAAGCACTAAACCACGGGCAAGTCGTTTCCCACCCCGACCCAGGGCTGCACAAAGCTCAGGCGGCAGCGTCCCTGTGGCCGAGAACAGCTCTCCTCCAGCCGCCCAGCCCAGCCCCTGACCTCCTCCAAATGCCTGCCTCGATGTGGGGCTCGATCCCATAACGCCGGGATCACACCCTGAGCTGAAGGCAGACGCTTAACCGCTGTGCCACCCAGGCGCCCCTGGGCCCTTCTCCTGGCTGACTTAGCTCAGCCCCCCTGGGCACCCTCCCCACCCCCATCAGTGAGGCCTCGAGGGCCCGTGCCTAGACGGGCAGGCAGGTGCCTGGACCCCTGGTCTTCCTCGACACTCCCTCAGGAGTCTAGGATGGCCACCACAACTTACATAAATAGTGCCAAACTGATGTGATCAGCAAAGGAATTTTCATGGCTCAGCTCAGACCCAAATTCAATAAGGGAAGGAAAAATTCAAACCTCCTAGAGAAGGAGGGGTGGGATATTTCAACAACAACATGGAAAGGAGAGTTTTAAAAATACTCTGGACTCCAGAACAAGCCTTCCCCCCAGCCCCGGTTGACCATCAGGTACCAATTAGGCCACTTCCTCTGGAATTCGTGGCCATCAGTAGGGGATGTGGCCACCATCGACTTTCCCCGTGCCTAGCGGTGGGCAGTGCGCTGCTGGGGTTCCAAGGGGGGCGTCCGGGCACAATCAATGTGCTGGTGGTGCCTTCCTTCCCCAACCCTGCCTGCCGAAGCCCCGCACGCAGCCCGGGGCAGCCAGCCCTTGTCGTGCCTGAAACACGTGCACCCGGGCCTTCCACAGCTGTGCGCTCCGGGCGACCTCCGCACATCTGCACGCAGGCTTCCCTGCAGAAGCTGAATTCCTCCAGGGGCAGGGGCCGCACGGCCTACACCTCTGTCCCCTGGGGCCCCGGCCACACTGACCTGTTCACGATGGACGTGTGTCCCCGGAAGACATGCAGACACTGCCCGGTGCGCACGTCCCACTTCCTGATGGTGCGGTCCGCGCTGCACGTGAAGGCGGCCTCGTCCTCCAGCTGGCAGAAGGTCACGTAGCTCTCGTGCCCTGCACACGAGGGGAGACGTGAGTGTGCCGGGGCATGGCCGCTCTGGTCTTCCTTCGGGAAGCGAGCAGGGTGGGGAGTGTTTGGGACGAGTCCAGGATCACTAGCCCTGCCGAGGGGCGATTTCCGTCTGGGCGTCTCAGGAGCTACGGGTGCCAACAGAAATTCAGGGGCACTGTCCCTGCCCCGGGTCCTTTAGATCCCTCTTTTCCCACTCTCTCTTCCTCCTCCCTCCTCCTCTCCACCCCCTTCTCTATTGGTGACTCTCGGTCTTCTTCAGACTCCTCAGCTGTTTGTCTTCACCCGGTCATTGAACAAACCCAGTGTCACAGAGGCGGGACGCATAGAGGCCCAGGGCACCCCTGGCCTTCGGGGCCAGAGCGCTCGGCCAAGCTGCTGGGGCTGCGGCTGACTCGCCTCTGGACACCGCCATCTCCTCACCTGCCGAGGGGAGAGGAGCAGCCCTTTGTTGCGGGGCGGCCGCGCAGGCTGGGCGAATGCTGGGCGGTGGCTGTGTGGGGAGAGGGATCGGGTCCTAGTCCTTGGAACCCGGAAATGTTACCTTACTTGGGGAAAAAGACACACGTGCCGATGTCAGTAAGGATCTGAGGTGGGGAGTGTCCTGGATTCTGGCCAGGAAGGCCACCACAAGGGTCTCTGTAAGAAGGGGCAGAGGGAGATGGGAGGACACGGGGAGAGGAGGCTGTGGAGACGGCGCAGAGTGACCTGAAGGCGCCCCGAAGACGGAGGGAAGTGGGTCTCCCCACAGGCTGCAGCGGGACAGCCGCTGTACCAACACCTTGATCTGGGCCCACTGACGCTGGCTTTGCATTTCTGGCCCCCCAAACTGCGCCAGAAGAAACTTCTGTTCTAAGGCATCCAGTGGGATCACTGGTCACAGCGGCCACAGGAAACTAAGACACTTTCCCTGCCTTCAAAGAGAGGACGAGCCGGGCAGGAGAGCGTCGGCCAGCATGACACGGGCTGGACAGAGCACGTCCGGGGTCGGCGGAGCAGAAGCCCCAGTGACGCGGGGCATGAAGAGTCTCCGCGGGGCCTGCTGGGGAGGGCAGGGGAGAAGAGCTGGGGAGAGAAGACGGCACACGCCAAAGCAGGAGGGGCCCCTAAGGCCAGAATTCAGGTGTCTGGCAGAAATGGCGGATAAGGCACAGACATACTGTGGGTGGTCTAGGACAGACGGAGCCTGGGGTCTCGGCCAGGTGCACCTGCTCGTCCGTCTTATTGGTGCGATCGTCAGTGCTTGATGATCGGCCTGGCTGACAGAGCAGCCCCGGAAGCACTCAGCTCCCCAGGCGCAGGAGGGCCTGTCCTTCAGGTAAAGATGGCTCCGCCTCAGGGGCGCCGGGCCAGCTCGGTCAGGGGAGCGCGGGACTCTTGGTCTTGGGGTCATGAGCTGGAGCCCCACGTTGGCTATAGAGTTTACTTAAAAGACAACAAAATCCTTTAAAGTCCTGTGTGATAAAATCTAAATGTATTTAGAATCTAAAATCAGGGGCGCCTGGGTGGCACAGCGGTTAAGCATTTGCCTTCGGCTTAGGGAGTGATCCCGGCGTTATGGGATCGAGCCCCACATCGGGCTCCTCCGCTAGGAGCCTGCTTCTTCCTCTCCCACTCCCCCTGCTTGTGTTCCCTCTCTCGCTGGCTGTCTCTATCTGTCGAATAAATAAATAAAATCTTTAAAAAAAGAAAAAATAAATAAAATAAATAAATAAATAAAATCAGAATTTATGGGGGCACCTGGGTGGCATAGTCGTTGAGCGTCTGCCTTCGGCTCAGGGCGTGATCCCAGAGTTCTGGGATCGAGCCCCACATCAGGCTCCTTTGCTGGGAGCCTGCTTCTTCCTCTCCCACTCCCCCTGCTTGTGTTCCCTCTCTCGCTGGCTGTCTCTCTCTGTCAAATAAATAAAATCTTTAAAAATAAATAAATAAAATAAAATAAGAATTTATGGGTCAGACATATGCCCATATATGCAAAGACTATACCTATATCTCTTTCTATACTTACATACACTCATATACAGATTTAAAAAAAGAAGTTTCCACCTCAGATAACCACTCTTTTTTTTTAAGATTTTATTTATTCATTTGTCAGAGCGAGCAAGAGCACAAGCAAGGGGAGCAGCAGGCAGAGGGAGAGGGAGAAACAGGCTCTCCGCTGAGCAGGGAGCCCAATGTGGGGCTCGATCCCAAGACCCTGAGATCATGACCTGAGCAGAAGGCAGACGCTTAACGACTGAGCCACTCTGATAAGAACTCTTCCCCGCCCCCCCCCCAACAACTCATGATAGCAAACTGAAGCTGACTATATCTGAGGAGAATCCAGGAGCCAGAAAATCAGTTGAATCAAAGGAATGTTATACCCAAGATCCATTTCACAGACGATGAAATGGATTAATTCAGGTATCTACATGTGTGGAATATATTAATTACGTTAAAGATCACAACTGAATTTTAAAATTCCGTCTAGATGTCTGGTACCAGACAGGGATTTTTATTTTTTTTTTAAAGATTTTATTTATTTATTTGACAGAGCGAGTGAGAGCACAAGAGGGGGAACAGCAGAGGGAGAGGGAGAAGCAGGTTCCCCACTGAGCAGGGAGCCCGATGCGGGGCTTGATCCCAGGACCCTGGGGTCATGACCTGAGCCAAGGAGATGCTTAACCGACTGAGCCGCCCAGGGGCCCCAGACAGGGATTTAGAATATTCTGGGCAGTTTCGAGCCGATGTGCACTTTTTGGCCCTGGGGTTTCAGCTCGGTTACTCTTGGAAGAACCCAACTCCCTGGGTTCTAAGAAAGAGAATTAAAAAAAAGAGAGAGAGGGAGAGAGAGAGAAAGACATGTTTTGCAGTCTTCCTGGATAGCGTGTACCAGGCCTCTAAGAAAACGATGTTTCTGTGAAGGAAGCAAACCCTCGAAGATGATGCCGATTAGGGTTCCTTAAAATACACGTCAGTTTAAAAGTCGAGGGCAAAATGTGTTTGGCAACGCACAGCCCCACTTTTTGCCAACCCCAGAATGTTTATAAAATATTTTAAGATTGTCAACAAACTTTCCCTGAAACCAGAGCTGCCGTGGGGAGGGCGCCGCGCCGTTCGAGGAGCCACCTGGCTTCCAGGGCTGGCTGGGAGGCGGCCCGGAGCCCCAGGGCAGGAGGGCGCAGGGAGCCGGCCCTGCACACACAGCCCGCAGTCCTCCTCGGACCCTGGGCCATCCGGCGCCAACCAAGCCAGGAGAGGCTTCCGCAGGGGCATCGGCCCCATCCTGGCTGCTTCTGTCTCGTCTCAACAGCATCTGACAGCAGGAAGGAGACAAGCCAAGTGTATATAAGGCCAAGAAAAGCACTGGAAAGCAGTGTGGCCAGTAAGCCACGGCAGCCCCACTCAGTGAAGCCACAGCCACAAGACCAGGGATGTAGGACCAATTATACGGCCCATGGAAGTAGGACAAAAAAAAGGATATAGACAATAAAAATAAAAATATAAATATCTATAGGGGTACCTGCGGGGGGGTCACAGTCGATTAAGGGGCTGACTCAGTTTCGGCTCGGGTCGTGATCTCAGGATCGTGGGATCAAGCCCCACATTGGGCTCTGTGCTCAGCGTGGAATCTGCTTGAGATTCTCTCCCTCTGCCCCTCCACCATCCCTCTCTAAAATAAATACACACACACACACACACACACACACACACACACAAATACCCATAAACAAAGACTTGAAGAAAAGAGTCAATAATGAAAAGAATTTTTTCAATGTAAAAAACAATCTCATCTCTAAAGCTGGACCAGGCTGACCCTCTGCCCTCCTGGGGGCCTGGCCCTGGTCTGGCTGAGGCTCCCTGCATCGGTCAAGGCCCTCCCAGGACAAGCCCCTTCCTCTGCACACCAGGCCCCCGTTCCACATCTGAAAACCCACTGACTGAGTCCCAGCTCAGAGCCCAGCTGGCAGAGGCTGCAGAGCGTGTCCCTGACCACAGTCCACAGACCATACGACAGGGCCCGCTGCACACAGCCTGCAGGGTCCCCGGGGCAGGGAGGGATGAGGGAGGCTGGGGACAAGGAGCCCATCCCATCTCCAGGGACCACAGCGCCACTGCCACAAGCGGTTGGAATTGTGTAGAATAAGCAAAAAAGCCCAACTAAAAATAAACATTTTTGAAGGGATAAAGAATGCAGATAAGACGCAGTTATTATGTTCAAAAGGACATGCTGAGGCTCGGGGTTTTCTGCCAAGGCAGTCGCCCACCCCCCGCCTCCCCGGCCGCACACCCCGACTCGCCGGAGGTGCCCCTTCCACATCCGGGAGGAGGCGCTCAGCGCACTGGCCACCCGGGGTCTGCGGTGGCAGAGGTGGGCCGGCGTGGGCACCAGCCAAGCTGGAACATTCGTTTGACTAACTTGGCAAGAAAAGCGGGGCCTCCTTTCCCTCTGCTATCCCTGGCAAGTCTTAGGTCGGCCCCTCCCCCACCCCAGGGGGCTCCCTGATCCCCCCACTGCCTGCAGGGTTCAGACAGCTGGGAGCCCAGCAGGAGACTTTGGGTCTGGATCAGTTGGCCCGCAGCCATCAAAACCTCAAACCATGGTCACACTTCCCTGGAGGGAGGCCTCTCCACAGCCATTTCTGGGCTGCCGTGAACTCTCTGGCCATGGCTCCCCCAGGTCTGGGGGCGCCGAGGGCCCTGCAAGTAGCAGCCACGGTACAGCGGCCCCCTATACCATGCCCCCCTCGGCAAGGGTCTCTTTCTCAAACTCGCCTTGAGCTACTCTGTTGAGGGTGCCATTTTGTTTCCTGCCTGATGGAGCCGCCCCTGGATGTGTCCCGCCAGCAAGCCGCAGCAGCGACAGCCACGCGACCCGAGCATGGAAGCTGTGGCTGAAATAGCGTCTGACAAAGCCATTGGACACTCGGCCACTGGAGACTCGGCCACTGGAGACTCGGCCTCCTGCCCCAAGCCCCTAGACACGACAGGCTAATGCTCCTGTCGCTGGTGCCACTGCAGGGCCTGTCCCTCCTCCTCAGCTCCTCTCAGCCCATGCCCCCCACCAGGCAGCTCTCTGGCCTCCTCTGAGACCTCCTCGATCCGCACCCACGGGGAGCTCACTACCCCTGGACGGTGAAGAATGAATTACCCGCCTGGGCTTCCGTCACATCCATGCTTACAACGAACTGCATTTTGATGGAATTCTTCCTTGACTGGGACGAAGTTAATAATGATGTGTTTATGTCTGAGAGCCTTCCCTGTGCCCCCACAGCCTCCTCCAGAAATATGTAGGAGATGCGCGCCTGGGTGGCTTAGTCGGTTAAGTCATGATCCTGGGGTCCCAGGATCGAGCCCCGCATAGGACTCCCTGCTCAGCAGGGAATCTTCTCCCTCTCCCCCTACTTGTGCATGCCCTCTCTCTCTCAAATAAAAAAAATAAAATCTTCCCAAAAAATGTAGGAGATGATTCAGCAAGCACACTTCTGGGTATCTCCAGAAAGGAACGGAAAACAGGGCCTGGAAGAGATGTTTGCACACCCAAGCTCAGCGGCATTTCTCAGCACAGTCATGAGGAAGCAATCCAAGAGTCCGCTGACAGACGAATGGGCAAAAAGAATGCACACAGCAGAACAGTACTCAGCCCTCCAAAGGAGAGAAATCCTGACACCCGCTACAACACAGACGAACCTTGAGGGCATCCTGCTAAGTGAAATGAGCCTGTACGAGGTCCCCAGAGCAGTCAGATTCAGAGGCAGAAAGCAGAATGGTGGGCACCAGGGGCTGGGGGGTGGGCGAAAGGGGGTTATTGTTCAAAGGGGACAGTTTCAGTTTCCCAGGCAGGAAAAGTTCTAGAGATGGACAGTGGTAATAGCAGTATGTTATGAATGTTTACTATCTTCAAACTGTACACGTAAAAACAGTTAAGATGGTAAATTCGATGCTACATGTTTTCTATTAGAGTTAAAAATTGTCCCAGGTCCATTCCAGGCCCACCTGGGCCACGAGGTGCACCCTGACTACCCCAGCTCAGGGATCCTGCTTATCTGAAGTTCGAGTACACACAGCCCCTCAGTTTAGCCAACCTGCAGACTCCCAGGGGCAGCTTCTTCGAATCTAACACAGGCACCCAGCGCAGTCAAGCCAACAGTCCAGTGGGACAAAGGCTCTGGAGCAGGAGGGAGGAGGGCAGGCTCCCCCCAGTGACGCTCTGCCTGCATAAACATGGCAGGACTGGCTAGCCCTTCGGAGCCTCGAATGGCAGAATCAGGCTGTGAGAAGCAAAGGACGAAGAGCTTTGGAGCTGGCCGGGTACCCTGCCAAGGAGGTGCTCTTACTCAGTCCGGGCTTGTGGATGTGAGCCTGGAGGACAAGGTCACTAACAGAAGCCCGGAGCTATCTATTGACTGGTTTACTGCCCCCTCACACACACACACCCCCAACCTCATAAGGCTAGATGACCATGTTATCATCCCCAATTCACAGATAAAGAAACTAAGTCACAAGAAGTTGAGTAATGAGATTCGAGCCCAAGCAGCCCAGCTCCAGAGCCGGGGGCTCTTGACTATTAACGGCCCCTCCTGCTCCCTGGTGGCGAGTAGGGGTCAGGGGTCATCAGGATGGGCAGGCACCAGCAGGTTTCCAGTAAACAGGAGTGTGCAGTTTGTTCACATGGAATTAAAAACAAACAGCACCCCGTCATGCTAGAAGATGCTGTTAGAGGACAAGGATGCTTGTGGAAGACCCGCAGTGGGTTGGACCATTCAGGCTGGGTCCCTTACTACATAGGAACAGACCAGGACAGGGACTGCCATCCGGGGACATGCTGCTTATTTCATTGATCCAATGAAGGTGCCCCAACAGATAAAAGAAAAAGGGGGGAGATAATTCCATTAAATGCGGTTCTTCCCTTTACAGAATAATTGGCAGTTAAGCCTCCTTCTCCCCCTGGAGCTCACTAACTGCATTTGAAAGCCAGTTCCATTTACTGAAAAAGCAGAGCTGCTGTGGGAGGGAAGCTGGGGGGCCCTGGTTATGCAGCCTGCTCTCCAGGACCAAGGGGGACAACTTGCCCGTCAAGCCCCCACCCACAGGGGACTGCCCTCTTGTTCCTCTCCAGCACATCCCTTGGCATAAACTTTCGAAACCCTGAGAAACTCACAGAAAAGCCTTGGGCCCCCAACTCCCTCTGCTCCCCAGGAACTGAGCAGAGCAAGAAGCTCGTGTGCAGAAGGAGAGCGAGGGCAGGAGCTGCCCACTCCGGCCACTCTGCCCCAGAAATCCAGGCCTGGCCCACCAACAAGCTCTTCTCCAGAGCCTTCTTGGGGGCCCAGCGCTGCACCAGGTGCTAGCATCACCCCAATCTGGCAGTTTCCACAAAAGGAGTAGCAAGAGCCTGGAGTGGGGGTCAGGAGAGCCCGGGGATCTGGGCTGCAGCTGCTCTGTCCTGCAGCATTGTCCTGATGATAGCAGGAGCCACAGAGGGGGAGAAGCCATCTGCAAGCCTGCGCTGTGACCTCGGGCAAGTCCCATAACCACACTACATCCCAGGGGATGCTGACAACAGAACCTCCCTCACAGGTTAGGCATCTAGAAAACACTTCGAATTCTCCATGTGTTGGTAAATCTGTGCCTGCCCATTCTCATCTATAAACCGGTGTCAATTCTATCTACCTCACGGTTTTGAGTATTAATAATAATAATGGATAAAGAAGTAAGCATATTGAGGGGTATTTATAAAATATAGGATACTAAACAAATGCTAAGACATTTATTACTATTTCACTGATACAAAAAAATTCCTATTGGGGGCAGAGCTAGCAAGACCTTGCTGTCTTTGGGGGTGGGGGGGACACAAGGACTATCGCACACCCCAAAAGACTTTTTCAAGTTAAGTCTAATAGTGCGATTTCAGGGTGAGGAAAGGTTACTTCTGTTCCTTCTGTCCGTGAAAATTCTTGAAGTACCAACCCTTACAGCCGCAGAAACAATTCTGGTAGAAACGGGTTGGCAGTGTTTCAGTTTGATAGTTTTCCCGTTGAGTGGGACGGCTCTCAACCAGATCACCAGAGGGGCAGGCACAGGCCCACCAGGACGCAGGTGTGGGTGTCCTGGGGGACAAGCCACCGTGAGGGCCACCAAAATGGTGTGAAGGGGAGTTGCCAGGCACAGAGCTGGGTGGTGATGGCAGGGCAGAGCTGGGCGGGAGGGTGGGCTCTGGAGGCGTGGTCTAGGCTCTAGAGCGGCCCTGGGTGCAGAGCCCCACGCCTGCCAGGCCAGAACCACCCCGGAAAGGCCTGGAGCTCAACTGGGGAAGAAACCCACCTTCAAACTGGGCTCCCACAATGGACACCAGGCCTAAGGGCTCCCAGGGTCAGGATGCAGCAGATCCATCCAAAAGCTTGTTAGAAATGCAAATTCTATGGGGCGCCTGGGTGGCTCAGTCGTTGGGCATCTGCCTTCGGCTCAGGACGTGGTCCCGGCGTTCTGGGATCGAGTCCCACATCGGGCCCCTGATCAAGCTGGGAGCCTGCTTCTTCCTCTCCCACTCCCCCTGCTTGTCTCTCTCTCACTGGCTGTCTCTGTGTCAAATAAATTAATAAAATGTTTAAATAAATAAATAAATAAATAAATAAATAAATGCATGCAAATTCTAGAGTCCTACACCAAGAGCTCACTGAAACTGGGACCTGGGAATTTACATTTCTGAAAGCGCTCCAGATGAGTCTTATGTTTGGGAAGCAATACTGTTGGATTATAAACTTTGGACAAATCTTAGATCTTCCACTCTCAGTTTGGTGCCTGTGTGACTTTGGGGGTGATTTTGGGGGTGGCAGAGGAATGTGTTAGTTTATAACTGACTCTCCCTTATCCATACCCACCCCATGTAACAAGCAATCCAAAATTCATCTCTTCTGGGCTTTGAAATATCTACCATAACTGCTTTTATTTAAAACCAATAGGGTCGGGGTGCCTGGGTGGCTCAAGCATCTGCCTTTGTCTAGGTCATGATCTGGGGGTCCTGGGATGGAGCCCCACATTGCATCAGGCTCCCTGCTCAGTGGGGAGCCTGCTTCTCTCTCTCCCGCTTCCCTTGCTTGTGCTCTCTCTCTCTCTCTGTCAAATAAACTTTAAAAATCTTTAAAAAAAATAGAAAATAAAACCAATAGGGTAAATATCAGCCAATGGTGAAGCTGTTGTACACCCTGTGCCCACATGACTTGGAAGGTGCAGGGAGGCCACCCAGGATTTGCTGATTATGGTGGAAAAAACACAGGCGATGATAAAAAACCACAGTGCCGAGAGCCTGTGCTTCAAGGGGCCTACCTGCTGCTCAGGGGCCACCAGGGGCAGAGCTGGAGAGGGGCCTCACAGCCCTGCCCTGCAGACATGTGACAGGGTCCCTGCGTAGGAAATACATTCCCCTCCAGTGACTAAATACACAAGTATAAACCAGTATGCATGCCTTTGTGAAACTTTTATAAAACAATATGTGCGCCTACTATGTGCGCCTCCTGCCATTGCCTCACGTTTCCAAACACGCTATGTTGGTTTAACAACCCCATTTTGAGAAACTTTGATCCATCCCTCCCCGCCACCCCTTCATTTTCCAGCAGAAGAACCGAGGCTGCAGAGAGAGCAGAGTAGAATGGCCAGATGGGGAAGGGGGCGTTCAAATTTCAACTCCACCCCCCACAGGCCGTGTGACCCCGGGCAACTTACTTCCTGCCTCAGTTTCCCTGTCTGCGCGAGTGGGCTAACAGCAGTGTGAGGCCAGCCAACCGCCGTGCTCAGCAGCGCCCGCGCTTAACCAGCGCCGGTGGTTACCGCAATGGTTCCTAGAGGAACGTCCGGCCAAAGCCACTCGGGCAGTGAGAGACTGGGGAAGGCGCTGCGTGGCCCGCGGAGGACGCAGACGTGCGATTCCGGGTTATCTGCTATTGCCGTTGTAATGGCAATGATTTCCTGCACTGGGCTGACAGGTGAGGGTAGCCCCCCGCAGCGGGTGCTCCCCGGCCCACGCGTCCCGGTGGCCGCGGGCTCCGCACCCCACCCTGCGCTCTCTCGGCCGGTCGCAGGCTGGGCCCCCGGCGAGCGCTCCCCCACGAGCGCCCCGCCGTGGGCGGGAGCTGGGCTTTCTGGCAGGGGTCTGCGGCGGCAGGGCTGAGGTCGGAAGAGGGCGAGCGCGCGGAGGGGACGGAGCGGGAGGGTCTACCTTGCAGGAGTGCGCAGCACTGGCCGTCCGCGGTGCTCCAGAGCCGTGCCGTGCCATCCTCGCTGCCAGTCAGCAGGCGCTGCCCGTCCGGGCTCAGGCTGAGCCAGTTGATGCCCCCGCGGTGGTCGGCGCAGACCCTCAGGGCCGAGCCTCCGCCCCCCATGCGGCCGGCCGGGCGGGAGACGAGGAGGCTGCGCCCCGCTAGGGAGGGGCGCCCCGGCATCGGCGCGGCGGCTCCCGGCGGCTGCGTCCCGCGGCCATGGCCCTGAGGGGCACCGGGTGCGGCGGAGGTGAGGTGGGGGTCCTCGCTCCCGCGCCGCCCGCACGGCCTCGCGGCCCGAGGCCCCAGTTGGGGCTGCGCTGCTGGGGGCGGCCCGCCGGGACGTCCCGCTCCGCAGTGAAGGAGTCCCGGCCCCACCGGCGCCGGCTGCCTCCCTTCCCCGCGCCCCACCTGAGCAGGCCCTCCCTCGGAGCCCGGACGACCCGGCAGAGGCGTCTCTCGGCGCGCTGGAAGGCTCGGGCCTCGTCGCGGGGTCCTGCGCCGGGGGAAACCCGGGAAGTCGGGCGCCCTGCGCCCCGCGCGCCCTCCCCGGCCCGCGCCGCGCGCTGGGGGCGGCGAGTGTGGAACAATACAGTCCAGCCTGGCTCCTCCTCAGAGACCACCCCCCAACCTGTCCCCTCCCACTTCTCCGGCCGGCGCCCCAGCCCCCACCCTACTGCCCCCCCCCACCCCGGCACCCGGCCCTCCGGACCCACCTCGGCGCGCGGCCCCAGCGCCCTCCCTGGGGACGCCGGAGACCGGCCCACGTGGAACTCTCCAGGCTGCCCCGTGCGGAGACCGAAGGCCGGGACCAGGCGGAGGAGGCGGACGCAGGGTCCCGTGGGGTGAGCCGCGCGCGCCCCGGAGCTGACTCGGGCCGGCTGCTGCGCGCCACTACCGGGCAAGTCTGCCCCCCTCCAGGCTTCCAGCCCTGAGGACCCTGCCAGAGAGGTTCTCGGGGGACTTTGGGGTGGCCCCCTTGTTAGAGAGCGCCCCTAGTCCGCTCTCGCTGGGAAATTACGCATACACCCCGAATTCTAAAGAAGTTCCGCAAGTGGGGTGGCGGCGGGCTAGCGAGAGAAGAGCGGCGCGGTGAGGCTTCCCGGAGAGGTCAGGTTCACCCATTTGAGCGGCCTCGGGGTCCTAGGCTACGGGCTCCCGCTGTTCTTGTGCTGGGGGTTTGGGGCCCCCACCCACTAATCCACCATCTTTCGGCAGCCTCTCCCACCCCCATTCCACCCCAGCGCCTCTGACAGTCCACTGAGGTCTCTGCTGGAATCCCACACCCTGGGTTGTGAGCCCTCCCGGAATGCCTGCTGGTTCCCATTAGAGGGGGAGCGGCGGGGGGGGGGGGGGGGGGGGGGGGGAGTGACACCCCCCCTCACTCGGATCCTCCAGGTCCTAAAGGTAGCAGGGTTTCCCGAGGGGCGGGGTGGGGGTGAGGAAGCGAGGTAGCTTTGGAAAGCCAGCCCTCATGGCAACAGCCACACCTTCTCCCAATGGCTATGTCCAGACCTTGAAAGAAAATGCCGTGATAGGGTCCCAAAGCACATGGGACAATTTCTTCTCCAAGCGTCTTAACCAGAGTAACCCACTCTTTCCCCGATCTTGGCATGCAGGCGGAAGGGAGGACTGTGGGGGTCTCCACTATGCTAAGACTGGGTAGAGGGAGGCTGGTGACCTGTGTCCAGAGATGCTCCTACAGGCTGATCGCAAGTTCATTTTAGCACCTGTGACCTTGAAGCTGCCATGGCAACATCCAGGTATGAAGACCAATGGGCAGTTTGCCATACAGGTGCTCAGAAGAAAATCCAAAGGAGACAGAAGACCCTTCCTCGGGCTGTTGCTCCAGGGGTGTCTAGTCGCTCCTTCCCTCGGGGTCCTGGTCTGAGCCCTTTTACCTTCTCTGCCCCCAGGACAGGGTTCCTCCATGCCTGACACGGGACTACCACGCCATTCTCGAAGGAGAATTGCTGAGCTACCATTGGCTGTTGAAAAAAAGAAGAGAAAAGAAAAGGAAACGTGTTTTTCCCCTACATTCCAGATTTCAGCCTTTACAAGGCAGAGGGAGGACTATTTGGGACAGAGAGACCTTCCCAAGCCTCCTGACCTTTCACTGTACAGGCAACAGCCGTGTCTGGCTTATGGTTTCCGGCCAACTCTGCTAGAGGCTCTCCCTGAAACATACGCACCATTCACACTTCCCACCAGCATCTTGCCTGCATCAGATAATGAAGAGGTAAAACGAGTTCTCTATTCACCACCAGACAAGTAACGATTTACAAGGCTGGCAGAAATCTTCCCTACATATTTTATCCTCCCCAAACACTAAACAAAAAAACTCTACGCTATCGGAATTTTTATGTTATTTCACTGTAATCAAGTGACAGTGATTAGGCAGGCACGATTGATTACACATTGTGTAATAACGCTTAACTTCCGTAACAACTTCTCGTGATAAATATTATCTTTCTGATTCTGCTGAGGAGGACAATGAGGCCTAGCGAGGGTAAGTAGACAAAATCATTCAGTGAGTGGGAGATGCAGGTCTGTCAGGCACCACGTTTAAACGATCTGTCTACACAAATGCAAGCGAAGCAGTGCCTTGAAAGGAGCAGGCCCATCCCTCTGAGCCTAAGACACAGGAGGCTTGTGGTCATTCCTTTCCCCTCCAATCCCACTGAACTTTCCTGGAGAGAAATCTCAGGCAAAGGTCTGGCAAGAGTGCCTTTCCCTGACTATCCCGACGACGAGGATCTGTGGGCACCCGGCTAAGTGCATTTCTCTGTGGACCGAGAGGAGCACAGAGCAAGCCAGTCTCTTGCTCCCTGCAGAGATCTCCTGCAGAGATCTCAGACATGCTGCTCGTGGGCAGCTCTCCTCTTGCCAGTGGCTTTTATTCTCATCGGACCCAGCAAGGCATCCTGGTTACAGTGTGTGTGCATGCGTGCCTGTGTGTGTGTGTGTGTGTGTGACTAGGAAGGACAACAAGGGAGGCTGGTTTAGCAGCATCTGCTTTCACTCATTCCAGAAGATTTCTAGCTGCCCACAAAATGATGCATTTGCTTGTGTTCTGTGTGGATTCTGAAGCCAAGTTGAATCCGTACTGGAGTTGTTAATCCTACTGTGGGTATTTTACATGAATTTCGTGTGTTTCCGAGTGGAAGCCAGGGCCAGCTGAGACACTAACTCCAGACCTGCCTTTATTTTGCTGGGAGCAGCGAGGGGGAGCAAGCTGGTGTCAGTCGGGTTTCTTTGACTGTGGTGAGAGAAACAAAGTGAACTGGCAAGAGAAGGGGATTTGTCAGAAGAATATCAAGTGAAGGACGAGATGAGCATCCAGAGTAAAGGAAAGAACTAGGGAAATGTTGGGGTCTCAGCAGCCAGAACTCGTGGAATTTGTTGGTAGGATGCTGTTACGAGTTGACCTGGCTCCAGCCTTCTTCTCTCCCGGTGTGATTTGGCACCAGATTTCATTTCCAGGGAGAGAAAAGTTAACTGCCTACACTGAGTTTTATTTGGTTGGGAGCAGTCCCCTGTGACCTCTGCCCCATCAGCATCAGCAATCCTTTCTTTTTTTTTTTTTTTTAAGATTTTATTTATTTATTTGACAGAAAAAGAGACAGCCAGAGAGAGAGGGAACACAAGCAGGGGGAGTGGGAGAGGAAGAAGCAGGCTCCCAGCGGAGAATCCTGATGCGGGGCTCGATCCCAGAACGCCGGGATCACGCCCTGAGCCGAAGATAGACGCCAAACGACTGAGCCACCCAGGCGCCCCAGCATCAGCAATCTTAGTGGGGTTCCCCAAGTCACTGCAGTCCACCCTTTGGCTGCTCAGCGCTCACACACAAACTCCGTTCTTTCCATGGTCACATCCCCAAATGCCCTACTTTACAGTGACCGCCCCATGTGAGCCACACACGCCCTGTCCCATTCCCAACAGGTGACAATGCACCAGGCTCTGAAGTGATGTGGGATGGAGGCCCGTCTCTGAGTCCAAGAACGCTGAGTATGTTCACATCTGAACTACATACTGTCTTAATATTCTACAACCTGTGGACGAAATAAAATCAAACACCGAAAGCCTACATTACCTACAGAGAGAACATTTTAAACATTTTAAAGAACATTTTAAAAGAAGAACATTGTATGTGACACAGCAGGCAAGAAATACAGGGGAGAGGCTGCCATTCTTGTTTCTAGAAATGACATATGTATCATCTGTCCCCATGACCTGTTGCTGGTCCCCTAGCTTCTGGGTCCCATCTCTGCCAGATGAGATTGTGGAGACCCCAACCTTTATTCCTGAGAGGCTTGAGTCCTTGGTGGCCTGCCTGTGTACAGTTGTCGTTGTGTCCTGTTCATCTTTGTTGCTGAGTATGACGATCAGAATGGTAATAATAATATTTATTGAGCACTTAGAATATGCTAGAACGTGTTACAAGTGCTTTACATGTCTTATTTCATTATCCTCACAATAATCTTTTTTTTTTAAGTAATCTCTAAGCCTAATGTGGGGTTTATTTTTTTTTTAAGGATTTTATTTATTTATTCGAAAGAGATAGAGACAGCCAGCGAGAGAGGGAACACAAGCAGGGGGAGTGGGAGAGGAAGAAGCAGGCTCCTAGCGGAGGAGCCTGATGTGGGGCTCGATCCCATAACGCCGGGATCACGCCCTGAGCTGAAGGCAGACGCTTAACCGCTGTGCCACCCAGGCGCCCCCTAATGTGGGGTTTAAACTCACAACTCTGAGGTCAAGAGTCGCAAACTCTACCGACAGAGCCAGCCAGGCGCCCCTTCATAATAACGTTTCGAAGAGGTACTATTAACATCCCATCTTACCGTAGGGAAATGGAGACACAGAGACACATTAGGTAACTCTCCCAGGCTCACCCAGCTAGCAGAGCAGAGGCTGGGCAGGAGCCCAGGCAGTGGGCCAGACCCACACACCTCCACAGGGATGGCCTATCACTGTGGGAGCAACATTTCCCCTGGGGGTCAGTGTAGACCCCTCAGCCAAGGCCACAGCTCCCCCTCGATGCCCTGCCACATTTTGCTGGTCATCCTCACAGAGATTCACTCACACGTGGGGAACCCTTAAAAGCTGAGGTACTTAGGGGTACCTAGGTGGCTCCATTGGTTAAGCCTCTGCCTTTGGCTCAGGTCATGATCTCAGGGTCCCCTGCTCAGCGGGGTGTCTACTTCTCCCTCTGCCCCTCCCCCTGCTCCTGCTCTCTCTCTCTCTCTCGAATAAATAAAATATATATTTTTTAAAAAGTTAAAGTATCTATTTAGCTTCCCCCTGCATCTTTATCTGAGGAAACGACCCAAGGCCCAACTTTAAAAAACTAGGAAGAAGTCACAGGAGACACGTGCGACGTTGTGGGTTGTGGCAGGCACCTTCCTCCAGGTGTGTGGTCCCCCCACTCCGAAGAACCAGGTCTGGGAATTGTGCGAGTCTCTCACATGTTGCCTCAAACAGGCCTGTCTTCACCTTCCTGACCGTGCAGATCAAGGGTGACTTCGGTGGATCGCTTAGTGATTTAACTCCGGGAGATCCCTGTTAGTGACCCAGAGCCCAGGAGCTTGGAAGGTGACAGGGCTCCCAGAGAACGAAGCTCCGCCCCCGCCTTATACTCTGAGACCCGACCCACCGCACCTCCCAGTAGGTGCCCCTCCACCCCCTCAGAAACCAGACCTTTCCATCACAGCCCCTCTGACAGCCAGTACAGACAGCCTTTTTAAAGATTCTGGAACTTCCATCACCAGTTTATTTCTGTGGCAAGGCGGGGGGGGGGGTGGTGGAATCAAATGGGTGCCCTCAGGGTGCCTGCAAGGGGGGCGTGGTGTGGGTACACGTGAGTGGATCCGACTCGGCATTCCTCTCTCCCACAGGCCTAGAATCAAGTGCTCGTGTTATGCAAGGGCTCCTAGCCTTTCTGTGTCATTTCAAGGCCATCAGTTGGCATCGGCCAATCCACTAAGTTGTTAGAACACAGACCACAGTCCCCAAGCCATCAAGTCAAACACAGGATCGTCTTCTCCATACCCTCAATAGGATCCAGAATCGTGTTCCTTCTACTTGGCCAAGCACCCTCAAAATCCATTCCCATGTTCTCCAGATTTTTGATGTAAATTCTCTCCCTCTCCCTTTACCCCTCCCCCTGCTTGCACCCTCGCTAAACACATACATACATAAAAAACATCTTAAAAAAAATAAATCTTTTTTAAAAAAGATTTTATTTATTAGACAGACAGAGAGCATTAGCAGGGGGGAGGAGCAGAGGCAGAGGGAGAAGCAGGCCCCCTGCTGAGGAGGGAGCCCAATGTGAGGCTCCATCCCAGGACCCTGGGATCACTACCCAAGCTGAAGGCAGACACTTAACCAACTGAGCCACCCAGGTGCCCCCAAAATAGAAATCTTAAAAAAAATAAAAGAAAAAGAAAGAAAACCTAAGACTGGCAAAATAAATAGAGGTTAATTTCTCTAACATAACAAGAAGGGTGGCTGCTGACCCTGGTTCAGCAACTTAATGAGGTTGGAGCCAGAGTCTCTCTTCTTTGCTCTCATAATTACAAGAAGGCTGCCTGAACTCCTGGCATCACATCTTCATTTCAGGCAAGAAGCCAGGGGAAAGGGACTTTTTATCAAGACAGCAAAAGCTTTTTAGAAGTCGTTTTAACAGTCTTTGACTTTCATCTCATTGCCCAGAGCTTTTTCCCATGGCTATGTCCCAGAGCTGTGTCCAGGCAAGGGAGGCAGGGAAAAGACTAGCTGGCTTTCTCAGATGTGTTAGTGAGGACAGGCCAGGGGAGCAAACTGGGATTGGATCAGCTAGTCTACCATATCTGTCACATCTCCTTAGGACTTTGTTGACTAGTGTTTTTCACACTAGAGAAATATGGCCCATTGGGGGTTGTGAATTAGTGGGTCTCTGACCAGCATTGTTTTAAAAGAAAATATTGATGTTCAACTCGACAGAGCCATTTCAGTTGTATATAATGACCCCCACACAGGTTTAGTCAGAAAGATGGGAAGGCCACTGCGGTGGGGCCAGAGGCAGGAGTCAGGTGCAGGCTCCAGAGTCAGATGGTTGGGGCATTTTGCGTCTTTTGCAACAATGGTGCAACTTTGGCAAGTTACGATAATCTTTTAAATCGATTTCTTCAACTATAAAAGAGAGAGAATAACATACCCAGTTCATCACATATAAAGCTGGTTTAGCACAGTGTCTGGGGCATAATAATTGCTCAATAAATATTAGTTGTGTTGTTATCATTAGTAGAAACTGATAACGAAGGATGGCCAGGTCCTGCTTTAACAGCTCAATTAGATTCACTGAGAATTAGCTAAATGTCCCTATGTAAACAAGTGATGCAAAAATATTCGCCCCCACAGAAAGTTTACTTTGGCATGATGCCATCAGCCTAGCCCTATGGGGTATTATTAGCAAAAATCCTAGGGAACTTGTTGTTTTCTTTGCAAGAGGGATGCTTGTGGATGCTGCCTGTGGATTGCAGCATGGGTCCCGAGGACCCGTGGAAGAAATTTCTCTTTGGCCAGTGTCCCAGGAATGGCTGGGCTCCTCCTGGGACAGAGGTTTCTTTTTATCTTTTGGACTCTGTGTCATGGTACCGATGCTGTTCCCCTGGTTGCTTGGGCCAGTCAGGAGGCTGCTGTAGCAATGAATCAGGACTTTGTACCCCATGTCATGTTGTGGATGCCAGAGTGGCATAGTGGCATAGCGGAGGAGCCTGATGTGGGGCTCGATCCCACAACGCCGGGATCACGCCCTGAGCCGAAGGCAGACGCTTGAACCGCTGTGCCACCCAGGCGCCCCATCTCTTATTTTTTGAATAAGATAGATACTCCCTGGGGCGCCTGGGTGGCTCAGTCTGTTAAGCCTCTGCCTTCGGCTCAGGGTGTGATCCCAGAATCCTGGGATCGAGCCCCGCATCGGGCTCCCTGCTCTGCTGAGAGCCTGCTTCTTCCTCTCCCACTCCCCCTGCTTGTGTTCCCTCTCTTGCTGGCTGGCTCTCTGTCAAATAAATGAATAAAATCTTAAAAAAAAAAAAAAAAAGGAAGGGATTTCTGGCCGGTAGCCCCATTTCCTGGGTGGTGCCTGTTCCTGCGGCCTTTTCTGTCCACGTGGTTCAGGAATCCCGGGACCCAGGGTGGACTGGGCCCCACTGTGATCCCCATGCTCCCCATGTCTGGCACCCAGGGCAGCCTCCCAAATCCTCTATGGGAAAGGGACCCAGGAGACAACTTTCTCAGCCCCAAGTGGTGGGCTCCCTGTTTTGGATGTTGGGGGCCAGGCAAGATGGGCGAAGAGAGGGTGTGGTTCGGTCTTCCTGCCCAATGAACTTTGATCCCCAGTGACAGCAGTCCTACACAAAGGCCAAGCCCACTCTGGCTGAACTGGGACGCTCCTTCCCGGCCGATGGCTCACCCACGGGGCCCCTGCCCTCCACTCTCCCAGAGCCTGCTGCCCTGGGGGTGCTGGGCATGCGTGGGCCAGGAGCAGGGTGCTCACCTCGCTCTCACATGAAGCCCACGCCAAGGAGCAGCGTCAGCTGGACTCTCAGGGAGGTTTTCAGTCACTGATTCCAAAGAGGGTCTTAGCCGCAGGCAGCCGGGGAACCAAGAGCCTATTTACAAAAATGCTCACTTTACGTGTTCAGGCTTCACAGCCTGGGGTGCGAGCCCCTTCCTCTTGCGTCGCCAGGCTGCCCCCAGACGCCAGTGCAGCTGATCGGGGGCTGGGGCTCAGGAAGCTGGGGTGCAGCCATTCTCACCCCGGCTCCCTGAGCCACCCCATGGAAGGAATGTCGCCTTGTGCACTCTCCGTTCCCTCAGGGTTCGATGGGGAGCCGAAGAACAAGAACAGGGGGACAGATTCCTCAGGTCAGGGGCAGTGCGGGCAGGTAGCACCCCAGGGTCCTCTAGAACCCGGGGAGGGTCTGTCCTATCCAAATCACCACCCCAGCAACGAGGAGCTAGACTTTTGTGTTTGCGGCAAAACCTGCA
Source organism: Ursus maritimus (assembly GCF_017311325.1). NCBI lineage: Eukaryota > Metazoa > Chordata > Mammalia > Carnivora > Ursidae > Ursus > Ursus maritimus. The sequence goes on along the minus strand of NW_024425563.1, from coordinate 5,853,321 downwards.
GCACCTCAGACTCCCGTCCAACCCACTTCTCAGCGCTCGGTTCCGTGGCAGGGAGCACGTTTGCCACCATCGTCCGCGGAACATCTCCATCTGCCCAAACTGGAATCCAGGATGACATTCCGCAGGTTTTAATGGAAACCCCATGTGGTTTCTTGAGGGAAACAAACATACGTCGTGGAGCAAAGGCAGAGACAGGAGGCCTTCAGCAGAGACTGTGCTGAGTCCCCAAGGATGCAGGGGACAGCTGGGTCACCTGCAGGGGGGGGAGGAATGCGCCGACAGAACACCCGGGCCAGCCCCCTGCAGGCGGGGAACATCTGCGTCTTCAAAGGGAGTTTTGTCCTGCGGTCTGCCTGGGCCTGTTGAACAGCGGGTCCCGGTCGGCAGGGGGCCGCGGGCTGCGGCCGGAGGGATGGCTCTGAGAGAGCCCGGGCCTCCCAAACCGCAGCGTGGGGACAGAAGCATGTGAAGCATGTGTGACTCTCCTCGGAGGCACTGGCCTCAGTCTACCAGCCCCCTGGACCGACTTCAGACAAATTACAAGCTGCCCACAAGCACTGTGGTGGGAATCTTGTTTTTCCTCTTTCATACAGAAAGCAGATTTGCTGACAGATTAGGGAGTAGGGGGCTGGAGGTCACCCAGGAGCACAAGCCTTTTGGTGAAGCATTAAATCACCCGTTAATGAGGTGCCGCTATTCCTCAGCGCCGGGGAGAGGGGACAAGTTCAGGAGAAACCTCTGGAACACGGGGAAGGGCCACCAGGCCTGCTTCACTCCCCCCCCCCCCGCCCGCCCCACCCGGCTTCTGGAGAACTGGACCCGTGGGAGGGCTTCCTCAATCAGCAGTTCTCATGTAATCCCTAGGAGGGGGTGCTGTGGCCATCCCCACTGTACGGCAGGGGAAACTGAGGCAAGGGGCAGTGACCTGTCTGAGGTCACAGCGTAGGGAGTACTGGCTCCTCGTGCTCCCACGTGATGCTTCTCCCTGCGTCCCCGCGTACAGGGTGACCTTGTGCCGTGCCTTACTACGAGGACCCGTATTCACACAGCACCTTCTCATGGGTTACTTGCTTGGCTTTTACAACTGTATACAGTTGGAACAACATATAGGTTTGCACTCACTTCACTCACTGAGGCCTGAGGCTGTTTGGTTTGTGTTATGGGCTGAAATGTATGCCCCCCCAATTCCTACGTCCTAACCCTCAGAACCTCAGAATGTGACTGTCTGGAGACAGGATCTTTAAAGGTGCAATTAAGTTAAATTGAGGTAGTTCAGGTGGACCCTAATCCAAAGTGACTGGCACCCCCATATGAAGAGATCAGGACACCGACGCACACAGAGGGAGGGCCCTGTGAAGACGCTCGGGGAAGGCAGCTGTCTGAAGCCAAGGACAGAGGCCTCTGGAGAAACTCATCCTGTGGCCCCTTGACCTTGGACTTCCAGCCTCCAGATGGGGAGAAGCCCACGGTGGTGGTATTTGTTCCTGCAGCCCGAGCTGCCTATGGGGCTTTGCTCCCGGTTCGTACCGTGGCTGCAGAAGGCCGGTCCTGCTTCTCCCCACATGCCCCGCTCCAGGGTAAGGAGCCCTGCTTCCCTTGCTCCCCGGTCACAGGGAGTGTGGCTGAGTGCAGGGGACGGTGCTTTGAGCCTGTGATTGCTACTGGGTGGGGTGACACTTTAACGATTGTAAAATCCACCTCAACCCACAAACGTGTGGAGCAGTATGGTCGGCTGGTCGGGAGCAGAGAGGTAGCCAGATCTGGGTTTGCATCCTGACTGTGTGTGACCTTGGGCAAGTTGCTTAAACTGTCTCCTTGTTTGCAGGGGTGATGATAGTATTATGATCTTGGGATTCGTGTATGTAATAAGTAACCTTACAGAGCTAGATACATGCTCAGTAGCCATCACCACCGTCAGCAGGTAAAGGGGTCTGGGACCCTAGAAGCCTGGGGCCAGCTGGAACCACTGACCCTCCTGCCCCAGACCTGGGTGCAGGGTTGACGGGCCAGTGGAGCAGGGACTGGGTCCTAGGCGTGGGCAGGGCCCACACAAGCAGAGGCCTGCATGGCTGACTTCACACAGAAAGTTCCACCTCCCGGAACAAACTGGCAGAAAAATGAAAAAACAAGAGCATGATTTCATACAAAGGCTCTTCCCAGCTCAGACACGGTGCCGGTGTACTTAAATGTTGATTCGTTCACTTAGAGATGTGAACTGGTTTGCTGTCGGTTTGTGGTGGTTTCTTCAAGTTCATGATCTGAGCCTTCTCGTGGAGGGAGGGTCTGGATGGAGAGGGTCTGCACCTGGCAGCCCTCAGTCCCACAGAGCCAGGGGCATCCAGGGCTCCACTCTCTGGACTGCAGGAGGTGGACCGGGGCGTTCGGGGTGCAGGGCACACCCTTCGTGGACGCCATGTACAAATGGCAGGATAGCATCCCGGGCAGGTGGATGGTCGCCCAGTGGTGTAACCTCTGCTTAGAGGGGTCCCCCAGGAGACTTGTGGGGCCCCTATGCCTTTGCCACCCAGATCTTGGCAGTCATTGCTCGGGGTGAACTGTGGGAGCTCTTGACGACTCACCTTTTTCACTTCTGTCTCAGTGGGGGATGCGGGGCGCAGGGGTGGAACCTAGGAAATGGGGGAACTGCACCCTCACAGTCCCCCAGGACAACCATCTGCTCTTACTCAGAACCCTCGGCAGAACCCAACCCTGGAGACTTCTGGCTTGCTTTCAGGGACCCTGTTTCCCTCCCTAAATTCCATCCCTACCACCCCCAGCCTGTTCACAGCTCAATTCCAGTTTATGTATTAACCCCAGGGTTCAAGTACTTTCCCACAGGGGTCCTGAGGGAGTGGCCAGCCTGAAGGGGCCCTTCCCAGTGGGGACCCCTTTCCCCTACTGGAAAAAGAACACGCAAGATGTGTGGTGAGGAGGGGTGGGAGCCTGCGTGGCCAGTCAAGAAGCAAACTGTGGGGGGCAGCGAACCCCAGGATCAGAGTGTGGGGGTTTGGAAAGCAGGACCATGAGCTTGAGCCAATGGTCAGAACTCCTGGGAACAATTCATGCTGCTGCAGTCCCCGTCCCTCTTCCAGCCAGGGACCTCGGTCCAGGTGCAATGGGGAATAGACAGACATCTTTGGGGTCCCCATCTCCATGAAAGTGTCCAAGTGTCCAGTGCCCCTGTGTTCCCAGGAGCCCAGCCCACAGGACAGGACCTGTGTGGAAGGAGCATCTCCCTCTCCATCTGAACAGCCAGGGTCAGTCCACGCTGCTCCGTGGCTCAGGATTCTGGTGGTGGGGGGGGTGTTTCAGGCAGGCGGAAGGTTCCCATCCTCTCTCATCGGGGAGGGGAGGCTGGACACTGAAGTGTGGGTGGGGAGGTGTCTTGAGCGAGGACCCTTTTATTCCCAGAAACCCCACTACCTTCCAGGACAGGCTCCTCCCTGCCCCTGGGGCAGTGCTCCTCTCCATCGAGCCCACCCCCAACAGGGTGGACCTGGTGTCCTGGAGAGGGCCCAGGCTACGAAGAAGTTCCATGGATTCACCCAGGGGGAGAAGGGAGCCCTGGGTCTGCCCAGCCCCGTGAGCATGCTTTACACTCCCTTCAGCCCCAAGCCTCCTTCCAAGTCTCCTCCTCCATTCCCTCCGAGTCCACGTGTTTGAGCATCTTCCAAGCCGCCAGTACAAGACATAAGGGGCCATGTGTCCCTAAGGCCCAGCCCATCCTTTCAGAGGGGCCTTCCCGGTAAGCCCCAAGGCTGAGATCAGCCGGAGAGGCAGACTCATGAACCCTGGGTCAGGCTCTTGGCTGCAGAGCAGACCACATGGCCTGGCAGCCCCGAGCTGCTGAGTCAGGGAGAGGCACAGCCAGGAGGGAGCGGCCTCGCGGCAGACCCCCTGGGACCTTCCCCCACCCCCCAGCACTTCTCGCCCCTTCACCCTAACTGGTCCAGGGCTCCGGGCCTGAGGAAGCGCCTGGGCCCTACCCCGGCTCCACCAGAAGCTTGCTCTGGGACCAGGGGCTGTCCTTCCCCATTCAGGGCATGGGCTTTTCATGAGTAAAGGGAAAGCGTTCGACTCTGTAACCTTTAGATCCCTTCCAGCTCTTGTGTTCCCCAGTGGGTGCCTCACAGTGCCCCTGCCGCCCTTCCTGGTCCCCCCAGCTCCCTGCCCTGAGTTCTGGCAGCCTCCCGCCTGGGGCCTGGGTGCCCCACCGGCTGCCCTGTGTCAGAAAGGGGCAGGGAAATCACGCAGGCCAGCTCAGCTCTCCATGTCTCTGATTTTTATTCCCGGGGGTCTGAGCCCCGGGGGGCCGGAAGAGGCTGCCCCTATCCCCAGGCATGGCCGGGGTCCTGGCGGGCTAGAAGTAGTTGACCACTCTGCGGAGCGACTGGATGCGCGCGTTGTGGGCCTCCCAGTCGGAGCAGCTGCGGAAGTCCCCCCGCTCCACCAGGTACATGCGGCCACGGTAGTTGGGCTCCTCGTACAGGACCCACCTGGGGTCAGAGGGAGGCCAGGTGACCGGGGGCTGCTGAGTACAGGCGCCCTCCCTTCCCGGCAGGGGGAGAAGACCTCCCACCAGCCCGCCACCCCTTCTGGCCCTGCTGGGGTCTGGAGCCTGAGCTGAGGGGTAGAGGTGTGGGGGGACTGCGGCCTGACAGCTGCCCCTCACTTGTCACGCCCGCCTTTTCTCAGGCTGGCCTCTCTCCACTTCAGATGCTCCCTTCCCCCTCACCACAGATAGAAAACAGCTTTTTCATCGTGGGAAGCAAAGCGGGGCTACACACCCAGATCTGGTTGCTGGGGGCCCTCCGGGCCCAGGCCATGGGGTGCTCTGACTCTGTCTTTGCAGTGAGCTCCTGCTGTGGCCCTAACCGTTCTTGCCCTCTTACCCCAAAGCACTCTGCAGTTGAGGGAACTCTCCCCCCGAGACACAGACTCAGAACCCATGAGCTCGTCGAGCCCGAGGCCACACAGCCCACTGAGTGGCCTGCTTAGGGCAGCTCCCCCAGCGCTCCCCTCTCCTGTCACTGTGGGCTCGTCTCCCTCCTGACGCCACATCTGGTGCCCCGTGCAGTCTGCACAAGGGTCAGGGGTCAGGAATGACGACAGAAGCCCAGCATGTGAGCTGCAGGGGAGCTCAGGGCCGACCTGGTTTATCCCGGCTTTCCCACACCCCCAGCCTCCCTACGCCCTGACCTCCACTGTGCCCAAACTGCCCCCTTCCCCTGCCCCCAACCTCCCCACGCCCATGGGCTGGGCCTCCTCAGTAAACCTCTGCTCCCGGGCTTCCTGCTGTGACTTTGGGGACAGACAGGGCATGAAGAGGAAGGAAGGAAGGGGCCTGGCCCATCCACAGGAGCTCAGGGACTGTGCCCTTGAGGGGCAGGAAGTAGGGACAGTGATGTGGCACATATCCCTCCAGATGACATGGGTCTGTGGGGACAGGTCAATCCTGAGCTGACTCGGGAGCCCACGCACAGCAACTCCTGGTCTCTGGGAGGTGGTAGGGAGCCATTTCTGGAAGCCCCCATCAGACCCCAGGAAAGGCCCTGAAGGAGGTCACATCCAGACCAGGTGATCCAGGCCATCACCTTCGGGAAGCTTCTCCTTGCCAAAGGCTTACTTTTTTTTTCCCCCTTTGACTAAAGTCACAGAAGGCTAAGGGTGAGGGCTCTGTGGGGAGGAGAGCAGAGCCCTGTGTCTGAACGTGGGGTTGGCCACATGCAGCCTCGGAGTCTCCATCTCCTCTTGGGTAAATCGAGAATTACAGGAGACCCCGTGCCCCTGTGGTCGGAACTCTTCACTCCTACCTTCCCACCGTTTTTCTCAAGAGGCCCCGGGGGTTGCCCAGGGCGGGTGTAGGGGTGGCAGCAAGGTCTCAGGACACCTTCCATGAAAAGGTGTGACTTCGCCTCCTGAGACACAATTTGGCCAGCAGTTTTCCAGGCAGACTGTTGTTCTGGAATTCAACCCCCCAGACCCCCGGGTGCCACCAACTGAGGGCAAACAGGGGGTTTCTGAGAGACAGAGAAAGGCAGACATGACAGAATGAATCCTGAGGGAACCAGAGTGACAGAGCTAGCAGGGAGGGGCAGGGGTGCCCTGGGCTCTGGGTCAGGCTGCCCCAGGGGGGAAGGTGGGGGATCCAGTTCTTCCTCTGGCTCAGCCACTATTTTCATTCAGTCTCTCCTGTGACCACTGTCTGGAACCTCTTCGATGTTCCCTGATCCCAAACCTCAGACACACAGACAGCAACTGGATCCCTAAGCTGCCGTGACAGGAGCCATGTTCCCGGAACCCGAGCAGGGCTCTTCCGCAGACAGGATGGGGCTGAGGTCTCGGGAAGCTCCCTGCTCTAGACCAGAGACACAGACTTGAGGCCAAACACCTGGCTGCAGTCCCAGCTGCCCACTCACAAGCGGGCAAGGTCACTTTCTGAGCCTCAACTAGCTCCTCTGTAAAAGGAGGCAACGCCATCCGCTGGCTCGGTGCACGGGAGATGGGAGATGGCCACCATGAAGACATGGGGGCTGAGCACGATGGGTGTATAGGCTGCCCACGGCTGATGGAAGGAAACAAGTGTGCAGGGGCCATCAGAATCCAGGCTGGCCTGGGGTTCTGATGACTCTCTTGTGGAAGGGCGGACAAGCCCTCTATGCCTGGGCCAAACCTCCCACTGGCCACAGTCTGTCCACCAAAAGTGGGCCACTATGATGTCTATGCCCCTGGGAGGCCTGCGTGCTGGGGGTTTGCCCGCTTGGCAGGAGAGGTCCAACTCAGGGGTCCACTTTGCTAGGTAAGTGAGCGGTGTGTAGGGTGGGCAGGGCTACCCTTCTCTGAGCAGGCTTCCCCTGGCTCGAGCAGACCAAAGGACAGTCCAGGAGATCGGTCTAATCACAGAGAACCATTAGTTTGCAAAGTACCTCCCTAGGTCTGCTCCCCCTGAGTGGAGCCTCTGCGGGCCCAAGTCTCCTCAGGACGGCCTTACTGAGCCATGCAGGAAGCCACTTCCTTGCTCGACTGGGGTAGAGGAGGCAGCTGAGGGAGGGAATGGGCCTCCAGGGCAGGGGCCAGGCTGCCCCCCCTGCTGGGGTCTGACCCACCCTGCAGCCCGCCACACCTGGCTTGTGCAGGGCCCGGCTGCGCTGTGGTCCCCGGCCTTGCGGCTTGCACTCACGCTCCGTCCCCGTAGACCTTGATGGCGTTGACGCAGTTCTTGGACCAGCCCTGACTCTGTAGGAAAGGGCAGTCTTCCTGGAACTCCAGACACTGGCCAGTGAAGTTGCAGCCCTCGAAGATTTCCAGGCGGAAGTTCTCCCCATGCTGCAGGCCCCGTGGGAGTGGAGGAAGGAAAGAAGGTACATGGCACTGAGTTTCCCTCCCCTACACAGAACTCAGTGTGGCTAGGAACTCCTGGGGGGCCAGTGAGGGCCCGCCACTCCAGCACAAGCATCAACACGGCACTCCGCTTGTTCCGTCACCTTGAGATCTGGCTGGACGAAAGGGGTCTATCCCTTTAAAAAGCTTCCAAGCCCCTGAAGCAGTCCAAGCAATTCTTTCTTCAACTAAAGAATCCAAGGGTTAGAGAGGGCCAGACTGCCTGGGAGACAGTGCCGTGCTCTGACCAGCGCCTGGGCCACTGGGCTCCCCTCTGGCGCCTGGACTGGGGGACCCCTGCCCCAGCCACCCCGATGCATTCCTCTGCCCTTCATCCCCACCCTGGGGCCGCAGGCCAGGGGCAAGCCTTTACATGATAATATTTTACAAACTGTAATAGAACCTTTTATTAAAACACGAAGCCAAAAATCTAAAACAAATAACAGAGATCTCATTTGCTGAAATCCCTGCTGGCTCACTGGGATGACAGTACATAGCCCCTATAAGATTCCTTGCATTTCCAAAAGTCAGAGGAGGGCCAGCTCCCGGCTGGCTCTGGTGCGGCAGGGGCTGGGTCTGCATCACAGCTGGCCCTGAGGATAGCTCTTCAGGAGAACAGCATTCGAAAAATACCGAGGATAGTTTTCATATAAATAGCATTATGCAAGATCCAGAGCCAGCCACGGTAATCCCTTTTTCCAAATGTCTATGGCCTGGTGGAAATACTAAGAAAGCATTCTTACAATTTGAGATGCCAAAGTCCGGCTGGTTTTGTAACTGGTATAGAAAAGAGTCCCCCTCCCTCCCCCCACCCCCCACGCACAAGATTCCCTCCCTGGGGTTCATCAGATGTTCACTAGCACCACCTGGCCCCCACTTCCGGGGAAAGGTCCTCCTACAGAGACACACGGCTGAGACTCTGATGAGACTCTAGTGCGGGAATCGGCCATTTCCCACCTGACCGTGTGGACCTCCCAGCAGCTCAGCTGGCACTCGTAACTTGGGAGAAGCCAAAGGAATGGGAATGCTCAGTCCTCAACGCCCCCCCAAGGGCTACTAGACATGAACAGTCCTTCACCATGGGTAGTGACACCCCTCCTATGCTCTCCCTACACACACTAGGCCACACTGTGAGATGACAGCCACTTGTGTGACTCCAGGAGACCTGCCCCCAAATTCCCAAGGACTGGCTAGTGACTTAGGCCTCCTCCTTCAGTCATTCCATGGTCAGAGCATCAGCGTCTCTTGAAAAGCACTCCAAGATGACCTGAACGGGTGGATACCCTGGGCCCAAAGTCAGCCTGGCTTTAGCTAAATTCTCCCCCATCTGGTTGCAAATCCAAACTTCTAATATTTCCAACAGCATTTTAAGTGGAAGATGCAGCAAGACATTGGGATCAGACACTGGAGGTGGTTCCCTGATACGTGCGACTAAATGTAGGTCCAAAATCTGGCATGGGCTCTCGAGTTCGGTCCGTTGCCATCCCACCCACAGGGGAGTGGCGGGTCTGCATGGGGGCATCTCTCCATCTTAAACATCCCACAGCCTCATCAGATCTTAAAGTGGGGAGGGCCGTGCCCCCAGATTATCTGTCCCACGTCTGAGCAGCACTGACCCTCGGTCCCTCTGGCAGGAAGCCCCCAGCCGGAGGCCCACTCACCATTCCTATGGGGCGGCAGGAGCCCATGTGGTCATTGTGGCCATTCCAACGGAAGAAGTCGGGGTAGTCTCCATGCTCCAGGATAAACTGCTGGCCCCGGAAGTCGGGATGATCGAAGCAGACCCAGGCGCCACTCTCCACGCGGATGGAGTTCACCCGGTTCATAAAACCTCGGTCCTGGAAGTTGTCACAGTCCCCGTAGACCTCCAGCTTCCTCCCGGTGAAGTGCTTGCCCTCATAGAGGATGATCTAGAAAGGCCAGGTTAGAGGGCCTGGGGTCAGGGGCTTCTCTCCTTACAGTCTTAGGAGTAGACACCTGGCATCCAACATCCTTGACTGAACCCCGATTGCCAGGTCTACTGTACCCAGTAGGTGCTCAACACCGTTAGCTGGGTGAAAGAACACGTGGATAGTGGGTTGAGGTCAGACCCAGGGTCTGGCCCTCCCCACCTGGAAGGGGGCTCTTGGTTGAGCAGATAAATTTCAGAAGGCATACGGGGACAGGGATTCCCCCCTTGTCCCCAGGCCTATTTGAAAATAGGCCCTTTTCAAATTCCCACTGCATTTTTTAAACTCAGTTTTTGTTCATTGTTAAAGCATAACATCCCAGGAAGTGTTTTTGGGAGAAAGCATTTCACCCACAACCCCACCATCATAATCAAACATTGAATTTTCAGAAAGTCAGGCTCCTGAGACTGGGCCCCTTAATGGAAGAGACTGAATGCAACGGAGAAGTCAGGGCCTGGTGTGGGGATTACTGGCTTAAAAGGGGGCTTTTTTCAATGTAACTCATCCCTTTGTTTACTGGGCCACTCCTTTGGGTGACAGGCATGTGTCAGAGCTGGAACACTGCCAACTCAGCGGTCAGTTTAGACACAGTGTCCTACGGCAACGTAGCACCGACAGGTTCTCCTTGTCCCTTAACTACACAACACAAACTTATTGGCCCCAAAGTTCATTTTCTGCCGTGGAGCGTGAAATTGCAACCATGCAATAACTCTTTGGGTTTCTAGAATTGTGCTCCTAGAAGGGCCCTGGCAAAGTACAAATAATGTTGCCCCCGGGGCTGGTAATTGCTGTAATCACTTGCCCTGTCACCGATGACTACCCTTCTGGGCGCCCTGGGCAGAAGCTCTGAGAGCCAGGGTGTGACTTCCCAGCTCTCCCTGTCCCTCTGGGGGGCAGAGGAGGAGAGGGAGGGTGTGCAGGGGCATGACGGGCTCTTGGGGTTGTTTGTTACTGAAGCATAACCAAGCCTGTGCAGACTGAGTTATGTTCTCACCCACGAACCTTGACCGAAGCCACTGGAGACCAAAGGCTGCCAGATTAGCCAAGGGAGGGAGCAGAGAACGGGTGGGGGGATCCGAATTTGCCACCTTCCTGCACAAGACAAGTCTGGCCGATGGTCCTGAGAGATTCAGGGGGAACCGGTCGCCCACCGGATTCCAAGATCCCTCAAACCGCCCCCAGAGCCAGTGCTGGAGGCGGTGGGAGACGGGGACCTTCCCACCGCCCACGCCGCACAGGCCCTCCGCCAGGGCCAGGCCGCCCAGTTCGGGTAGGAAATTCTGCCAGTTTTGCTCAGTTTGTCAGATGCTTAGGGCCCCTCAAGTAACAGTTCGTCCCTGCCTCCCGAGGACGAGGAGCAGCGGAAGGCGGCGGGTGCCGGGCCGCGCGCCGCGGCGTCCGTTACCGTCGGGCCGGGAGGGGCCCCACTCACCTTTCCCGAGCGCTGCGCCATGGTGTGCCCGCCCCGCCGGCGGCCGGCCCCTATATAGCCGGCGGCCGCCCTGCTGGCTCAGCGCCGCGCCGGACAAAAGATTTGCTGCCCGGCGCGTTAGTGCTGGTCCGGCGCCCTAACCCGCAAGGGGCCGCCCCGCCCCGTCGGTAGGACCGAACCCCCGGCGCCGCGAGCCCGGCCGCGCGCTCCGCCCCCTGCCCGGGGTCGGTCGGGGGCCTGCGGGGTCACGGCGGCCCCGCGAGCTCCAGCCAGCCCCACCGCCTCCTGGGCCTCCGACCCCCGCCCGCCGTCCCTGCTGAGTCAGGGGCACACACACGTGCGCGCACACACGCACACGCCGGGCCCCACCGCCTCCCTCGACCTTGCGGTTCTGCAGCAGTGCCGCCCCTCCTCCTTCCCTCCTTGGGCACCGAACCTTCCCGGACCTCCCGCCCCTCCCTTTCTCACCTGGTTCCCCGCGCTCAAGCAGTGACTGAGGTTTTCCTCTGAACCAAGCATGGAACCCAGCTCCTGGGGGCAAAGAAGACAGCCCTTGATTGCCGCCCCCCGCCGCTCTGCTCTTAGCTCCCAACCCCACTTTCCACTTTCCACTCCAACGACACGCAGTTGCTGGTGGCCCACTCCCCTCCCCCCATCTCTGTGCCAGGTTGTCCTCCCCTTCCTTTTCCCCGCCTGCGTTCTTGCTCTCTGAATGCTGTCCCCCACCCCCAATCATTGCTCATCCTCGATCCCTTTCCGTGCTACCTGCCCTGCCCCCGCAGCCCTCGCTGGTGGTCCACAGTGCTCTGCACCCGGACCACCCTGGACGACAGGGAGGGGTTTACAGAAACATGCAACCCCATTGCAGCGTGAGACTCTCAGGGCACAGAAGTTCTTGGCACTCAACAAGGGCTCAAAGATTGTTTGTGAAGGGAGCAGAGTCAACACTGAACCCACAAGATGTGCAGCCCCCAGATTAGGCTGGGGGGATAAGATGTGTATACATCAAACAGTGACTCTGGTGGGCGGTCAGCTGGGGCTGGGGGCCGGCTCTGAGATCAAAGGAGAGAGAGCTCACCTGCACAGGGGTGACCCCAGGGGGCTTCAGGGAGGGCAGAGGCAGTGGGTCTTGGGGGATGAGGAGGGGGTGCTGTGGAGAACAGTCTGAATCGTCTCTCCACTTTCAGGAAAGAATTTTGAGCACCATTTCACAGATGAGATGCTTCAGGCTCAGAAGAGGTCATGCAGTTCTTGGGGTACAGGCGTGACCTTGTCCCTGTTCTGAGAGGCTGTCCAAGGATAGGCCTCTAGGCGGGCCTGGCCCAGCTGTTGCCCCCACAGGCATCCACACTGGCCAAACCACACATTCCGTTTGCCTCCCGACACGGGCCCTGTTGGGGAAATAGAATTAAAACCAAAATCTCCCCAAAAGCCTGTCCATAAAGGTAGAAGAGGAAGAAAACCGTTGTATTATTGAATAAATAAGCATTCAGCCCGAATGTGATGTGCATCACAGGCCATGTGCTAAAGAGAGTTCAAAGACGAGGAAATCTCAGCCTTTTTATCTGGACAGGCAGCTGCAACTCACTACACGTGTGTTCTTAAGAGAAATTGCTAATTTTCTTGTATTTTTGCGCTGCGAGATAGGTTTTATGATTCAAAGTAAGGTGACAGCTGGGGCTAAGCCAGCCCTCTCCTCCCAGGAAACTGGGAGGTGGGGCGATATTTCCTTTGATGATTCCGTTTTGAAGAGGTGGCTCCGAGCTCCAGGAGGAAACATTCCTGAGTTTGCAGACTGGCAAGCAGCTTGTTTAGCCATTAAAAGATGTGCATGCATGTAAGAGGAACCAAGGAAGGGGGGCCGGGGTGGCTCAGTCAAACTTCTGCCTTTGGCTCGGGTCATAATCCCGGAGTCCTGGAGTCCAGCCCCAATTTGGGCTCCCTGCTCGGCAGGGAATCTGCTCTTCCCTCTCCTGCTCCCCCTGCTTGTGCTCTCTGTCAAATAAATAAATAAAATCTTCTTTTAAAAAAGGGGGGGTAGCGCCTGGGTGGCTTAGCTGGTTAAGTGTCTGCCTTCTGCTCAGGTCATGATCCCGGGGGTCCTGGGATGGAGCCCCACATGGGGCTCCATGCTCTTTGGGAAGTCCGCTTCTCCCTCTCCCTCTGCCCTTCTTCCTGCTTGTGCGTGCTCTCTCTCTAATAAATAAATAAAATCTTAAAAAGAAGAAGAAGAAGAAGAAGAAGAAGAAGAAGAAGAAGAAGAAGAAGAAGAAGAAAAGAACCAAGAAAGAAATTCTAGAAGAAAAAGGAGGAACGGGAAGTCTCTTCCCTTATTTTCAACTGGGAAAATTAAGCCTCTTATTTTTTTAAATATAAACTTTATTTTCGAGAGCAATTTTAGGTTCATAGCAAGATTGAGCTCCAAGCACAGAGAGTTCCCATATACCCCCTGCCTGCCCCAGCCTCCCCACCATCAGCAGCCCCACGAGGCTGGTATATTTGTTACAACTAGGAGTAAACACTGACACATCGTTATCCCTTGAAGTCCATAGTGTAATTTGTATCTGCCCTTAAAGCACCAGGGCCAGAGCCCACAGACAATGCACCCAGGTGACGTGGGGAGATTGAAAACACAAGCAGCAATTTCAGGTGTTTTCTGTTGAGTACACACCAAAAAAATGACAAGCCACAGCCTCACTAAAAGAATTGGTAAAAATGAACAGGTGGATCAGATTCTTCAACTTTGACCTCCATTCCTCTGGCCCCGCGCCATGCGCCATGTCTCCGTTCTCGGCCAGGATTTTCCTTATAAGGAGGTCAGGTCTGCATGGTTCATGTGACGTATTTGTGCCCAAGAAGAATCCCTGCCCCAAACAGCTATCGACACGTGCAAGCGGCGGGCTGGCAGAACCTGGGCCTTGAGCGAGTCATCTTCAGTAGTCTGCTGTTAAAAGGAACCTTGAAATAGGCAAGATCTTAAGCCACATGTGACTGCTAGTTGGTGACAAAATGCTAGGGGAATGGCTCAGAATGGAACGATGACAGTGGAAGGAGCAGGGTTGAGGATGCTGGCTTGATTTTAAGAAAATCTCAACAACGTGCCACTTTGAAAGCTGCGAGCAGTTGCTCCATGTGGGAAAGTGGCAAATCATGAGCCATCTGTGCCCACCTGCCCGCTTCCATCCTCCCACCTTGGGTTTTTGTCGAATCTCTCCCTCTTTGGGGTAAGTTAGAGGAAAGAGAAGTCTAGAGAGCAATAGAAAGAATAATAACACACCCATTACCCAGCTTCGTGAAATCTTAACATTTTGCCATTTTTATGTCAGGTTGACTTTTTTTTTTCTTTAAAGAAAGAAGTCATCAGGGGCCCCTGGGTGGCGCAGTCGGGTAAGCATCCGAGTCTTGGTTTAAGCTCAGGTCTTGATCTCAGGGTTGTGGGATTGCACTGGGCCCTGAGCTCAGGGAGGAGTCCGCTAAAGTTTCTCTCTCCCTCTCCCTCTGCCCCTCCCCGTTCCCTCTTTCCCTAAAATAAATAAATAAATAAATCTAAAAAAAAAAAAAAAAAAAAGAATCATCAAAAGCCTTCCTTCTCCAGAAATACCCACTATCCTGATCTTTGTGTTTATTATTTCTTTGAACCTTTTCATACCTTTACTATTTGTGTACCTGGAAATAATATACAGTTTACAGGGGGCTAACATTGTACAGTATTCTTCTGCAATTTTTAAAAAAGATTTTATTTATTTATTTGACAGAGTGAGAGAGCACAAGCGGGGGGGGGCAGTAGAAGGAGAGGGAGAAGCAGGCTCCTCACTGAGCAGGGAGCCCTATGCGGGGCTCGATCCCAGGAACCTGTGATCATGGCCCAAGCCAAAGGCAGACGCTTCACCATCTGAGCCATCCAGGCACCCCCTTCTGCAATTTGTTATCTTTTTTGTGACCCCAGTTTCTGAAACAGTGAACGAACAACTCTTGGTAAGTTCCTCAGAAAACTAAGTAAAATCTTCCCTCTATTTATGTAGTACATTGCACGCTAGGAAAATTCAGTGTCTATTAAAAATAAGCAAAAAATACAATGTGTTTGGGGTGAAATTGTGGGACCGCTCCTCATGGCTTGTTGCCAGATATCAAGTATCCTGGGGCCCTACCCACTAAAGGCCTGCCCTTCCTCTATCATTCTGAAAATGGAAACACCCTCCGATGTCCAAATGCCCCCAGGGGCCAATCCACCATGTTTGGAGGCCATACCTCTGTGAAACTGCTGGATGAAGCCTGAGCTCGCCCAGCCCCCACGGGATGCGTGAGTGAACAACGGCAAGCACCCCAACAGTGCCGTGTTAGCCATCGGGATGCTCGCCTGGGCCTGGGTTAGTACGTGCCCAGGAAGTGCACTGGGCAGCTTGGGGACAGTCTCGCTCCTCTGGACACACTGGCCTCTGGTGGACAGGGAGGGAGGGAGCTCCTTTAGCCAGACTCTGCGCCCTTCTAAGGGGAGTGTGTGTCTGTGGACCAGAGGGGCCCTGAGCCTCCTTGGGAGAAGGAGTGAAATCTTCCTGGGTTTGCTCAGTGCCAAGCCCCACCGCCTGGGGTTCCGGCTGGGCCCTGTTTCAGTTCTGCTTCTAGGAGACAGAACACATCTCCCTCCCAGAAGAGGAGCCAGAGGTCTCCAGTGCAGGGGGTGAGTATCGGATTAGGATAGGGTAGGAGTGCCAAAGCTGAACGTTTGGCTTCTAGCAGACATCCCCTTGGCCCCATCTCCCACCCGAGAATAAGCACGCTTAGCGAGAGGCGACGAAGCCTGACCCTTAGTGGTGGTTATAATAACTACACCCCCAACTGCTGGGGGCGGGGCAGCGGTGTGTGTGGGTGGGGCTTGGGATTACAGTACATTCAACCGCAGGGACAGTGATCTCACAGGGTTTATACAGCCAGGGACCAACACAACACACGTCATGCCATTTAATTCCCTCGGCAATCTTCAGAGGCAGGTGTTATCACCCCCACTTTGTAGATACGGAAAGTGAGGCACCGGATGAGTAACTGGCCTCAGGCCACAGAGCTGGTGAGCAGTGGAGCTCCGACTTGAATGCAGAATCCATGCCTTTACCCCCAAAGAGATTACGGTTCGTACATTCTTCTAGCATGTTGCTGTTTCACAGTCTTCCCAGCTTGTCTGTTCCTGTCATGTTTCAGACCTTCCTCCTCCAGCTCCCCCTTCACCCGAGTCTTCAGCATTTCCTCGTCTAATGACTCAAAGCCTGAAAATATGCCCACTTCGAGAAAGCCATCCAAGCAACAAATAGAGAGCAAATAAGGAATTATGAAAACACATTTAAGTGACATGAATGGAAGGCTGATAATTCCAACATATACCAAGGGACATTCCAGAAAAGAGCCATCAAGAGCAGCAGAGGGGCGCCTGGGCGGCCCAGTGGATTAAGCGTCTTTCAGCTCAGGTCATGATCCCAGGGTTCTGGGATTGAGCCCCATGTTGGGCTCCCTGCCCAGTGGGGAGCCTGCTTCTCCCTATCCCTCTGCCTCTGCCCCTCCCCAAGCTCGTTCTCTCTCACACGCTCTCTCTCTCTCTCTCAAATAAATAAAATCTTTAAACTGGTTTCAGCTCAGGTCAAGATCTCAGAGTGATGTGATCGAGCTCCGCGTCTGGCTCCCCGCTCGGCTTGGAGTCTGCTTGGGATTCTCTCTCTCCCTCTGCCCCTTCCCCCTCCCCCCAACAAACAAATAAATAAATCTTTAGAAAACAAAAGAGCCGCAGCGAAGCCCTATTTGAGGAGGTAGTGGCTCAGAACTTTCCAGCACTGAGGCGACCCTGAACTCTGACTGAAAGTGCACTCTGAATACTGAGTACTGAGCAATAAAACATAAAACACATAAAACTAGCCATCTAGACACAGGGTGGTGGAGCTGGTCCAGAACGGCACGGTTAGAGGCAGATCTCTGAACATACCGGACAGAAGAGCTGCGTCATCCTCCCCGGGGCCCAGAGCAGGGCCCTCAGGCGTCCTGAGAGTCCACGAGCCCCAGCCTGCAGTGACGCAGGGAGGATTGCCCCACCGAGCCACGCCGCTCTTGGATTGGCTCCTGGCCCTGAGCCTCAGTCCCCTAACCTGGGAAAGGGGCAAATAAAATCCCGCCTCCACAGAACTACAAGTCAGAGTGAGCCGGGAGGGGGGGGCGGGGGCTGGCAGCGATTTGTTTCTTCTCTTTTCTTTTCTTCTTTTCTTTTGATATTTAATATATTCTCATTGTTTATTAATCCCCACTTGTGACAAGCCTACATCCTGCTACAGTGCTGTAGTTACTCCATTTTACAGATGAGCAAGTTAAGTCCCAGGCCCAGAACTAGGCAAACTTTTTTTTTAGGGCCCCTGTCTATATAGAATTTGAGTCACCTGAAATCAGCACCACGGCACCAAGCTTGGGTGGCCCAGGCATGGGTCAGCGGCGGTTCGAATCTCCTCAGCGCTTGTGGTTCCTCACTCATGCCTGCTCGCTCGCTCGCTCTCCTGCATCACAACTGTGGTAGCACGTGGCCTGACTCGTCTCCACCTCCTGGCCTCCCAGGGCCAGTGGACTCACTCCTTCAGTATTTCCAACCCAACTCCTGAAAAAGGGACCCAATCCGGTTTGCGTGGGGCCAAGTGGGGTCCCAGCTCACTCCAGCAGGTCACAGGGCACAAACATGGCTGTGGGCTGGGGGAGGGGTGCTGGGGGTGCGAAGGGCAATGGGGGGCAGAGGCCTGCGTCCTGGCTTCAGGCCTGTCTCCTTTCATCTGGTGTGAGTCTTGATGGTGGCTGAGAACTGGGGAGGCTGAGCCGTTCGTTGGGGGCAGAGGCAGAACAGGAGGGAGGGGGCAAGTGATGTGGGCACAGTCGGCTAATACCAGTGGGGTCACGATTTCCATAGCAGCGACACAGACAGCATGAGAGGTTTGTGGAATTCACATTGGGAAAGGGGTTTTGCTTTTGGAGCAAAACTATCTGCAGCAGGGGGAGCTGACCACTGACGCTAGGTCTTCCTGTTCAAATCCAGCAGGGTCCAGCCGAGGGCGGACGGTGGATATCGGGCTGGACACCTCTCTGAAACAACGGGGTGTGTGACCCCACCAGCCAGACACTGAAGGTGCCCTCAGAGAGGGTAACACTCGAGCTTTTGGTGGCAGGATGAGGCCTTGAGCTCTGGGGTGGCCAGTGGGGCCGGGAAGCCTGAAGGACACAGCCCCACAGCCCCACTCAAAGCTTCGGTTTGGGGAAACAGCGAAAGGGACTCCCTACATTGGGCCTCAAATCCCACGGAGCTCCTCCTTCGGGAGTGGTGGAATGTGCGTGCTGGGCTTGGGGGCCAGGACACCCGGGTGACCAGGGGCACATCACGCAGAGCCCTGGGCTGAGCGGCACTCAGTGGTGTCAGGCTCCCCTCCCTTTCCTCGGCAGCCCTGCTCTCAGATCTCCCTCCACCCTGAACCCAGAAAACCCGAGAAGGGAACTCGGAAAATGAGGGGAGAAAACATGGAAAGCCTCTCCTGTCATTGGCACTGGGACTGCGAGCACGTCGCAGCCAGCGGCCGGGCCTCAGGACCCCATGCACCGCAGGAGCCGCAGAGGGTCAGCAATGCGGAGGAAGACATCAGCAGAGATTTGTGCCTTCCTCAGACTCTAGGGGGCGACAGTGCAAACCTGGCCGTTGGACCTCGGGCTCCCGCCGCAGCTCTCAACCGTGTAGGCAGCTACCAGGTGGGGGCAGGGCACCTGACCCACTGACACAGCACTTAAAATCCGGGTGTAATTTGGGGTTCAATCACATTGGCAAGTGGCTGCACCTGCTACCCATTAAAGAAAAATTGTGGGGGGGAAAACCGCCTCAACACTGAAAAAGAATTTTTTTTGATAAAAATTGGGAAATTTAAATTCTTGCAGAACATCTTAATCCAGCTCAAGAAACATGCATAATTGGGAACAACCCATTTGGTTCAAATGCTTCTTCATTTTGAAGATGGGAAAACAGAGGTGAATCCAGGAATGTGGACTATCCCCCTGGTGGCAGAGCACGGGTGAGAATGTGGGTCCCTGTCCTTGAGGGATCTTTAGTCTAGGGGCTGCACCCTCCTGAGGGGGAGTATAACTGAGCCAGTGTGGCCTCCGGTCCAACAGCATCAGTGTCACTTCGCACTTGTTAGAGCTCTACCCAGACGGACGGCACCTGACTGTGCACTGAGCCTCCCCCCGCGCCCCCGCCTGGGTGGCCCAGTTGGACGGCTGTTCCCACATTCATACGTGTGTATACACATTATGCATTCGTGTGTACGGGAATCATCTGGGGATCACGGTCAACCCTGAGAAAATGGGTTCTAGGCTTGGGTCTCAGGAATTTGCTAGGTGACCCACGTCAGGAGCGATATGTCCCCCTCGAATCTTATCAAACCAAATCACATGTTGAAAGCTGATCCAAAAGGTACCGGTATTGGGAGGTGCTCAGCTCATGAGGGCGGAGCTGTGATGAATGGGACCAGAGTGCCCTTAGGAAAGAGCTCCCTTGCTCTTCCACCAGGAGAGGACGCAGCAAGACGGCTGTCTACAGACCAGGAAGCGCCTCTCACCAGACACCAAAATCTGCGCGCGCCTTCGGACGTCCAGCCTTCAGACGATGAGAAATACTACCTTGCTCCAATCCCGCTAGGCTGTGGTGTTCTGTCATCGTGGCCCCAATGGACTAGATGGCAGGTCACAACTCCGACCTTCAGTTTCCTCCTTTGTCAACAGGAGTGATCTGGCCACGTGTCATTTGGGATGGCCAACTTGCTAGGGTTTGCCTGAAGCCCCACGTGCACCAGTTTCCTCGGGCAGCCCCGGCAGAGTGCCACAGTCTGGGGGGGTGGTGGTGCTTAAAACACAGATATTTGTCCTCTCCCAGTCCTGGAGGCCAGAAGTCCGAAACCCAGATGTGGACAGCCTTGGTTCCTTTTTGGAGGCTCCGAGGGAGAGTCTGTTCCATGCTTCTGTTCCGGTTGCCTCTGCTCCCCTCCGTTCTCGACCTCTGTCACTGCATGTCCTTCTTCCCTGTGAGATCTGGCTCTCTGGGTCCAAATTTCTTCTTAGAAGGACATTAGCCGCTGGATTGGGACCCACCTTAGTCTGGTATGACCTCACTTAACTTGATGACATCTGCAAAGACCTTATTTCCAAGTAAGGCCACGTGCACAGGTACCTGGGATTAGGACTTCAATATAGCTTAGGACACAGCCGCTAGTCCCCGGCAGAGTGGGCGTTCGGTCACCCCCGCCCTCCACTCTGCGATTCTGCAGGCACAGGACTCCTGCCTGTGTCCCCCTTTATGTAGGTATCATGGCTTAAGTCAGCGGCTCTCAAAACGTGGTTCCTGAACCAGCAGCCGCAGCGGCAGCCCTGGGTACTCGATAGATATGAGGATGTCTCGGGCTCCAGCGTGGACCCCCAGAATCAACAGCCCCGGGTGAGGCCCTCCCTGTTTTAGCCAGCCCTTCAGGTGACTCCTAGGCAGGCCCACGTTTGAGAGCCGCCCGCCCCAGGTTCGCCAGGGAGCACTTCCCGACCAGTTCACAGCCTCACGTAATGGCCCAGTTACAGGCACAGAAAAGGTTGTGCCTCGGAACGGCTCCGGTTATGGGATCCTAAAAATCCCCACGTCACAGCTGAGGAATGTAACCTTTCCAGCTGCTCCAGCTGTCCACGCCAGGCCCTCGGCGTCAGCCTTTTAGGGTAAAGTTCAGGACAGCGCAACCTCGCAGGCGTGCCACATACAAAAGCCAGGGATTACGGTGTGGATTTACTTGGCTTCTCTGCTAATCTAGCGATGGGGGCTGGAAGAGGGCATAAACGGGTAAACCCAAACCCTAGGAGGCCAGCGAGGCCTGCAGGACGCGCTCCCTGTGGGAGCAGGCAGCCGAGCGGGTCGTTCTGTTTTTGTGCTCTATCGAGAGGCACAGCTCCGCCCGGGCCCTTCTTGGGCAGCAGGAGGAACTGGGTGAAAGGTCCTGATTGCTGAGGCTGTAATAATTCCAGAATCTTTTGCTATTTCCTGAGAAACTTCATGCCTTAGAGATCTAAGCCAAGGCCGCTTCCTGGGCGGTAACAGAATGTGGGAGCCGAGGGGCCTTTGAAGCCCGTGTCCCGCGCACGCAGTCTTCTCCTTGGAGGGTGAACTGAGGTCCCTACTTGGCATCTGAGGGAGCAAGCCGTCTGTCCGCAGACCAGGGCACTCTTCACGGCACCGTGACAGGGTCTGCTGGAGGCTGAGCTCCATGGGTCCAGACAGGGGCCTCCGGCGGCAGACCTGCATTTCCTTGACGAGCACGGCTGCAGACCGACGTGTTCTTGACCCCCGGGGCCGGACTGGAATGAACTATTTTTTTTCAGATTTGGGAAACTTGCGTGTTGAGATCGCTGGTGATTCTCCATCGTGTCTTTCTGGGTGTGCAGGCCTCCGGGAACCCCGGAGTCACCCACAACACCCAGTGCTGTTGGCCCCACGTGGCAGAAGCTTGCGGAGCTCAGAAACAGCGGGCCCCGGGTGGCAGGTGAAGGCCTCGAGCGGGTACAGGGGGCGGCTCGCGGTCCTCAGGACTGTGACGCTGCATTCATTAGGGCTTGGGGACAGCCAAGGTTTTCCTACTTGTGGCATGATGACAGTCCCTGGCAAAGGGAAGTTTTGTGGATAAAGGAAATCAAGACCAGAGAGTGTGAGGGAGTTGCTCGAGGACACACATTAGCTGCAGACGTGGGACCAGAACTGCTTTGTTCTGAGTCTTCGTCCGAGGCTCCATTTATGCGGGGTTCCCGGTGGGTACTGGGGTGCAGTGTAAACTAATGGACTAATTGTTGGGAGCTATCTCTGGGCCTCAGGTCCCGCCGCTGGAAGCGGGGATGCTAAGTCCACTCTCGGCTTTCCAGTTAACTCCAAGCAGACGGCCCGCCACACTAGGAAGTCATCGAAGGGACAGAAAGAGCATCAGGATGGGTAACGCAGAAGTTCTGCTCAATGTAAAGTTTTGCCCTCTTGGGGGAGGGGGAGGAGATTGCGAATGGTTCTGGAATCTCCTGAGGAATGCTCTGGAAGTCATCCTGGTTTCCCACTGGTACAGCCTTCACAGCAGCCCCTATTAACATGCACTGCAGTCTGGGTCCACTGGGGTCACCACGGCAGCCGGACGCCTCGGGCAGGCGCGCGCTCCGGAAACGCGGCCGGCAGGGCTGAGGCAGCTTGGGCCGGGGGCTCTGCTCAGGCCGGCCGCGGCCCACAGGAGCCAGAGGCTTTCCTGGAGTCCAGGCCTCTCCAAGAACTGTTCAGCTGTGCTTCCGTTTCCATGATAACCGAAAAGGCAGCGGCGTATTTGGGTCATCTGAATGACTTCCTGGTGACCAAGCACGGTGGCCGTCTGAGTCCCAGGCTGCCTGCGCTGACCTGGCAGATGGCCCCGTCCTTCCTCGTTATGACCCCGTGAGGGGTGCGCTCAGGAGTGAGTAAGGCTGTCCCAGCGCCCTGCATGGATGGTGGGGAATTTCAACACCGCAACGGACGTGGGCCAAATTCAAAGGAAAGCAGTCTAGAATGTAGCCCCACAGAAGGGCTCATCCACCCACCCGTTCCACTGTGCAGGCCCTGCAGGGACGTCACTGGGAACACTGCCGTAAGGACCTCGGAGAACCCAGGGAGAACACTGGTAAAAACTGTCCCCCCAGATCAGAACTCTGAACATTAATTAAAGGCTTGCAACAACCGGGGGGTGTTTATTTAAGAAAAGCAATTAGGGGCGCCTGGGTGGCACAGCGGTTAAGCGTTTGCCTTCGGCTCGGGGCGTGATCCCGGCGTTATGGGATCGAGCCCCACATCAGGCTCCTCCACTATGAGCCTGCTTCTTCCTCTCCCACTCCCCCTGCTTGTGTTCCCTTTCTCGCTGGCTGTCTCTATCTCTGTCAAATAAATAAATAAAATCTTTAAAAAAAAAAAAAAAGAAAAGCAATTAGCTCTCAGCACAAATGAGCCTTAGGGCATTGTCATTTCCCCTCCTGCCAGGCCCCGACCCCAACTCCGAGGTGCCCTGCAAAACAGCAGCCGCAATGGGGAAAAACCAGCACGATGGCAGCCCCAGAAAGATCAAGAGGGGGCTGGAGCTCTTGCAAAGCCCCGCATTCAGAAAACTCCTCAGTTGTCACAACCAGCAGTTCCCTAGAAAACCCCCCTGCAAAACTTGGCTTTATTTGACCTGACCGCTGTTTCCCAGAGTATCTGTCAAAAACAATCGGCAGCCATTTATTTGACATTGGGACAAACAGCAAACAGTCTTAAAAAAAAGAAAAGAAAAGAAAATGTTGGAAAAGGTGTCCAAGGGGGCTCTGAAAAGACAGCAGGCTCCTGGGGGTGCAGATCAGCACACGCGCGGGCCGCACCTGCTCCTGGAGAAACCTCAACCAGAAGGGGCGGGAAAGGGCCGAAGGAGAAACGCGCTGCCCCCAGAACTCTACATCCCACAAGGCCTTCCTGGAAAGAGGAAGAGCAACACAATCCGCAGAGAATTCACGCCTGGCAGGCCTCGAAAGAAATGCTGGAGGGAGTCTCGGCGGGAACCAAGGTCACTAGATGACTGCAGAGCACCTGGAAATGTCGCTACACAGGTGAGTACACAAGACAGGATAAATGTGTTTTTTATAAGTTCTCCCATTTGATTTAAAAGATGACTTCATAAAGCAAAAACAAATCTGTTCATTTTACACAACATATAAAAATGCAATTTGTAGGACAATACCACAAATGGGGAGCATGAGCTATATACAGGAGCCAAGTTTTTGTACACTAGTGACACGGCGTTAATCCGTTATGAATTAAGATGTTCATTATAATGCCTAGGGCAACCACTAAGAAATTCACAAAAAAATACACGTTGTAACAGAGACGACAAAGTCAAGTGGCGCACTGGGCAATCTCTTTCGGCAGGCCCTGGCTCGAGGGCGCTGGGGAGTCAGGGGCCCGGGACGGGTCGATCACTGCCTCCACTGCGGGCAGAGCTAGTGTGCCAGCCGAGCATGCGGTGTGCACGGGATCCAGTGATGGATCGAGACAGGGGCTATACCTTGTGATAAAGTGTGAGGGCTCCGACACTCGCTAAGAGGAGCCCACGTGGTGGCCTGGGGGTGGGAAGTCTGGGGAAGGGCCTTCTGGGCCCCAGGAAGACAAGCACAGTCTTGAGGGAGAAGAGCTTTTTGTCTGGGAACCACCGAGGCCAGAGGGACCAGAGCACAGCCTCGGGGGCAGATGAGGTTGACATAAGCACCAGCTCTATCGTGCTAAGCTCCAAGCATTGGAATTTTGGATTTTGGCACGATTATTATTAGAGAATTTAAAGGAGTGACATAAAACAATTAGTTTCAGCAAGTGACTCGGTCCGCGGTGTGAAGGGTTTGGAGGGTGGGCTACCTACCACAGGAAGCAGGTATGCACTGGAGGTGGACTGCCTGGGAGGAGAAGAGGGAGGAGGGAGAGGATGGCCCCCCACTCTCTAGCTTTAGAATCTAGTGGACAATGGTGTCATTTCCTGAAACAGGGTCTTAGGGGAGGCCCAGGTTTCTAAGGAAAATCAAGTATTCAATATTGACATAACACATCGGAGAGGGCTTTGAAACATCTAAGACAAGAAAAGCCCAGAGAAGTCAGGGTGGGAGGTGTGAGCTTTGGAGCCTTCAGGAAATGTGGGAGTTAAAGCTGTGACTAGGGAAAACCAGGGAAGAGGGTGCAGGCAGAAGGGCCCGCTGAGGTCTGGCAGAGAAGCAAACAGCAAAGGAGACTCGGAGACTCATGCCCACAGTGTGCTGCAGGAGACCTGGAGAACGTGGTTTCATGGAAGCACGGAGAAGGCTTGCAGTCACTGGCCGTGTGGAATGCTGCTGAAAGGTCAAGAAAGAACCCAGGAGGACTCAGTGGGTGTGGTGACAAGGAGGTGATGAACAGTTTGGGCAAGAGCGCTGCGCCGTCAGGGACACGGCGGTCTAGAGAGGGTAACTGGCTGGACAATCTAGTTTGAGCAAGATTCCATCACATTAATTTAAATTTATAACGTGATTCTGTAATTTGTATTTATTGTGGGCTGCAAAAGCGTTTAATATTTTATTTATTTATTTGAGAGAGAGTGTGCAAGTTGGGGGAGGAGCAGAGTGGGTAAGAATCTTTAAGCAGACTCCGCGCTGAGCATAGAGCCCGACATAGGGCTCGATCTCATGACCCTGAGATCATGACCAAGCTGAAACCAAGAGTCAGACGCTTAACCGACTGAGTCACCCGGGGGCCCCTGCAAAATAGTTTTGAATAGATACCTCGTTTTATATTTGCATGTACTGTACTTCAATGAATCTGGGACATTTATGTACCACTAAGAAAAACATTATCTTTCTGAACATGATGCTTTTTCATTGATCCTAAGACTCATTTTTGATTTCAGAAATGTTAAAACATTAAGAAAAAAAGGCCAAGAAGTGGCTGATTGAACACAGTATTAAATAACAAAAAAAACTGAAGTCAAATCTGGCAGTTGCCAGAATTTCTTCAGAAGCTCAGATATCACATTGGCAGAGAGGACACACAATGGATTTGGTCATTGGCATTAACCAATTGCTGACCCCTTTAAGATGGTTTTCTTGACTGTAAATAGGGCGGCACCTTCTTCACAGGGCAGCTGGGAAGCAAATCGTAACATCAGCAGAGCACAGGTGCTACCGACCACCTCCTACCGGCACCTCAAGGGAGTGAGCGCTCGTCACTGAAGCCTGGAGCCGCAGCACCACGTCTGGAACGCACGACACGCTCAGTCCATCCAGTAAGTCAACCAACTGCCTGTGGACGGGATCGACGCACAGGCAGCAGGACTGGCCCGGCCCTGGGGCATCTCCAAGGCTCAAGGCTGGAGGCAGGCTCTACAGGGTGCGGGTCTCCCTGCTGTGTTCACGACACGTAGCACAGTCTCACTGCATGTTAACTGATGTTTCAATAAAAACTTGGGAGGAAAAAAAAAAGAACAGTAACCGTCGGGAGTGAGTAGGTGAAGAAGCACCACGTAAAGGAACCCCGGGCCACCTCCAGACAGGGCCCGGTCCTCCGAGGATCACTTGGTGAGAGCTGGCTTCCAGCACGAACATGCTCAACGTTCCCATTTACACAGAAATTCCTTTCAGAAGTGGATCCGGATTTAACACAGTCCCACACATGGAGGACCCACGCAGAACACAAGGCCTAAGAATAAAGCCTGTTAATAAGTGACAATACTGTGTGGTCAAAAAAAAATTTTTTTTGAGTATTTGAAACACTACCTTTTATTAATAAAGTCAGTGATAACATCTGCTTCATGGTCAGAACTGGCTCTGTGCACCGTCACTGGGAAAGCGCCACTCAACTCAAGTGGGACTTACGAGTCGATGTGGCGGCCACCGTGCAAAGGAGAACCTCCTTGCTCCTCGCTGGTCCTTGTGGAGCAGGAGGGGTGCGGTCGGGGTCTGAAGGCGGTTCTCAAAGCTCCCCCCCCCTTACTGGCAACACTTCCCGCCCTTGAAACAACTCGGTGTTGTGGGATCTGAATCAGATCCTGTCTGCGGTGGACATCAAGCAAGGCCCAAGGAGAAACAGGAAGTGACTCTTAACTTCCCCTTGTCTTCAAGTGGCCTACAGGCAAGCAGCAGGGTAAGGAGAGGGCTCTGCTCGGTGCTCCCACAGCACGAAGCTGCCCACTCAAGGTGGGGGCTCTGAGGGTAGAGGGGAGGACAGTCACTACTGGCCACTAACTCCTTTCACAGACCCCTCAAGGCCACTCAGCTGGGGTCAAATGAGAGCCAGCCCAGTTCTGGCGCTCTTCCTAACTGTCCACGGCCCTGCTGTCTGGTGGGCCCGCCAGGCGCCAGGGCCCCCAAGCCCCTGAGGTCAGCAGGCTGGCCCTGTGGGCTCCACTCACCTCCACCCGCGGCCACATCCTCCCCCCCAGCAGGAGCCGTCCGCAAGGCAGGGCAAGATTTCCTCTGGAGGACCACGTTTTCTTCTTTAAAAGCCACACTTAGGCAGCTCGAGGGGTTAAGGTTTGCAGCTATTTTATTTACAAGTATACATTTAACACAATGAAATAAACACTGATATATCGAAGCCTAGTTAATAGTAGTGTAACAATATGTATCATTTTGATGATTACATTATTTTAAACAACAAACTACACTGAAAAATTAATGCCGATAAAATTCTTGGTCATAATATTATTAAGAAATACAATATATAAATTGAAAATATGATTGCTTAAAATTTGAAAATGGAAGTGAACTCATTTGGACAGAGTCAGAGTTTAACATAATCTGAAAGGGGGGTGGGGCAGGAAAAAGCTCTGACCCAGATGAAATCTTTCAGGTTAACAGAAGGAAAAAGCAGCTGAGTTTATCTGGAAGGATAATGGGCAGTCTGCTTCTTCGGGCAGGACTGACTCCCAGCGTCCTCCGGTTCTGGGCAGGATTACATCACCGAGCAGGAAGACTTTCCTTGTGAAGCGGCCCCATCAATTTTTTCTGCCTCCAAAATTATCCTTCTAAAAACATCAACAGCCGTCTGAAAATCAGAGAGAAAACTAGACCGCATTAGTTTTAAAGTGGAACCCTGACGAATACTTCTACTGCTGGCAGGACTCAAACAGGCCCACCACCCACCATCCCCCCTGCAGGTGGAAGTGCAGGTGCAGACGCCCCCAACCTGCAGGAGCCCCGGACTCCCTCCCTGCCTCACCTCCTCCCCCCCAACCACCACCACCTGACTCGAGAACTAACCTCACATCATGCTTCTGACCCGTTTTCACCAGTCACCGCAGGCACCCAAGGAGTCCTCCCCCTGCTACGGTGCCTCTGGAGCTTCAGGGTCCAGCGCGAGCACCCCCTCACCTGCTGGCTCTCATTCCCACCAGAACGCCGTTTCCCTGTAGCCCTTTCCCCGAGGGGGTGGGAGGGGTGGGGTTCTCTCTTCACAGCCCTGAACCACGGGACTGACAGCAGGGCCGGGGCTCTTCCTGCTCCTCGCTGACCCCTCCGACCCGTGCCTCCTACTTCCTTGAAACTCTCAGCTTCAACTCTTACACAGCTGGGCCGTGATATAAGACACCTTCGAGCCACATACGAACCCCGAGTCGTCTCCCCTCTTCCTTCTGGAGCAGCGTCGCTGTCTCCAACGCCGCTCTCAGCCCCATGACTTCCTCTCCTCCAGTGACCGGTCTTCCTCGACCGCAGCCTCTAGCCCCATGGGCAGCCCCATGAGCCCTTCATGAGGAGTCACTGGTATTTTGGGGTGGGGAATCCCCTCTTAGGCTGAACACCTGTCCCTCATGATAACCAAAACTGCCCCTGTTCTCAACAGCCTCGAGGGGCAGCACGTAGATCCTGTCAATACCAACAGCTACCCCTCCATCACCCAATGTCAACTACCCAGCATACCCACCTTCCTTCTCTCCCTCATTCCCTCCCTCCCTCAATACCCCGAACTCTGCAATCCTCAGCCCCACAGGCAACAGCTTCCTTTGTCTGAGGACCCTTCTCTGTCCCTTAACCACTTCTCGTCCTCACTGTCCTCCCTGGCCAGCACTGACTCCACAGCCCACCCCCACTGTCACTGCCAGCCGTCCACCGGCTCGGCACCTGCAGCCACACAGCCAGAGTGGCTCGGCTCACTTTTCCTCTGGGACCTGGACTCCAAAGGGGACCCCTGGCTCCACCCAACTGCATTTCCCTGGTCTAGCCACTCCCCAGATGAAGCTTTCATGCCTTGCCTTTCACCTGGGATTTCTCAAACCTCTCCCCCATTCTCACACTCAGCTGGTAAGTGTGTTTTCCAGCTCGCTGGGAAACTCGCAGCATTCATAAGAGAATTCTACATACTCCGTTGTCCACCAAACTGACCACCCCTTGAGTCTGGGCTCATCGGCTCTGGCTCCTTCCCTCCTGCCATGGACGAGGCACCCCTAATTCAGCTAAAGCCGGCCCCAGATCCCACCCCACTTGTCTAATCAAGGTCACTGGCTTCAGCAAGGTTTCCTCCTTTCCCATGATTAGACAAACAAGTTGTTTGTCTCACTGTACAAAAATGCACAGAAAAATGTTCGGAAAAACACGTGCCAAACTCTCACCAAGAAAACACAGTGTGCCTGGAATTTGGCTTTCTAGATAAATCTCAGAATTCTCCTTGATTCTCTGTGTGATGTGACTCGGCCCAAGTATTCTCTTTCATCTCGTTGCTAGAATATAGCTGCAGGCCTCCACAAGAAACAAGCCCGAGCTGCAAGCACATCCCACAGTTCGGTAATAGCCCGAGTGTAGGATTCTCACGACCTCGACCATTTTTACTACCGAGCACTCAGTCAACAAAGTCCACCGAATAATACAAATGACAAACAAGCTGTACTTGAAAAATTGCCAATGAAACATCTGAGCAGTTCACACAGACTGGTCCCTGACCACACGCCTACTGGTGTGTGGTGTGTGTGCACGCGAGTCTTTACTACACAAGTTCTCTCCCTCCCCGGCACGAACAGCGGCAAGCACGCTGGCATGTGCGTGGGTTAGAATCACTTACGCCTCTGACGTAAGGCAGCAGAATTACTTGGTTTCTCCCCTGTGGGCGGGGAGAGACTCGCCAGGCTTGGGGTCTCCTGATTCCCTTCAGCACATCCCAAGACCACGTGGGCAGGAGTACGAGAGCGTGACAGAGAGCAGGGACATCTCTAGACACACGTCTGAGAGGGCTGCCCAGGCCGCTGGTGTCCCAAGAACTCCGTGTCACTGCTGTATTTACCTGATTTGGGTACAATTAAAGGATTCATTTCCTGTCTAACGAGGAACCTGCTGCACTGAGGGCAGCGCGAGAGCAGAACAGACGACGACGAGTGCGTCCCCTCGTCCTTGAGCTTCTCTGGCTTGAGCCGTGTGAGGCGGCCATACAGGACCCTTGCCTTCCTCGGCATGTTTAGCTGATATCAGATCAATTTGCTAAATATATCAAAACCGAGAAGAATCACAGAAGGTGGAGTCCTTTCTCTTTGGCTCTGAGCCCTCAGCCTGACTCGTGTTTTACCTGTGCCTTGGAAAGCACCAAGCGACCTTCTAAAGGAAGCACCAAGACAGAGAACAAATCGACCGAGAGCCACATCACAACCGGAAGCTGCGGTGAAGTACGGCGTAAACCAGACAGCAGAGGCCTGCACCCCGAAACCTCGCACTAGCGTACGCAGCTCCAACAAACCACCACAGGTCGTCGTCAGAAAGTTCCACCAACCCGAGCGGTGGGCCCTCCCGGGCAATGCCCCCTAATCGCACTGGGGGAGGGCCCACAAGCTACCGACGCATCCGGGGCTGCCAGTGGGAACGCCCGTAGCTGCCAGACACACACGCAACAGTGGTGCGCACTGCGCAGGGGTCACCCGAACAGTGACACAACCCTGTGGCCGCCACCTAGGTAAGGACCGTGTCGGATGGAATGACTGCGTCAGGACCCCCAGACCTTCACCAGAGAGAAAGAGTGAAGGTAGCACACAGAACCAAGACAGCTGGGGCCATTCAACAGCACTCCTCCGCCTTGAAAAACATGTTTTAAATGAGGTGTAAGTGACACATAACACTGTGAGTTTGCAGCGTACTCCAGAATGATTTGTACACACTGGGAAGTGAGCCCCACAGCAAATCCAGATTGTTCACATCCACTGCACAATTCTTTTTTCTTGTGGTGAGAACTTTTACCATCTACTCTCTCAACAACCTTCTAATACAAACAAAAACAACACGGTATTGTTAACTGTCGTCACCACGCTGTACAGCACGTCCCAGACTTACGGAGCCGCTTTCTAAGCGGAAGTTCTTATCTTCTAGCCATTTTCAAATCTTTATGATGCAAAATTTCAAACATACAGAAAAATGGAGAGAACTGTACAATCATCACCTGGCCCCACTACCTCGAGTCAACAAATGTTAACGTCTTTGCTGTATTTGCTCGCCCTCTCTCGGTCCATCCACCCCATCTGAAAGTAAGTTGCAGACATTATGTAACCTGGCCCCTAAATACTTTGGTTTGCAGCATTTCCTAAGAATATGGATATTCTCTTCATAATTCTTATACCATCACTGCATCTAAGGAAATTAACATTATTTCCCTAATATACACAGAACATAATAAAATCTTTCCAATGGACCAAAAATGTTTTTTACACGGTTTTTAGAACCAGATTCCAATCAAGGTTAACACACAGACTCTGTAATCCAGACAGCCTGTATCCCTCCCCAAGAACGCTTTACTCTATTATGCTTCGGTCATGCACAAGGCCTTCTCTTCCCATCCGCCGGAAGCATGGTGTAGAGGAGAGAGGACCAAATTAGGGTTAGATTTAAACTTTAGTCTTAGTTCTTACGCCATTTAAATAGAGTGATCTTACAAAACTCATTGACCTCTCACACTCACTTCCAAAATGAGATAGTGCAACTAAATGATCCTAAGGACAGATTAGACACCCAATAATGTTTGATTTAATTCCATTAGGAAATGAAGGTATCTCTTACTATCTCAACTCCTGGCATCTGAATTCTGTCTGCACTCAGGAGGTAAGCAGAGTCACACGAATCCCTTGTTACCTGGCACATGGGAACCAATCACACAGATTTAATCTCCCTCATTAGCTGAACCCAGGAACAAAGGGATCTGACTGTCAAGGGATCTAAGTATCTACCAGACAGGTGTGCTGACAGAGCCCACCGTGCTGGACATTATGGAGAATACAAAGGTAAAGGACACGTCTTGGATTTTGGAATGAATGAAGGGGGATAAAAGAAAAGAACCTTGAGGGCTAGGGGAAAAGTGGCAGAGGTGGCCCACAGCGTGCCAGCCATCCTTACCCAGGATGCGCCAGTCACCCTTACTGAATAGTTTCCTCACAGACGCGAACACCAACTACTCTTCTTTGAGGATCAAACAAGAGAACAAGCTGAAAAGACTTTAAAAGGCTGTAAAGCACTGTATGGATGTAAGTGGTGAATTCGAGAAAGGACAGCTGAGGTCCGAGCAGAGCACGAGGGCGCATTCGGTGAGTGCCCCCCGTGGGGAAGGTGGTGGCTGCGCTCTGTCATGCCTGAGGAGGACTGAGAAGGACAGGGACACAGCAAGAGGAACTGGAAGAGCACCGACCCCGCCCTGCCCTCCGTATCCCTAAGGGCTCCGAGTCTGTTCTCTAGACAACGGGCAACCCACTGACAGTTCTTCTAGCACAGGGTGACACCATCTGACGGCAGCTTTCGGAAGTTAGCGGCCACGGACAAACACTGGAGGGAACATGGAGGCAGGAGGCGCTGGGTGCTGCGGGGCTACAGAAAGGCCTTGGGAGGAGAAGGAAAGAGAGGCTGCGTGAAGCCTCCACAGATAAAACCGACAGCTTTCCTAGGATGTGCCTTCAACGGAACATCTGCCGGGCTGAGCGGGGAACAGAGGCCTGTAAAATGGTTCTTGATAGTTTCCACGTGAGAAACAATACATCCATTGCCCTCTGTTTCGTCCTACAGAGAAAGGGGATTGGTGTGGGCACAAAATCACTGCCAACGTGATTTAAGATCATTCTCGTTTCTTTTCTATGTCTGGACTTATTTCTGTACCAGCGTTTAATATAAAACAAAAATAATAATGTACGTTCACAAAGTAGTCTTTCCTTTACTCTTAACTTCTGTTTATCCTACAGATATCCTAGGTCCCCTCGTAAGCAGAATCCTGAGAGAAACCCAAAGGCCGACGCGAAAGTGGGCGAAGGAAGGACACAGGTGCAACAGGAGTGGCAGGGTGGGCAGGGCACTGCTGACTAAGGGGACACAGGCCTGGGACTGACGGCTGCAGCACGAAAGGAGTTCTACAAAATAGGTACCTGATTTTCTTTAGCAGAAGATTCCAAAAAAGCTGCGTTCCAAGACTCTGCTAACGCTTTCCCTTCTTCATAACTGATCACCCTATGGGAAAAAGAAAATTCTAATTAACATACTGTGCTCTTTATTTAGAAAACACCTAGAATTATTAGTGAACCAGGCTCCACTTTTATCAACTGTTGTCCTTGTCACGCAGAAGAACGCTCTCTGCTCGGTCTTACCATCCAGTGTGTGCCACGGGGGAGGGTTTTAAGGATGCCTGAGTTGGGGAACGGGACAGACGTGGCCTTACGGGAGTACCCATGCTCCAGCAAGCCCTCGCGGTTCAGAGAACACGACTGTGTTTTCCAGTACTCCAGTACCCGGGAAGCGGACTGTTTCACAGCGAACTGGGTTGTGAGCGCCCGAGGATGGGGTAGCTGTGAAGGGGCCCCCAGCTCAACTCTGCTGTGCGCAAGGCCGCACGTACCCAGCTGGCGAGCCTCGTCTCCAGACCGGCTCCGCAGCAGTGGGGGCCTTGCCCCTGGTTCGCTGATTGAACCCTGACTGCGGTAACTCAGAAACTGGGTGCTGAACGAACGAGTGCTTCCGTGGTCTCTTCAGAGTCCACTTGGCACAAACGGTGGGAGAACCCAAAGCTAATTTCCTACCATGTTTGCTCCCTCTTTTTTAGAGAAAACACTGGTCAGGGTGAGATTTTATATTGGTCTTGCTCCTGCTTGGGTACACTCGCTGCCGTATTTCGGAACACAGGCAGGCTACGCCTCAGAACAGTATCAGCACGGGAACAGGAATTACAAAAGGTATTTCAGCGCGTACATCACCTCGGACTCGATGTTAATAAATCAGTAATTATTCAGAAGTTACATACCTTTCCATGTGGAGGTCTTTCTTATTCCCAACCAACATAATAGGTATTCTAGTCACGTGAGACAAAAAAGCCAAAGGAAACTAGTCAATGCCAGATCTTACTGTTCAGAAGACAGAACTATAATGAGTGTATTTCACAAAAGAGAGAAACTGTTACTACTTACTGCACTTTCCCCACCATATCCAACAATTTTCCATGAATAACTTTAATCACTTCAAAACTGTAAAACAGAAGCATGAAATCAGACATCCATCTTAAGTGCTGGTATTTTTAAACGTTTCTTATATAATGTTTATCGTGGGAAAAATATATAATGTCATCGACTCATCATTTTAATATAAAATAACCTGAACGCAAGGAATTCCTTAATTCTTTCCTACATGTATCTGACACCAACCAACTCTTACTGAGAATATTCAAAATGAAATAGGTGAGATATTTAAATGGGAAAGTCTAAAACTTGGCTGACAAATCACATAAACACAAATTTTAATCTCTGAATAGACATTTGCAGGGTGTTCTTTAGCTAGAGGGCCCTAGCAGTCAGCCCGTGTTCCCCACTAATATGGTGAAAACACACAAAAAGTAAATCAATTTATGGAGTTCCCATTTCCAGTAGGAGAAGAGCTCAGATCATGTGCAATCACTATTTCTCTAGGCAGCTGGAGCGAGGAAATACAGAGCTTTTATTCTATCCGTGTAAGAAAACATCTACTGGGATATTTTTCTCCCTTAACAACCTGTTTGCTCCACAAGACAATCACTGAAAAACATTTAGCCTGGTAAGTCTGATGTTACTATAACCAATTCCATCATGATCTATGCTGACGAATGCTATCTACGCAGAGCAAACAAACTCAAGCAAGCAGCAGGAGTGAGTCCTACCTTTTGATTGATGTAACAGAATACACAAGAATATAACCATTAATATCTATGGAGTATGTCTGAGGAAAGATGGAGTATTCATCCTGTGGGAGAAAAAATAATTCCATTTGAGTAGAAGTCTTCATGTAGCACAACAAGCAATCTGTACCCAAAGATTTTCCACACATGACCTGGTCAAAGAAATCAAAGGAAACAAAAAGTAGATTAAAATATTCTTCTAGAAACAGAGCCCAAACACTCAGGACTTATTTAAGACAGGTCTGGGGCTGATACTTGCTTTACGCCAACATTCGAAAAACGAGTCTGGCTATTTTAAGACTTTTGGGGAGAAGGCTAATAACTTCTGCAATTCCTGGGGAAAGAGGATGGAAGAAATGACAACAACAGGTCCTGTGATCCTACAGGAGGCAAAAAAGCACTAACAGTTCTTTTACGGAGAAAAAGTCCAAAACCTTAGATCTCACGGGAAATTCACGAGTGCTTCTGGTTTGTTCCATAAATTTGTATTTTCCTATGTAAAACTGTTACGTCTCCACTAAACCTATTCTCTGCGTATGAGTCACAATGGCCCCAGTGCCAGTTTATTGGTCATTAGTGGGCTGTCCCCAGCACTTGAGAGGGCAAGGAGAGAGGAGAAAATCAAAACGCCGGATCTTGTGTACCCAGACTTCTGAGGATCAAATGAGTTGTTTATTGAGCAAGTCTACAAATCAAAAACAAAGGTACACATTACGAAACAATGTATCAGTACCCAGTTTCATAAAGCAGCTTTAGGGAACTCAAAACTCGGCTTTAGTATTATTAAAGCATACTAAAGGTCTACTGTCAGTGCGGTTTGCCTTAGTACACGTTTCATTCTCTGTTGAAATGTAATTATCAACATGCCACGTATCTCAGGCACTATTATAGAAAATCAGGCCAAACCATCATTATATCAACCGTCTCTGTTAACTCTGCAATTCCACAGTGTGGTTACAACCAATGTTCATGATGGCCCTGAATTACTGCCCCAAATTATTACTATTTACCATAATAATAAGGTATCTTTAAAAAATAAAAATCAAAGGAAAATTAAGTTTTACTGTCAGCTCTTTTGGTATCATCAGTAGTAATCATTCATCAAAAGAGCATTTCTACAACTCAGGGCTTACCGCATATGCAAAATAAAACCTTTGTTTTCATTATCAGTTTCATATTAGTTTCATTAAATTGAGTTCATTTTAGTGTTAAATTTTGAGAATGCATTTTTGTTAATGGAATGACAGGTCTTTCCACCCAGATTAAAAACAAATTCCAAATGATTTTAGTCACTAGCTGAGCTACAGTAGATCCAGAGTTCAAATCACCTTCTCCCTGGAGAGAAGACGTGGGAATAAAAGAAATGAGTCATCATATTTCAGAGGCGTGGTGCAAACCACCACCAGTTAGAAAGTATCCTGGGGGGAAGCACCTCAGCTGTAACAGCAACCAAAAAGGACAAAATTCTAGGAATAAACTTAAGAAAAGTGTACGATCCATCTGAAGAAAATCGTAAAATACCCCCAAGACATCAAAGATGTAAGTAAATGGGCCAGCGTGCCATGGTCCTTGGCAAGAACGTGTAGGTCATCAAGGTACCCACTGATCGATCCTGAATTAACATTTCTAAATGTAACAGAATCCTGATAAAAAGTGTATTTTTTCTGAGAAACAGCAATTGTAGAAGGAGCTGGGTGAAACTACAAAAATACTTATTTAATTAAAATAAATACCTACTATTTCATAAATGAAGTGGACTGAAAAATCTATGAAGACCCAGACAGACGGGAATTAGGTAAATGCTAATCTTGGCAGTTCTGCTCAGTAAGGGTAAAAAAGTAACCCTCAAGAAAGCTGTACAGGGAACAAAAGCAGAAGCATCTGGGGGATAAATGAATGGCTAAACTGGATCTCTAACTCACACTTGAGCAAAAATATATTGTAGAGGATTTAAAGATTAAAAATGGAAACCATATGCATAGTAGATGGAAGAATTTTTTAAGAATAGTATCAGTTGATGGGACGCCTGGGTGGCTCAGTCGGTTCTGCCTTCGGCTCAGGTCATGATCCCAGGGTCCTGGGATAGAGCCCCATGTTGGGCTCCCTGCTCAGTAGGGAGTCTGTTTCTCCCTCTCCCTCTCCCCACTAGTGCTTTCTTTCTCTTTCTCTCTCAAAAAAAAAAAAAAAAAAAAAAAAAAAAAAGGAATAATATGAGTTGAAAAGAGATTAACAAATTCAACTATATGAAAATGAGAAAGTTCTTCATGACTTAAAACCTTTCAAACAAAAACCACAGAGAGAAAACAAACCAAAACCTTGTGGCTCACATCACATAAAATGCTGATTTTCTGTACATTATTAAGGGGTCTCTCAAACCACTAAGCAGAGATGGTTCACCCAAGAGAAAAAGGACAAAGTACACGGACAGGATAACTCCCAGAGAAGGAAATACAAATGCCCTCAAACAGGAAAATATGCTCAAACTCCTTCATGAGAAGAAAAATCCTTATTAACTGGGATACTCTTCTTCACCTAGCGGACTGGCAGATAACAAGAGATCTGCTAAACACCGTGCCAATGAGCACGCAGGCCAACAGGCCCCTGCTCCTTGCCGGTGAGAAGGTGACCGCCGGCCGAGGATGCGGCAATCCTGCCGCCAGAACGTGCTCTTGACCACCCACACACGCGGCTGAAAAGGACACAAGACGCTGACCGCTGGTGTCACTGCTGGTGGCAGCACGACTGGAAACGACCTACGTGTCGATTAATTGTCAAAGCACGCTATATCCGAACGACAACGTATTGTGCAGCCATGGGGAGGACAACTGGGGAGGACAACTGGGGCCGTACGAATGGCTATGGGATCACCTCCAAGATGGAGACACAGAGATACGTTACTTCTTGCTTGAAGTACATGGGGAGGACAACTGGGGAGGACAACTGGGGCCGTAAGAATGGCTATGGGATCACCTCCAAGATGGAGACACAGAGATACGTTACTTCTTGCTTGAAAAAGAAAAAAAAAAAAAAGAAAACCCCAACTCTATTTGTATGTTCACGCAGAGAATATCTCGGAAACATATACTAGAAACTGGTGATGGGGCTGCTCTTGGAGGGGTGGAGCTGATGCCGCCGGAGTGGGAAAGATGGAAGCTTTACTATTTATCATTTTGTGCTCTTTTA
Organism: Ursus maritimus; assembly: GCF_017311325.1. Taxonomy (NCBI): domain Eukaryota; kingdom Metazoa; phylum Chordata; class Mammalia; order Carnivora; family Ursidae; genus Ursus; species Ursus maritimus. Next base: position 5,815,661 of record NW_024425563.1, on the reverse strand, counting down.
TTTCTGTAATATGTGCATTTAGTACTATTTTTAAAAAACTGAACTTAATACTTGTTTTTTTAAAAAGGGGATTTGACATTATGAACACGACTGCCACTGACTCACTTGTCACCGAGTCTACTTAAATTAGGCCCAAACAAAATCTTTCATGCAAACTAAAAATAATCGACTTGTATGTAACTATGTTCATCGTCATCCCTTGCTGGGCAATGAAACCAGATACGACATCAACTACTAAGTAAATAGGACGTGCCATTATATGTTGCTACAGGTTTACTCCAAAAACGCGTATACCAGTGAACAAATGCGCTCTAGGTGGCGGTGACAGGATCTGTCCTCTCCACATCATCTCCCCCTGCCGCTGGCTGTCTCGGCCCCAGCCCAGCAGAACCCAATTTTAAAAACAGCTCTTGGAGCAGCTGTAAATGTGACACCTCGTCCAGTTGCTACTGAATGAGGTGTACGTGGTTCTCCAGGACCACAGCACGAGGAAATGCTGTGTCACATAATCACGGATCACAAATATGAACGTAACCTTCTATTCCATAGTCTCCTAATTGAATGTAGCCTTGAAGAAAACTACTAGCTGCAATGAGAACAAATTATTCAAGGCAGCTAAATTTGGAAATATTCTGTGCAAAAATTCTCTAACTATTCTTATCTGGCAGTAAGAGAACTCACAGGAGCAAGAAAAGCAGAGCCAGTCGCTGACCTTGCCCTTGCCATCCCTCACACCATACACTCACTCCCCGAGATCTCGGCTTCTTTGGGGCGGGGCATCCTTTATTACTCTATCATTAAAACAGTTAAAGGCACATGATGCTCCACTGTACATTTATGCTTTAGAGCAAAACAGAACCCTAGAGGAACACATCTCTATTTTGATAAGGAGTCAACATAAAGGAATTTTCTCTCCAGAAAAATGTTTTCAAGGACAGCTCTACTCCAAGTATAAGCAACACCCGCACTATTCCATCCAGTGTCTTGTTAACATCACATCAAGCTGCCATGCTAGGCACTGCTCTGGTCTTAGGAGCATCAAAGATCTAGAAATATGGACCAAATCCTCATGAAGCTCGCACATCCACTCTAAACCATGCAACAGTCCCGTAAAGGCAGGCACTACGTCGCCAGTTTGCAGATGAAGAATCTGAGGCACAGAAAGGTTCATAACTTTCTCAAGGTCACCCGGTTGGTAAAAAAAAAAAAAAAGCCAGGATTCAAGTGCCGGCAGCGTGACTGCAGAGCCCACATTCCAACAACCCTGAAATACTGGTTCTTCTTCTGGCCTACTACAAAATGTATTTCTCCAGTAACGTGACATGAAAGTGATTTGCCAATTTACATCCTCATTCCCACTTTCCAGAAGCTTAATGAAAATTCAAAATGAAGATACAAAAAGCAAACCAAGATCCGGATAATGTCAGAGGCCCTCTATGAATGACGTGGCTGTGCTTCTTTGCCCATGACACTATCAGTTAGCACCCTCTGTCCCAGCATAATTATTACCAGGGCTCCCTTCACTCTTAAAAGTGTCCTGTTTTAGGCAATAAATTACAGTCACTTTAACCATAAAAGATACAAACTCTCAGAATCCAATATAATGTCTTATCCCAGAGGATCTTCTATGGTAACTTCTAAAATAAGCTGCGTCCTCCACATCCTCACTCCCCTATGGAGACTTCTACTGCTCCCCCTTGTTCCTTTAAGCTCCAAACCCCCTTTCTATCACTGGACAGGTACCCCGCAGAGTAAAAGCCTCGGAGGGCTCTGCCCTAAGGCAGGGGTCATGAGGCCTGATGACAGAAGCCCATTATACCCACCACCAGGGGGCGTGTGTAGGGTGAACGGGGGAGTGTGGTGGATCTGTGATATACACATCCCATTTATTTACTTTGAAGCTTCCAGAATTGAAACTCCAGGGTTTCTTCAGTGCTCAAACCACTCAATACAGGTGCCCAAACCACTCAATATAGCTATTTTCTTGCTCCATTAGGAGGCTACACTCTGCTCCTATGTTCACTTCAAAACATAAAGCAGAGGGAGTTCATTCCAAACCCACAAGACAGGCCAAACCATTCTCGGTCTATCTCCATCTCCCTGGGTTCCAGAAGAAAAGTCTCCATCTAACATGGCGGACCAGATTACACTACACACACCCTCCTGCTAGTCTGATCCTTTGTTGACTGTAAGAGCAAGGAAGGACTCGGAGACCAACATCCTCACACCCCAGCAACTGTTTTAACAGATTCAGCCCCAAAAAATGGTTTCTAGTAAAGGCTGGACGGGTGTCATGGGAATGGGGAAGTTCAGCTGTCAGGGTTAAGGGGTTTCTTTGTACCCTTCAAGTTCTCTCAGTTTCTTTCACCCACTGCTTCTAGTCAATTCCCTGGTCTTCCACTCCTCAAATCCCTACTACATTAAACCGTGAATATGGTGTTGGATTTTTTTTTTTTTGGTTACTTAATCTTTGGCAATTACCTACTGTCTACAAATCAAATCAACACTCCCTAATCTAGTAATCATATGACTCATCTATAAACCAGCGCCTTTCTCATGCCTTTCCCCTGGAAAAGACTTACTTTGTCTTGATGTGGCGTACGTATTGGAAAGGAAGAAAAAGCAGTAATATGATTCTGATATAGAACGCAAGTTTAGAAAAACAGGAATACACTATCCTGTGAGAAATACAAACCTTCCCAATGTTATGAGTATATTTCACACCATTCTAAAGTAGAAGAGCAAGTCAATGATTTGGAAAAACTGCCGTAAGTGTCTCTTAGTAGACAGCCTATTAGTATTCAGCCACACATGAACCCCGAAGGGTTTCCTCGGCATTGCTGCTGTGCCGAAGCATCGGCGGCAGGGCCAGGACCGTCAGACAGAAGGACAGAGGAGATTCTGAGACACTGGAGAGACTTACTTGCCCAGCTGTGTCGACAAGTTGAAGATGATATTCTTGTCCATTGACTGTGATCAATTTTGTGAAAGCTACAGGGGAAAAAGGAATTAAACATCAGTTCAATGGAACAGATCAGCCCACGTTTACAGATTCTTCCCCCACTTCCATTTCTAACTAAGAAATACTGGCTGACTGATGCAAATCAAGGTTCAGCAGGCCTTAAACCTTTTTCAAAGGAACTGAACTTAGGCAATAATTCACATCCTGTAAAAGTCACTTGAGTGCTCATCTGTGGCTACGCCTTCCTCTTGCGAAAAAGTGAAATACGCGACATCAAGTTTGAGGTCGAGAATGAACCCAAAGCACAAAACTTTTCATTAATTTATAGGAAGTCTGATGTCAGAGCACAAAGAGCTAATATTAACTGCAGTATTAAGAACTTTCAGTACATAAAAAAAATTAACAATTTTATTGACAGATAAAACAGCAAAGGAACAGGTGTTCTGCATGAAGCCATCATTCCCACTTAGCTTAAGGATCCAAGCAATTTTGTGACAACTTCTTTTCCCTACCACGGGGGAAAAAACCAGACTCAAATAACTTCCGGAAAAGTCAATTCAGAATTCTGAGGAGACAGACTTCAAATAAATGTAGACAAAAGAGGAAAGAACTATTAATAGTAACAGAATATTAAAGCGTAACCATCTGGAACCCTGACAACGAAGGGGAACTGATGTCTTTTGCATCCCCGGTCCCAGCCATTTGTCTGACATGAGTCCTCCAATCTCCTGGCTGCCCATTCGACTTGACTAGAACCGGGCAGCAGAATCTATCCCTTGCATGGCTGGGAGAGGACCCACTGTTGCCCACTGTCCCACAGCCAAAAGGGAAAGCAGAAACAGACCCAGGAATATCACAAGAGAAAACTTTTTTTTTAAAAGATTTTATTTATTTATTTGACAGAGTGAGAGAGGGAACACAAGCAGGGGGAGTGGGAGAGGAAGAAGCAGGCTTCCAGCGGAGGAGCCTGATGTGGGGCTCGATCCCAGAACACCGGGATCACGCCCTGAGCCAAAGGCAGACACTTAACGACCGAGCCACCCAGGCGCCCCAAGAGAAAACTTTTAAGTGACAAGGGGGATAGAGAGGAGATCTTATCTGAATGCTGAGGTCCACAGGGAGAGAAAGGGAAGCTCATGCTAGCATCGTAGCCTCCTACTGCAAGCAGGGGTGCGGGAAGCAGGTGGGCAAAAACCACGGACCACACCACCCAAGCAGACTGCCACACTTTTTCTCACTCTTGTGCCCTTGATGGAGACGACCACTTTAGGGAATAATTAAATCAGATGAAAACCAAATCCAAGTATTTCAAGATAGGGAGTACCCAATATAATCTGTTTCATCAATTCTAAGAAAAAATTCTTATTGTATTTTTTTTCACATTTGCAGCCTCTCTGAACTTGGGATGCATCTTGCATCGACTGCATTTTCGATCACTGTCAGCCAGGGGGCAGTCATGATATTCCCGTGCAAACACCTGCCACTGACACCTTAGTCAGGTAGGCTCAAAATGTGCCTTTTAAACTTGGTGAAAATTATGGAAGCAACAGCGGTGAACAATAAAACAAGTAACCTCCAATTAGAACAAAGTAATTGCGGTTACGAAGTAGAACGTAATTACTATGAAAACATGATTCATTCACGCAAGAGCTGTTTCTTGAGAACCTATTATCCCCAGGAGCACTGTTCTGGGTGCTCTCGAAATACTGCAGCTGACCTCAGTGAGCTTCCAGCCCCGGGGAAGGAAGGCAGACCCAGACACTGTCAGGCATCTACTCTGGGAGAGGAGCGTCCAGGGCGAGGTCAAATAGCGAGTGACAAAAGCAACCAGTGAGGAAAAGAAGGTTGACGCAGCAGAGGCTGAGAGAGTGGTGGGCAGGTACCCAGACTGGGGAGGAGGCAGAAGACCTTATAGGAGATGATGGTAAGGACTTCAGAGTTTTATTCTATGTGATGGGAAACTAGGGTTTTGAGTAGGGGAGTAACCTGGTCTGATTTATATTTTAAAGAGATCACTCTAGCTATGCTGCGAATAACAGAAACGGGCAAGAGTGCACAGAGGCCACTGGCGGGAGCCCATCATACAGTGCCTATACAGACTCGGGACCTGAAGACGACAACGGGGGTCTGGATCAGCGGGGCAGAGAGGGCAGAGAAGGTGTAGTTCAAGGGTCGAGCCCCAAAGGATCTCTGACTGGCTGGAAGTAGGGTGTGGACATGGAGAGGCAGGACAACTCCAGGGTTTTTGGCCTGAGCAAGGAGATGCCTGATAAGCCGCTTACCAACTCAGGAAAGCCTGGGGGCGGAGCACTGGGGGTGGGGGGAGACAGGAACGAAGAAGCCTACACCGATGGGGAAGTGAGCGCAGCTAAATAAAAAAGCCCAGAGTTCAGGGCAGAGGGTGGGGCTGGGGCTACTGTGAGACCAGCAGATTCGCGGAGAGGGGCAGGTCGCTGGTGACCAAGCACAGAGAAAACCTGAACCTGACGTCGGAGCCCAAGGGCGCCCTATGCTGCCAGGTCCACAAGATGAAGAACCAGCCAAGGAGACGGGAGAAACACTGGCCATGAGCTTAGAGTAAAAAGGGAGGACATGTAATTGTACATAAGATATAAGAAATAAAATTATTAAACGATGTTTTCGTATATTCTTGCACATAAAAAGGATGTAAATCCTCCAACGCGCAGCAGCAAAATGCAATCGAGGCCCTTCCATCTGTCACGGAAAACTGCCTCTTCTTATTACTATAGAAAAAAAGCAAGTGTAATAAGACATCTGTCAGTTCCATAGACCAGGAATCAGTTCTTCTGTGTACTCTATGTCCAACCTCCTGGAGCAGCGGGAAGCTGGCTTTCTCCTTGTCTCACTTTCCTCGAACCCCCTCTCCCTTCCCCTCCCTTTTTCAATCACTAGAGAAATTAATCCAATTTCCAACCGAAAATCCTGAAATTGCCCTAAGCAGACTTAATAGCTACTTAGTGGTAAAGCCTACTAAAATAAGCAAGGTAATAGATTTCTAAAATTTGGAATGCATAAAGATTTATGTTACTAAAGTACTGAGGACTCCTAATTCATATCCTACCGAGAAGCCCACCCACCATGCAATGCTTGATGTTGCAAAGCTCCTAATTAGAATTTTCCAATTTTCTGAGGTTTATTAGTGCATCAACAGTACCACCTTGAGATGGCAGAAGTTATAAATTGTTATTCCTCCTTAATTTATAAGCTACTGCTACTAAATTTCACCACAGCAAATTGGTTTGTACTGAGTCGTTAGAGGAACAATACAGTAGATAATAAAGCACATTTGCACAGGCAGCATTTTTGGTATAAAAATTCCCCCAACTAGAAAATACATGGTTTTATTGATGTTATTCTCCAATATCCCATTTTAAAAGATGACACAGTCCCAGAATTTTTGCTTTTGTGGTGATGCTTTCATAGAGATGTGTCACCACCGAATGTTTGCTATGAACCACTTGTTCTAGGTTATAAAGTTAAGTATAAAATAATTACCAGGTTATTTCCACATTTACAGAGTGCGGAGCTTTTTAAAGCCTTAAACCATCTATACATTTGTTAGCAACAGGCTTATGATAACTGTTCCATTTCTCATTCCCTGTTATCATTGAACAGTGTTTTTGACCAAACAGCAGAGGATAGGGTGGAGGAAGGGTTTCTGCCTGGGTTAGACGGTCAGAAGCATGGTAAACAGAAACTGACGTCTACATACGCCTCATGAACTTTTAAGCGATCCATATACCCTGCTATTCATTTTCGCTCCTCCCTAAAGACTTTAATAAATATTCCTAATCCATTTTTGAGATGATAAGTCCTTATTACTGAACACTAAGTATTAGATAGGAAACACTAAAAACACAATTAAAGATGATGTTGACAGCCTTCAAAGTAAGGTCACCTCGTTCAATTTCTGCGATAATATCAAGGTAAGAAAGCTGGATGCTCACTGGATCTATTACTTCCATATAAAGAAAATCTATTTATATACAATACCATGACTTTCCCCCCGCCTCAATTTTAAGTGGCACAAGGACACACAATTATAGGAACCACTTTTATGAGCAGGGCTTACCTAGAAAACTATATTCTATTATTCTATGAATAAAAGGCCCAAATGAGCCTTATCTCTTTAAGGACACACAATTCTAAACAGTTACGTACAATAAATATTAAAGGCCATGACCACAATTTTTTTGTGTTCTATTCCGACGGAGAGATAACCAAACTTGTTCAGGTAGCATTCAAATTAATCTGCTCCTCATGTTGACATACATACTATTCTGAGTGATAGCCAAACAGAACAATACAGGATGTGTATATAGTCAGGCCTCCTCCTTTCTGGATACTATCAGAGGTTACTTTCAAACCCCAGCCTTCCCACAGTCGGGTTAGCAACCAACAGGCTTCCTTCCTTGCCACCAGCATACTGGGACATGAAGGCTCGGTGCATATTTTAAGTCAGAGGTGGGCAAACTCTTCCTACAAAGGGCCACACAATCTGTTGCAAGTGTTCAACAACTCTGCTTTGTAGAACAAAAGCGGGCATGGATACTACATGAATGAATGCACATGGCTGTGCTCCAATAAAACTTTATTTATGGACACTGAAATGTCAATGTCATGTAACTTTCACAGGTCATAAATATTCTTTTGACTTTTTAATTATTAAAAAATATAAAAACCATTCTTTGCGCATGCGCTGTACGAAGACAGTGGGTCTTCCTGGCCTACGGGCCACAGTCTGTGAACCCCCTGTTGCAAGCCTCTTTCGAAGTCTCTCTTGCAAGCTCTGCGCAGGTGAGGTCTACAAATCTAGTTGTTAAAACTTATGAATCTGACTGTTAAGTCGGCTTCATGTCTAATATGCCCATCAGGTTTTGAAGAATCCCCTGTTTAAATGTGTTATGTTCCTGGTAACAAATCCTGGGGTAAGTCCAGGTGTCAAGAATGTGAGACGACTAGTTCTAGGGTCTACTTAGGGTTTTAAGATTGCTTGAAACAAGACCAGCTTCCAACAAACCAGCTTCCCTGGATGAAATGCTTCAGGTTTTCTTCCATGATCCTAGAATCAAGACTCTTCATGATCCTAGAATCCTTCAGGAAGATTTTGAAACCATGGATTGAAAGTGAACACGGTAAAGGTTGTGGCTGGTCCTACCTATTCTTTGGTGCTTTTTTCTGCACCTGGCCTGAAACGCCAACAGCCTTTAGAGCCATCTTTGTTTCATGCTGCAACTGCTCTCTCCATCCCAGAATCGCTCACTTCTCCACGGCCTTCTTTCCACTCTTCAGGACTGGAAGGGGTTGGGGAGTGTGGGGGTGGGGGAAGGGCTAGCGATTCCATAAGAATAAGGTACAAAAGGATCTGGAGTGTTTTCATCCTTTCTTTTCAAACTTGGAATCCTTAAGAAAGGGCTACTGTTGCGAAGGAGGGGAAAAAAAAAAGACTGTGCTCTCTATTTGTGTTTTCCTGAAGCAGTCTGGGATAGGAGGTTCACTGTAGGAATGGATTCCTATGGAACTGAGTAACAATTTCTAGATGGCGGGATCTGGACACTGAATAAAAACCCATTTAGTGTGAAGTGGATCAAACTTTTGGAAGCTTTTTTGGACCCCAGCTGGAGATCTATAGGTTTACCCCAGTAAGCCCTGCCATCGAAGCCTCCAGGAACACACAATGGCCGTTTGTGTGAAGAATGCAAGCTTCTCAGTTTATAAACCCTTCAAAACAATACTTACTGTTTTCTATGGTTGGGTCGTAGGAGTCAACAAATTGGCCTTCAACGAACTGAATCGTCAATGAGGATTTCCCTATAAAAGAGAGCAAAAGCTCAGTATGTATTGGCATATTAAAGTAACAAAAAATTTAATTCTACTATTTTACAAAAAAAACCCCTAACAAGATGAAGAGATGGAAAGTACTGGGATCAGAATACATTCCTTTAACTTCTGGGCAATTTCAAAAAGGAAATAAATTTCATGAATTTGCTCTATATGACAGGAATTTAAGCAATTAAGCTATTATGAATTAAACACTTTTGTCACATTAACAATATTACTGACCAACAAGCATATCACATATTCTGTTAAAGGTAAACAAGCTCTGAAATAAGGTCTCAGCTAAGGCTAATTTCCTCTGGTGTCCTTGAAATGTGGATATTAACTTTAATACAGAAATTAGTGAGACAGGATTTATTTCTTTAGGCTCTTTCATATATGGCTGTTAGAAATGTTACCAGGTATAGTTTTTAAATGGGGGAACCTGAGACTATGTAACACAAATCTTTATTTAAAAAATTCCTTGAAGGTAGAAATTCTGTCTCAGCCATTCAGTATCAAAGGCCTAGTGATGTCAGGCACACAGAAGACAATTAAGAAATGTTCTGGACTTCACAAAATAACTGCTAATAATTGAGCCTAAGAAATCAAGAGTGACAGCCCTAAGTTCTCACCCCTCTATCTGTTACCTAAAAAGGACTTTAGACCAGGGCACTCTGTAAAGACAGTGCAACGACAGTCCAGGAAATGATGGAAGTGGTCCCTTCCAAATTTCACCCTAAACCCTTTCTCCTCTTGTACATTCTCAGAGCACATTCTTAAGATGTTAGGTTTTAAAAAGATTTATTTATTTGAGAGAAAGTGCACGCGCATGTGAGCACTGGGGCTGGGGGGAAGGAGGCAGAGACAGAGGGAGAGAGACTCTCAAGCAGACTCCCTGCTGAGCATGGATTTTTTCCCCCCTCCCCCCCCCCCCATGTGGGGCTCGATCTCAGGGCCTTGAGATCATGACCTGAGCCAAAACCAAGAGTCGGGATGCTTAACGGACTGTGCCACCGAAGCGCCTCAACATTTTAAAGTAATCTCTACACCCGAGGTGGGGCTTGAATCTACTAGCCCGAGATCAAGGGTCGCACGCTATTCTGACTGAGCCAGCCAGGTGGCCCCGCAGAGCACTGTGAATTTTAAACACATGCTCCACACGCTTGCTGCGTCTCACTGAACTTCCATCTCAGAAGATCTTCAGGGAGAGAGGTTTATACAAGGAACCTTCTACTCCTGGGGTTTAGGTTGTGCTTGCCTTCCTCCAGTCCGTGCGGAAGGTAGTTGACAGGTGGCATGTTTTCACAAACACAGATAAGCACATGCTTAGAAATTAATGAATTAATAAACCAGTTTAAGAGTGGGAGCTGTGGGGAAACAACTAGAAAACGCCCCAAGTTGGCGGGCCTATTTTACTCCTCACAAGCAGTTAAACACACAGTTCAAAGCGTTTCTGAAATTATTAAAACCTGAAATCATTTTCTACAAAGCAGCCTCCATGAGCTTTTGACAATGAAATGTTACCCTCCCTGCTTAAAACCCTACTGCAATTAGAATAAACTGCCAACTCCTAGCTAAGGCCCACAACACCAGGCCCTCTCTGCCCCAGGCCCTGCTCTGCTGCCACTGCTCCCCTCCCCGGACCCTCCCAGGCTCCAGTCTCATCCCCCTGTCCCTTTGTTCCAGCCATCGCCTCAGATCTCCGCACATATGACTCACTTTGTCATTATTCTGGTCCGGGATCAAACACCCCTTCTTCAGAGAAGCCTCTGCTAAGACCACCCCAACTACGGCGGCACCCACACCCTACCGGTCACTCTGTCACAGCCATCCTGCTTTGTTTCTTTTTAGTGCTTGACGTTTTTTGACTCATTAGCCCACCAAGACCAGTATGGTGGCCGAAGCGCTGCGGACACTCATTTCTGAACGAATGAAATTAAAACTCACGTGTCCTAAGGGCACTCTCATACATTCCAGATATTACACAAGATCTCAATTTTATATACATACGTGACAAGGAAACACAGTTCAACAGGAATTAAGAAACAGTTCTGTCGTATTTATTTTGGGAGCCAACCACAGGCCTGCCCGTGCTCGACAGGATGCGGGGGTCATCCAGGAGCACACACATTGCTAAGGGATTATGTTCAAAAGGAATCATGTTATCTAAGCTAGCTCATAAGGAGCATTTAGCTTAAAATACAGCAAAACTATTTTATGAAATGAAACAGCAAAGAAAAAAAAACTTCTATTAAGTCATTAGCACAACTGAAAAAGTTAAAGGAATAAGAAAATTCTTATTTACATTGAATGCTATGGCTTAAAGCAAAAGAAATTTAATTAGAAAGAAAAAAGAGAGAAGAAACTTCTTTTGGACTTCTGAAGAGTACTTCTACACACTCTGGTGGGCTTTTGAAACCCTTCTGTAGGCTACTGGGGATTTTCCGGCTTGTAAATGGAAAGAAGGAAGGAAGAAAGCAGAAGGTAATTTTTTCTTAAGATAAACGGGCAAGAGTTACAATGGATTAAAAGGATTTTTACACTTTTTCCAAAGTAGAACCAGATTAAAAATAGTGAAAGAAAGGGGTTAGTATGGTATACGTGATAAGCCCCCCAAGAGGAAGGCAGGATACATAGCTGTCGAGGGCCTTACTGCAGGAATGAAGGGATGGGGGACAGGAACCTCAGGCGTTACCACAGGAAACTGAAGAAAGTTACATTAAATAAGATTGCATGAGATTAGAGCAACAATGGAGTTTTAGATGAACAAGTGGACCACATTTTAAAAATATAATCATTGGTACATATCCAGAGTTCCTTGTTTGCACCATGAAGGGCAGAAATTATCTGACAGGCTCAACTAACATCTGACTTGAAAAACGCAAAGAATCATTCCGGCACAAGCAGACAGTGTAGTCCAACCCAAATCACAATACAAGTTGACAGCAAACTCTCATCTTCACGAGTAACTGGGACACCCGAATTTAAAACTCTAGTCTGTAGGGAGCAAACTGGCTTTCTCAATCAGCTTGGTCCTGGGAGAAGGGGACTATCCATTAGCAGAAGCAGGACTGCAGAAAAGCTTAAGCCTCCCCTGGGTCTCTCCTCCTCGGTTCTCTCCCCTAAGGGGAGATCATTAATTATTTAAATTAAGAAGGGACAGGAAGACTACATTTGCTAACATGACACAGCGGGTTTTTTGCTGTTTCCATTAAAAAGTAGAATTATTAAACAACTAGTGTTGAAATTTTCATATTAATCTTAGTAAACAAATCCCACTGCTCATCATGTTCTCCGTCCTGGCTCCAGCAATTTCTGGCTTTCAGGGACACGGCTGTCCTCTAAAGCAGCAGCTCGGCTCTTAGGTCAAGCTTCTGTGCAGTGTGCTTGCAGCTACAAGAGGCACTGCTTTGTACAAATGATGTTCTTTACTGGATTATCTCTAACATCGCCCCCTTGTTATAACGTCACACATTTACTCTGGCTTTTGCATTTATCAAATTCAGATTCTGAAACACTAGTTATTTCCTGAAGATGTTTCATGCTCTCTCTCAGTGGGCTCAAATTTGTACATCCTGAGGAGGACCTCAAATTCCTGATGGGCTCTCTGGAGAAATGATGAAACAACACAGGAGTGATTTGAAATAAACTGAAAGGCATCACCTACCCAGATGTGTGTTATCAACACAAAGAAGGGCACGGATCACTCCTTTTATGACAATAACATAGTACCAAAAAGGCGTGAAAACAATATATCCCAACATCCCACAACTACCTTCCAAATATTCTTCTGCCACACTAAAAAACAACTTCAAAAATATCCTACAGATTATTTTTGAATAAGTTTCTTCTAAACTTCTACCAGGTAAACACAGGATTTATGTATTTCTTTTTTTTTTTTTAAAGGTTTTATTTATTTGAGAGAGAGAGGGAGAGTGAGCATGAGAGCAAGCAGAGCAGGAGGGAGGAGAGAGAGGCAGAGGGAGAGGGAGAAGCAGGCTTCCCGCTGAGCAGGGAGCCTGATGCGGGGCTCGATCCCAGGACCCTGGGATGATGACCTGAGCCGAAGGCAGACGCTGCACCAACTGAGCCCCCCAGGCGCCCCGAGGATTTATGTATTTCTTGCCAAGGATAAGTTTGTTCACCCAGCATTTTCACTACAGAAGATACAGCTGCAGGGTTGTTGACTGATTACTGCAAAATAGGCACTGTATGTAAAACGTCTTAAGAGCTTCCAGATGAATTCTGAACTACTTTTCATGATTATTCACCTTAAAAAACCCACTACTTTTATATATTCCCTCCCCCTCCCTCCCCCACCAGCATTCTATGGAACAGCCGACAGGTTACTTGTTCATTGGTACATAATAGGAAGGAGTAGGTTTCAATCTACCAACTGGTCTGTCAAGTCATTTGGCACAAGGGTCCAGTGGGAACAATGTAATGTATCTGGGACACAATCCATTCTGAGGACTGCTTTCGTTTTCACCTCAAGTTCTTAACATCACCTTACAGGACCCTGCTGTCCGCATGTATAAGCTAACAGTCTAGCCTCAAAGCTTCACTGGCATTGCCACCAATAATTATCTCCATGCCACCTCGTGTGCGTACCGTGGAACACTGGCTGGTCACCCCTCCCAGACGACTCCACCTCCAACGCCTGCAACCCCCCTCATTACCAATCACAAGCAGGACGGCGTACTCTCCCAGCGCCCTCACTTTCTGACTCCTGTCCAGGACATCTCTGGAAGCAATGTTTTCAAATCAGGGGCTGTAACCCACCAGGTCATGATATTAATATACCGAGCTATGATCAGTACTGTTTTTAAAGAAAGAGAACACCAGAGTGGACGGCAAATAATAAAGTTCTGAAACTTTTCTTTCAGTCAAACATACACGACTGGGTCACAATGTAAAATAGGTTTCTCACCGCAGGCTGCAGTCACAAAGGTCAGAAAGACACTACTCTAAATGACCACATCCTGAACCTCCGATCTTCACCACGCTTCACTTCCTTGCCCATCACTTTAAGCCCCAAGATAAATCACCGTCCGCTACTATCTTGTCTACCCTCCAATTTCCTTTCTCTGGGCTCCTTGAAAAACCCTCTGATCTTAATCTAATCATTTGCCTTTTGGTGAGCCTGTCGAGCTCAGCTGCAGGGAAATTCTGCAATCATGTCGGTTAACAACTATTCTCAATCTATGCTCTTTCCGCCTTCCCCCTGGCTGTGCCAAGGCCTCAGGAATCCTCTCTGGAGCCCTCTCTCCTCCTGCAGGAGTAGTGTAAATGTGGTGCCAGCAGCATCCCAGGTAACCTATTACAAATGCAAAAAAAAAAAAAAAATTTTTTTTAAAGATTTTATTTATTTATTTGACAGAGAGAGGACAGCCAGAGAGAGAGGGAGCACAAGCAGGGGGAGTGGGAGAGGAAGAAGCAGGCTCCCAGTGGATCAGGGAACCTGACGTGGGGCTCAATCCCAGAACGCTGGGATCACGCCCTGAGCTAAAGGCAGACGCTTAACGACTGCGCCACCCAGGCGCCCCTACAAATGTAAATTCTTGAGCCCCAACCAAACCTCCTGGGAGGACTAACAAGCTCCAGCCCCGTTTGGCTGCGCACTAAAGCTGAAGCAGCATTGTCCGTGGGAAATAAATTCAAATTTAACTGATCATTCAAAGTCACTTTTCTCTTCCAACCTCCAGAACGTCCCTTCCAGCAGCTCAGATCGTAAGTACTTCAAGAATATTTAAGATGAGCCAGGGCACTTGTGAAGTGGTGCCTAACCTCAAAGGGCACCCGTGTGACCACCTCTTCTTTCCACAAATGCTATTCTGGCCTTTTGTGTTCTGAATCCCATTCCCTCCCAGTCTCCTCTAAATTCTCCTCCTGAAATAGCTATGAACACGTTCTCAGCTTCTACTGCTTTATGCCATCCCAAGTGGTTGATTAACGGTGCCTCTGAAACACCGAAATCCGTACCAGCCAAGGAGAAAGGCCTGGAACAGACCCTCCAGAGCACCTTCCGAGGGAGCAGGGCCCTGTCCACCCTTGATTTCAGACTTCTGACCCCACAGCTGTGAGATGATAAAGGTCTGTTCCCCCTCCATTTGTGGTGTCCTGTTGCAGCCACCCCTGAAAATGAATACCCTTCTTTTGTCTTTCAATTTTAAACAACTTTATTATGATAGAATTCATATACTATATACTTTAACCACTTAAAGAGCACAATTAAGTTTTTAGCATATTGACATGGCTGTGCCATCGTCACCACAACCAATTTCAGAACATTTTCATCACTCCAAAAAGGAACCCCATACTTGTCATCCGTCACTTCCATTCTGGTGGGTGCCCCCCCGCCCCCCAGAATCACTGAGCTACTTTCTGTGTCTGTTATTCAAAAGAACTCAAAAGGAACCCAATAAACTAGGCAAAGACTTGAACAGACACTTCACAAGAGATCTATGAATTACCAATAGGTAAATGAAAAGATGCTCAACCTCCCTAGTCACTGGGACAATTCAAATAAAACCACGACCTACACATTAGCATGGCTGAAGTTAGAAAGTTCGAGGCCCTGAGCATCAGTAAGGATGGAACTCTCATTTGTTGCTGGTGGGAGTGTAAAATGGTACAAATGTATCAGGAAACAGTTTGGTAGTTTCCAACAAAACTATACACTTAACATATATGTGGCCTGTGCAACCCCACTCCTAGCTATTTACCAAAGAAAACTGATCACATGTCCACAAAGACGTAAGAAATGCTTCTCACAGCTTTATTCTTAGTAGTTAAATACCGGAAACAAGCAACAGATGACAGGAGAAAGAGACCATGACACGGCCATATGATGGAATACTACTCAGCGGTAAAAAGGAACTACATACACATGTGACAACCGGATGAATCTCAAAAACATCACGCTTTTTGAAAGGAGCCAAAGAGTCTTCACTGTACGGTTCCATTTATATGAAACTGCAGAACAAGAAAAGCTAATCCATGGTGACAGGAAGCAGATCGATGCTTGCCTGGGAGTGGGGGTGGGGTATGAGGGAACGTTTTGGGATGACAGAAGTGTTTTGTATTTTGGAGTAACGGTTGCCCAGGTGAATAAATCTATCAAAACTCATGTAACTTTACACTTAAAATGCATACTTTGTTATATGTAAATTATACATCAATAAAAACTGATTAAAAAAAAGTAGAAAAAGGAGAAAGACATTTACTATTTCTCACTGAGCAGAACAGGATGGTGATTAGCTACATCACCGCAGGCAGTTTTCCTGAGTCTGTCTCCTTGTTTGTAAGCTGGAGGTAATAACAGCACCTACCTTACAGATGGCTGTGAGGTGTAAATGAAAATACGCGTGGAATAGCTGGTACGAAGTCCTCACTAAATGTCCCTATTAGTAGTAATATTATCAACCGATCTTAAGACTAAAAGAATCAGCTTGGGAGAATAATTTATTAGACGTAATTATTGAATGCATTTATCTGTAATCTAAGAAAATGACATATACTAACAACTACTTCAGCTAAAGCCTCAAAATAACATGACGGGGAGCCTGGCTGGCTCAGTTGGTGGAGCGTGTGACTCTTGATCTCGGGGGATTTTCGGTTCAAGCCTCACCCTGGGTGTAGACATTACTTAAAAAAAAAAAAAACACGATAAAGAAATCATTAAGTTTAAAAATACACCCCCCCCAGCAGTAAATTACCAACTGCTCAGTCAACCACCACTGCAGAACAGACCACCCCAAAACTTAGCGGCTAATACCAACAGCCACGGAATCCGTTCTCGAGTTTGACAACCCGGGCTGGGCTCAGCTGCGCCCTCTGCTGGTCTGGCAGTCACTCCCTGGTGGGGGGCTGGGGGGCCTGCCACCTTCCACATGTCCTCCTCGCCTAGTACGCCCACATGTTACTTGTAGCTCCAGAGAACACAGAAGGGGAGGACGCTGATTTCTTAAGGAGTAAAGCTGGTACTGGCCCATCGTCATCTCTGCAGCATTCTGCTGATTCTAGAGTGTCCGAGGGACAGGGCATGAACACCAGGAAGGTGTTTCTCTGGGAACCACCAATAGAAAGGACATCAGTAAAACAACCCAGTCTGCAAGCAGCAGAAAGACTGCAGAATCACCTGGGGTTATAAATGGACTGCAACCTGAACATATCATCATTATTAAAAGGGCTAGAATAACAATGAACTGTATGAAGGTTCAACAACCTGTTCCTTACGTGATACACGATGCCAATTAGAGGCTTACTAAAGCACCGCCCCCACTTCAGTAAAAAATGTGTGGTTCTCTGTCAATGGCAGGTGGTTGTTTTTTTTGAGGGGGTGGGGTGATATGCATATACATCAGGGTCACCAAGGAAGCCTTTTAAAAAGTACACTTACCTCACCATTCTAATTGAAAAAGGTGGTGCATAAAAGCTCGTGTGTCGTGTCTGCCGTGATTCTACTACACATGCCCGTCCCTACAGCATCTCCATCAGTCAGAGGAAGGCACATAGGTTCACTAGAACCTACAAGCCAGACACCGTTTTAAGAGTTTGTAAAACATTTTCATATGAATTATCTCATTTGTTCCTATGAATTAACCAGGGCTGACATCATCTCATTCTTTCTCATACCCCCTTCCCGATTTTTAAAAATAGATGCTAGGTGAGAAAAAAACCAAGGTGCACTTATTATTACGACAAATACAAGACAGAATGAACAAGCAAAACTGGTTCATAAAATTATTAGTCATTCAAATACTTCCCGGGTGCTTACTATCGCCAAGCATGATGCTATCAGACGTACACCACTGAGGAGAATACGAGAAAGAAGTTTATATTAAAACATAAAGATTTGAGCTACATAAATGAAGACTTTTATTAACCGTCAGGGTTACTAAACTGAAAGAAAAACAAAATTCTGCCAAGAAAGGCTATGGAACTATTTCCCTCAAGAGTTTTAAAACAGGAGATCCATTTCCGTGGGATGATTCAGAGATACGGCCGAGCTGGAAGGCAGGGACAGACCTGATAAACTGCAGGAAATTCAATGTTTGGCAACAATGAAGAATAAATTTTGCTACGTATGTGGCCAAAACTGGGGAGAAGGCTGGGGTTCAGGGAGGAAAAGAGCTAGAGAAAAGCAAACGAGATAAATTCTCAAATTATAACACAATCTTTAATATATAGAGAGCATGAAGTTCAAGACTCATCAAAACTAGTAATAAAAACACTAGGAAAATGAAATGAGACATTCATCAGCACGAGTGGTTATTTATAAAAATTATTTCCTCAAAAGGCCTTTAAGAATCTACAATGATCCATTTATGAGCACCAATTCATTCCTCCCTATTCCTGTGCTGTCCCACAGTGGGGAGCCAGTGGGCAGTGGACACTCGAAACATGGTTGGTCCTGAGACGTGTCATGCGTAGTATAAAACACACAGAAGATTTCAAAAGCTTACCATAAAAAAGTAACAAACATCAAAAATATTCAATATATATTGAAATAATATTCTGGACATAGTGGGCTAAATTAAATATATACTTAAATTATTTCAACTATTTCTTACTTGCTTAACGTGGTTACTGACAATTTTAAATTCCCTATGTGGCTTGCGTTATATTTCTGTTGGACAATGCTACTTTACACCATGGTTTAAGGGTACAGGAACAGCCTACGTGTATACACTTAGCTGCCTACCAAAAAGATTTCCACAGAAGTTTAAGAAATGGAAGCTATGTCCATTTTGTGTATAGTCCAATTTTTTTGTTTAATAGTCATGTGGAAACATGGTTGGATTAAGACAACATTTTATAAAAACACATTTCACACATTTTGGTAGCAGTTACTTAGAATGAAGAAGTCTAGGGGCACCTGGGTGGCTCAGTCAGTTAAGAGTCTGACTCTTGATTTCAGCTCAGGTCTTGATCTCAGGGTTGTGAGTTCAAGCCCTGCATTGGGCTCCACACTGGACATGGAGCCTACTTAAAAACAAAAACAAAACAACCCAGAAAAGTCTAGAGATGAAGCCCGGCTCCCAGTCTCCCCAAAGCAAGGAACGTCCTTGTAGATGGACATGAACCCTCAGCACCCTGCCTGGCGGGGTGAGCAGTGTGAGTGTGTGTGGCCAAGTGGGTCTCGCAACCTCCTGTTTCCAAGGCAGCAGGGAAACAATGCCACAGCAGGAAGGTGTGTTTGGGCACACCCTCAGGCGACAGGGGGACGCAGGAGCAGCATACCCTCAGAGTCCCAAACGCAGGGAAAGCCACCTAGCTCTAGGACCACGGGAACTGTGTGGGTCCCTGCTAGCGCCTCTGTAGCCAGAAAGCAAGGTGAGTGTGCCGATCTGGCAGGTACATAAATGACTGTGGTCCACCGCCAAATCCTGGTCTACCCTTCCTCCCTTTAGCCAACGGCACCCTTACCCACTCAGGGCCCCCCCGCGAGCCGAACCGCCTGAAGGGTATCCTTAACATCTCCCACACCACAGTCTTGGCAAGTCCCTCCTCGTCACTTCTCAACTCTGCCTCCTCATCCTGCCCGTCCTACACCAGTCCCTGACACCTTGGCTGGTGAACGTCAGTACGTGGCTGGTCCTGGCACTTCCGTTCCCTGACTGCCCATCCACCTCAGGGGGCAGCGGGAGGGATCTTCCTGAGGATACAGAACAGGAGAATCAGCAACTACAGACCAGGGGCCAAACGTGGGCCACAGTCTGGTTTTGTACAGCCTGGGAACTACAAGTGGCATTTACATTTTCAACTGGTTGAAAAAAAAAAAAATCAATGATATTTCATGGTATGAAAATTAGATGAAATTCAAATGTCAGTGTCTGTCAATAAGGTTTTACCCGCACACAGCTACACTCACGGATGTGCTGTCTACAGCGGCTTGCTTGCTGCAAAAGGCAGGAGCGCAGTGACTCTTGAAACAACACGGGTTTCAACTACACCCAGGTCCACTTACATGCAGATTTTTCCTGATAAAACACACGATAGTACTATACATGTATTTTCTCTTAAGATTTTCTCAGTAACATTTTCTTTCCTCTAGCCTACTTTACTGCAACAATACAGTATATAATACATATATTTACAATATATTTACAGAAAAAGTTTGTCAGTCCTGGCGTAGACGATCATCTTATCTGTTGCTTAAAACTCGTCACTGACTTTCCTCTGTTTCTAGGGAAAAGTCTAAAACTTTCACAAGGCCTACAAGGCTGTTCTTGATAGACAGTCGGCACACAGATAAATCCCTCCCTGCCCACTCACATCGTACTCTTCTCAGCCTCATTCACCATTCCTCGGTCAGCCACACTGTGCCAGGCTCCCACTCATCCTTTGGGAGCTTTGCATATGCCGCTCCTTTTGACTGGAAGGCTCTGCCCTTCTTCCCCTACCCCACTCACCCCCACCCTCTGCCTGACTAACTCCAGCTTTAACAACAGTTCTTTAGGGATCGTTCTCTACCCCCACCCATGGTTACAGGAGCTCTCCCCTCCACGATTTCTCTCATTTATCCCAACTGTATTTAAATAATCATCTGTGTAGTGGCCCAATGAGAGTGCTGGCTCCAGACTATGGCTTAAATTCAGATCCTGGCTCAGCTACTTAATGTCTGACCTTGGGCAAACCATTTAACGTTTTTATTGCTCAGTTTCCTCATCTGCAAAAGAGGCATCATCATCATCATCATCATCATCCCCCCTACCTCACAGAGTTTAAGGGCACCCATACCGCTAATGCTTTAAAAACCACCATATTAGTAGTAGCAGTACTGTCTCCTGTGACTCCCTCACCAGATGAAGCTCCCTGGGCAGGGATCAGGACCGCCTTTGCCTCTGTGACTAAGCACACACTGTCTGGCATACAGTAGTGACTGATTTGAACATTTAATGAACGCCTATCTAAATAACATATGACACCTAATCCACACAGTGTCCTCTACAAGCCGTCATTTTAGCAGTTCAATCTTCTGGGGGACTGAAGTCCTTTGGAGAGCTGACAGAAGCCAACTCTTTCCCCAGAAAATAGGCCCATGATTTCAGGGAAAGCTCATGACCTCCAAGAACCACTCCTCTAAGTTGGCAATGCTCCTCAACACGTGACACCCAGCACTGGAGACACTGCTCTACGTGTGGTTCAGAGTGAGTGCCGGTTAACTAAAATGCCCAGAAAATTAACCCAGGTCCTCAACCTGTACGCACTCAGGAGACCTCTTCTGAAACATAAGCCTAAGACTGTACGTTTCTTTCTTTTTTAAAAAGATTTATTTATTTGAGAGAGAGAGTATGTGCACATGAGCGGGGGAGTGGGGAGAGAGAGAGAGAGAATGCTGAAGCAGACTCCGCACTGAGTGCAGAGCCAGACATGGGGGCTCAATCCCAGGACCCCGGGATTATGACCTGAGCTGAACCCAAGAGTTGGCAGCACAACCGACGGCACCATTCAGGCGCTCCAAGACTTTACATTTCTGGCTGTCCTTTCCTCCAGGAGCCATCTCAGTAACGTTCCAGCCCAAACTTCGTTCTCAGAGCTCTCATGTCTCCGGTCAGGCATTCCAGCCCCCTGGCATACTCCAGGCCACACAAGCCTGGTCAGAGATTCGCCTACCACATATAGTTCTTGTCTAGCATGTGGATCGGAGATTCCAGTGTTTTCCCACTTCCCCTCCAGCCACAGAGTGTCACATTTTACCTTGGTGCGTCCAGTTTGCCAAGGTCACCTTGAGCCCTCCTCCCCCCTTGATGTTAGCCACTGTGGTTGGATTTTACCACTTACACTTTTTACTCAAGTACCTATAACAAGTCATGGACAATAATAAAAAGAACCAGGGTGCTTGGGTGGCTCAGTGGGTTAAGCGTCTGCCTTCGGCTCAGGTCATGATCCTAGTGTCCTGGGATTGAGCCCCATGTCCAGGCTCCCTGTTCAGTGGGGAGCCTGCTTCTCCCTCCTCCGTTTTTGCTCTTGCACATGCGCTCTCTCCCTCTCAAATAAATAAAATCTTAAAAAAAAGAAAAAAGAGTAAGAAAAACCTATATTTTAAAATATTCTCTTTAAAATAAAATCTAAATGTGATTTATTTTTCAAAACCAGCAAAATGTCAGCTGGATGCATTTATATCTGATACAAGTCTTAGAAAAGCATTTCGTTTCATCAAACTACATTAACTGTAGGAGCCGATGTTTTCATCTCCACATGCACAAATTATTTACCGTGATGCTGTAGTTGTAACATTCAACTTTTGATCTTGCAAGAAGCAGGATCACATATCTTGTTAAAACACCAATTTCTGTTTCAAGAGTCCCTGAGAAGTCTTTCTGCAAGCAAGTAAGCACAACAAAGAGAAATGAGGGAGGGGGAACAGGGAGGGAAGGGGGACACCAACCAACCGAGAACATGAGGGAGTTCATTTTATTAGGGTCCTCAAACTGCCCTCCTTTCCCTTGCCCACAGAGCGCCAGACTTTTGCTTCTAGCGCCTCTGTTCTAAATTAATCTCAATGTAGACTTCAGATTCCAATGTCCTATACGGAACTCTTTTTTCTAATCAGAGGCCCAATATACCTTTAAGAATATTAAAAAGACTAAAGCAGCATTCCAGGACCTCTGTTTTGATATATTAAATGATATTTCTAAATCAAGCAAGCAATTCATGATAAAGCAGTTTGCACTGTGACAGGTACATGGTTAAGACAGACTGTGAGGACTGTATCACTTAAGGCTTACTTTGGTACTTCATGATAAACAGTTCCGGAACTAAGAATAAAGGTTCTCTCAAGGGTGATCACTCAAGACCTGATAATGGTTTAACTTACAGAATCATGTCCAAGTTCAGTTCTGACTTATTCAAATAACTAACTACGATCCACTCATGGACAATATTAAAGTTAACTCCTTATTTTAGACCTTCAAGTAAGAAGAGTGTTGTATATTTCTGACTTCATAATCACAGGTAGAGATGGCTGTTTCTGATTTTGTGATAATGTTGCTGTTGGTACTTAAGTACCCCCCTGCACCCCAATTCTCATGCTTATATTGGAAAACCGTGTTATTAGCATACAAATCCTGATATGCTGCCATCCGTGGCAATTTTTACTAATCTCTGGGAGCCTCACCATCACCAGATCAAAAAATGACACTCACCCCAAACTGCACCACAATCAGAGGCCACGCCAACTGGCTTTAGGTACCTTAAGTCTCCCCATACTCTTAGTAACCCACTGCTCACTACTCAGAAGGAACGGTCTCTTGAAGTTCCTGCAAGGCCCTGCCTCATCCGCAGCCCCTGACCACCTCCACCTTCATTTCCTCCTCCCACCACGTTCTCTGCTAGTCACCCTGCCTCCTTCAGTTCCCAAGCATGCAAGCTCCTTCCTGCCTCACCATCCCTCTCTCCTACGAGGCAACAGGGCCTCTTCTGGAAGGCTCCTCCAAGACCGTGGTGACCAGGCCCCTTGAGTAGCATCCAGGATGCAGCCACTCTTGATTCAATTCTGCACAAGAGCAAGTAGCAGTCTAGCAAGGTTCTGCACACCACGACTCAATGAGTCTCAGAGTGTAGCCAGAGACACTCTGGGGGGCCCTTGAGACCTTTTCAGGGGGCTCATGAGGTCAAAACTATTTCTACCACAATACCAAGCTATTATTTGCCTTTCCCACTATGTTCATATTTGCACTAATGGTGCAAAAGCAATGCTGGCTTGGTACCCTTTAGCACGGATCAAGACAGTGATTACACACTGTAGTGGAAAGCCGTGTAGTCTTCATGACCATGACCCGCAGTAAAAAAACAAAAAAACAAAAAAACACACCAAACTATTTTTACTTCCTTGAGGAAGAAGTAAAAATGATTAATTTTATCTTGACCCTTAAGCATGCCTTTTTAATATCGTGTGACCAAATGAGATGTATACACAAAGCGCTCCCACATCCTGAAGTGTGATGGCTGTCTTGAAGAAAAAAGCACGTGCGCCACTGTTTGTGAAGTGATCTGAAAATAGCCACTTTTATCACAGAACTGCATTTTTACTTGCAAGAATGACCAACAAACGATCATTATTTCAAATAGTTTGTATTCGGCAGGCATCTTCTTGAAATGAAAGAAATGAGACTGTCACTTCAAGTAAAGCTGGTAGCACTTTGCCAATGAGCCAATTCAAACCCTTAGGAGGAAATCAGAATTTTGGAGAACTTGCATCACTCACAGTAAGCTTAATTAAAGCTTCCCAATATTTACATTTTTTTTCCTAAAGAGACTGATGGTGATATTAAAAAACGTGATTAAGAAGTTTGTATGCTGGGGTGGCCTGGGTGGCTCAGTCGGTTAAGCATCCAACTCTTGGTTTTGGCTCAGGTCATGATCTCGGGGTCCTGGGATGGAGCTCCTGGTCGGGTCAGGCTCTGCTCTGTGGGGAGTCTGCTTGAGAGCCTCTCTCTCCCGCTGCCCCTTCCCTGGCTCACAGGAGTACTCTCTTTCTCTCAAATAAATCTTAAAAAAAAAAAGTCTGTATGTTGAAATGTATCAAAATGTGGAAGGATTTGCATAACAGTGAACCATTCTTTTTGAAATAACCAAGATATGACGTTACAAGATCAGTCACGGGTAGAAGACACATCCAAAGTGCAAAATAAAGCAATGGAATTCAGTGTAACGGAGTAGAAAAAATTCTTCCACATGATTTCAGGTTGCATATTACAACTAACCACCTATGGAGCTGAAACTACCACCAACACCTACGGAGTTCTGGCAAGTATCAAAGAACATAAACAATTACCTGAAAAAGGTATTAAAATACTCCTGGGTGCCTGGGTAACTCGGTTGGTTAAGCATCTGACTTTCCTCGGATGGTGATCTCGGGGTCCTGGGATCAAGCCCCACATCCCCGCTCAGTGGGGAGTCTGCTTCTCCCTCTCCCTTTGCCCCTCCCCCCACTCATGCGTGTAAGCTCTCTAATAAATAAATAAAACCTTGAGAAAAAAAATACTCCTCTCTTTCCCAACAAGGTATCTTTGCAAGGCTGGATTTCCTTCACATGCTGCGTTAAAATAACACATTGCAATGGAATGAATTTAGAAACAGATATGAGAATTCAGCTGGTTTCAAAATCAGACATTTAAAGATAATTGCAAAACTATAAAACATCCTGTCAAAATCTTAGTGGGCTTTTTTTTTTTTTTTTCAGGAACTGACAAGCTGGACCTAAGATTCATATGGAAACACAAGGGATTCATAATAGGCAAAACAATCTTGAAAAAGTATAGAGTATAAAGACTGACACTTCCCTATTTTGAAGTTTACTATAAAACTACAACAATCAAGATAGTGTGATAACTGGCATTAAAGACAGACATAAAGGTCAAAGGAACAGAATCCAGGAACAAACTCTAACATTTATTATGGTCACCTGGTTTTTGACAAGGATGTCAAGATAATCCAGTAAGAATGGTCTTTAATAAAAGGTGCCAGGACAACTTGATATCCACATGCAAAAGAATAAAGTTGTACCCCCATCTCCTACCATATACAAAATTAACTGAGTAGATCATAGATCAAATATGTCAAAGTTAAAATGATAAAACACTTAAAAGAAAACATAGTAGTAAATCTCCATGGCTTTGGATTAGGCAACGGTTACTTAGACATGACACCAAAAGCACAGGTCACCAAAGAAAAAATAAAACTGGACTTTGTCAAAATTGAGAACTTTTGCTTCAAAGGACATCATCAAGAAAGTGGAAAGACAACCCCACAGAATGGAAGACATCATGTACAAATCTCATGTGATACCACTTCACACCCATAAGCACGGCTAAAATAAAAGAGACAACCACAAGTGTTGGCGAGGACGTAAAGAAATTGAAACCAACATTCAATTGGTGGGAATGTAAAATGGCACAGCTGCTGTGGAAAACACAGCAGTTCCTCTAAATGTTACACACACGGCACCTGGGTGGCTCAGGGAGTTAAGGGTCTGTCTTTGGCTCGGGTCACGATCTTGGAGTCCTGGGATCGGGCTCCACGTTGGGCTCCCTGCTCAGCTGGGAGTCTCCTCATCCTTCCCCCTCTGCCCCTCCCCCTGCTTGCATGCGAGTGTGCATGCACACACACTCACTCTCTCTCTCTAATGAATAAAATCTTAAAAAAAAAAAAAATAGGGGCGCGTGGGTGGCTCAGTCGTTAGGGGTCTGCCTTCGGCTCAGGTCACGATCCCAGGGTTCTGGGATAGATCCCTGTGTAGGGCTCCCTGCTCCGTGAGCCTGCTTCTCCCTCTCCCTCTGCCTGCTGCTCTCCCTGCTGTGCTCTGTCAAATATATAAATAAAATCTTTAAAACAATGCAGTTAATTATATTAAAAAAAAAAGTTATACATAATGACCCAGCAATTCCACTCCTAGGAATACACCCAAGGGAAATGGAAACATATGTCTACACAAAAATTTGTATAGGAATGGTCATAACAGCATTATTCATAATAGCCAAAATGTAGAAACCACCACATGTCCATCAATTGACAAATGTATAAATAAAATGTGGCATATTCAAATAACAGAGAATCACTTGGCAACAAAAGGGAATTACTGGTATACGCTATACAACATGGATGAACCTTGAAAATATTCATGTTAAATAAAAGAGGCTCATCACAAAAGACCACGTGTGTATGCTTCCATTTACAGGAAATGTCCAGAATAGGTAAATTCACAGAAAGAGAAAGCAGGTGGATGCCAGGGGCAGGGGTGAGTGGGGGAGTGTGTTAACAGGTACAGAGTTTCTTTTTGGGGTGATGAAGGTTATTATGGATAGATATAACCCACTTGGACATCAAAGTAACATTTGGCACTGAAGTATCAATCACAAATCCAAGTCTGACTATCGTCTTGTACAGAACAAATGAACACCCCCCCCAAAGTTAATTTCAATCTTCAACACAAGGTGGCCACTACAGGACTACCCTACCCACAGGTGCACAACCAAAATGTTACTGAGTGCCTGAACACACAACTTCACAGGCTAATGTTCCACCTTCAGCATTTTCAATGGAATGTGTCAGGAAAGGATACAGTAATTTAAAAAGACAGTAAATCAGAATACAACTGGATTGTATTTTATTGGGAACAAATTTAATGACATTTTTCCCTATGAAGTATCCAACTAAAAGGTGCATCTTTTTTACTACCTAAAACACTTTGACAAGGTAATAATTTGAGTTACTTTTGAATTGTCTTTTACCAAACCACAGAGTTATTTCATTTTCTCTTTTATGATCTTTCACATTCCTGTGATCCTCTCCCATTTTTTTTTTTTTAAGATTTTATTTATTTAACAGAGAGAGCCAGCAAGCGAGAGAGGGAACACAAGCAGGGGGAGTGGGAGAGGAAGAAGCAGGCTCCTAGCAGAGAAGCCTGATGTGGGGCTGGATCCCAGAACGCGGGGATCACGCCCTGAGCTGAAGGCAGACGCTTAACAACTGTGCCACCCAGGTGCCCCAATCCTCTCCCTTTTGTTAATCTCAGAGACTTTTATAGGACAAAATTTTTTTTGATTATAGCCTGAGGATAAACTAGATTATCAAAGCCCTCTGCAGAAGATTCCAGCGAAGGATGTACCAGATTTTATTCAAGGATCGTTACCCGACACAACATTTTTAACTTGTTTAGTTACCTCCTATCAGAGGACTACTTGTTGTATTAGAAACAATGGATGTAAGGGAGCTCAAACATTTGCCACCAGTGAAACAATTAATACAAAGAACTCCCAGAGAGCCAGACTGCGTTATAGGTGACGTGTCCTTAAAAGCTTAACATTGTAAATAACAGGAAAAGTACTTCAGGAAAAAGGGTTGTACGATTTACCTGAGAATTATACATTCCTCAGTGGCAGTTTTATCGGTGTTTAAAAAAAAAAATCCAAAATTTGAAAGCCAAGTAAAACAATCATAGCATTTAGTAGTTTTATCTAAAGGCAAACTTTTAAAATAAAATTTGTGACATGACAAAGTCACAATGACAAGTACCCTACTAGTCAAGCTGAGATAAGATATTTAATCAAGAGAAAATTCTAAGAAAGGTGTGGTTTCTAGCTGAGGCTTTTTCAAAAAGATTTTACTTTTAAGTAATCTCTACACCCAACAAGGGCCTGAAACTCACAACCCTGAGACCCAACAGTCACACACTCCACGGGGTCAGCCAGATGCCCCTTTTTCTACCACTCTTTACCGTCAGTCAATACGACACACAGCTCAGCATCACAAAAGAACAACCTAGAAACACATATACTCAACTTCCCTCGTATAGCACCACATGCAAGTAAACATGTCCGTAAACTCTTCTTAAGTCCAAATACAGAGTAATTCTCTGAAGAGTGGCTAGTACACAGCATCAGGGGAATACTTCCTTTTTTGATGCTGGCAAAACAAAAGGCCCACAAACCACAAAGTATCTTGGTTCCTAACAAAGGTAAACAACGTTAAAATCAAAGGCAAAGGTTGGGAGTAATTTAAACTCTCCAAAATACCTTTTACTTTAATCATCACTACACTTGAAGTAGGATATAGTAATATGACATATGGAAGGCACAGCGAACAGGAACCAGAACTTAGTTTGTACCTCACTGGAGGCTGAGCACAGTATTCCAAAAGCAGTTTAAAATAGATGTTTGTGAACAGAAGGCGAAGGGGTGACCTGTCACATCTGGGTCTTCAGGGGGATGAGGATTAGATGGAAAACAAAATAGAATGGATCTCAATCGGACATAAGGAACTTCTTCAGCAAAACCGCAATAAAACACTAGACTTGCTTATTACTGAAGACTAGAATCACCATCTGGAGAATTTCAAGGAGTAAGTCAGTACCTTTAGGACATTCTCTCAAGTTAAAACAGGTAGCCCAGGTAGAGGTCACCTGCAAATTATTCAGAGACTGCTATCCTCAACTAGTGAGCACTGTGCATCTATGTATCTGGTTAGAACTCCCTCCGGAGCCAGGATATGTCCTCTTCCCACTCTTCAAAATGCCAAGGAAATAAAGAGAAGAGAGAAGCAAGGGCTGGGTGATTCAGGCTGCCAATAAAGGTTCGGTTCCACACGGGCATTTGGGGAGTGGACTGCTAGTGATTTTTAAAAGCCTCCATGTGATGCGTGGTTACTTCAGAGCGGCAGCTGCTAAGGCCCTCACCCATTCTTCCCCCACAAACAGACCTATGATTTGGCACTGCATCATACAAGAGTTATCCCTCTGACTCTTGGCACCCCCTATCTCTACACAAGCATCTCTCAGCCTTTGATTTCCCCCCATTCTTATGATTCCTCCACCCCCCCCCCGGCACTTTGACGAGAGAGATGATAAAAGGATGAGTAAGCATGCTGTAGCTGATCTTGGTCAAAGAGCACAGACCCTGGCACCGGCGGTGGAAAATGGGGGTGAGGAAGCAGAAGAGAAAGCGGACTCGGGGAGTTCATCAGTGGGTAGGAGGCAGTTACAAGCTTTCCTATGGCAGTTATTGTTGCCTCCTTCTGCAATCACCATAGACTCCAAACCTTCGCTTTTACCTCCCTCCCCCAAGATCAAGCGCACATTTTCCTTAGACAGTTACTTCTTAAAAACAACACGAAAAGATAAACGTAATTTCTCCAGCCTTCCGGTTGTCAAAGACAATAAAGCCTCGCCCTGAAGCATGGTTAAGTTCAACGGTTCTGTTTTCTCACTCGTCTTCCGGCACCCCGTCCACCCCCGACCCCACCACAGACCACCCCCGTTCAGCAAAAAGGCGACTGCCACGAACAGTTTCAAATATATGTCAACCTTTGGGGGCTGGGGGGGAAACCCCGGCAAACTTCTGAATTACTTCAACAGCCCGGTTACAAGTACCTGACCTTATTTTTTCCCGAAGAAAAATAGGACACAGAGAGATCAGAAATCTCATTTTCTCTGCCTTTTTACTTCGGTCGCTGGCCACATCGAGGGGGCTTTCGAAGAGGGCTCTTTCGGGTTTCTTCGGTAGGAAACTTGCCCTCCGTAGCCAAACGTCCTTTAGGTCCCTGGTTTTCTTTAAAACGCTGAACTTCGCCACGGATAGAAAAAACCCAAGGTGCTGTTTCCTTTGTTAAAATCCCCCGGACTTTATTTAATTTGGGGCGGAAAGGCCGCTGGCAAGATCGCGACAGCCAGCCGCAAAAAGGTGGAGAGAAGACAGGTGCGACTGCTCCCTGCGGCGGTTCCGGCCGGGAGCAGACCCCTCCGCCCGCTCGGCGGCCCCGGGCCACGCCGGACCTCCCCGTCCGCCCGCGGCCTCCCCAGGCACGTCCTCCCGAGCCCAGGCCGCCCCCCGCCGCCGCCCCACGGGGCCCCGGCCTCGCCGCCTCCGCTCAAAATGGAGGTGGCGGCGGCGGGCGGCTGGTTACGAAACGCGCGGCCGCCACATGGCCGCGCCGACCCCAAACTTGGCCGGGCCGCCGCGTCCCGGCGCCCAGGCGAGGCTGGGCCCGGGCGCGGAGGCCGCGCGGCGCCCGCCACTCACCCACAGACCGGTAGCCCAGGATCGCGATCTTCCGGGACTTGGACTGCGGCATCTTGGCTGCCTCCTCAGCCCCGGGCCAACCACATCAACCGCGGCTGCGGCGGCTCCTGTGCTGCGATCGGCGGCGGCCGCGCCGGGGCACAGCGGCATCCAGGGGCGGGGTAGGCGGGCGCGGGCAGGCGCGGCAGCCTGGGCTCCTTGCTCGCGCGCCCAACCGCCCGGAACCGCCGCGCGGCCCCGCCCCCAAACACGCCCACGTGACCGCCGCCGCCGGCCCCGCCGCGACTCGCGTCAGCACCGCCCTCCCCGCCGCGGCGGCCACCCCCGCCCTCGAAAAGCACGGGGGTGCGTCGGGCGACGTTTAACTTTAAGGGGAAATAGAGAGGACGCCAAGATGCCCCCGGAAAAGTCACGACTAAAACTCGCTGCGTCATGACCCTCCCACCCTCTTCCGCCGCTGTTTAATTACGCCAGTTCTTCCCGGGCGCTGATTGGATAGCTCCCGCCCGCCCGCGCGATGACGCGACGGAAACTCCATCTCCGATTGGGGGCGGCTAGGAGGCGGAGCCGAGGGCGGGGCTGCTCGCCCAGAGCTAAAAATAAATTCCGGCTGCGACCCCGCGGTTGCGCGCCGAGTGAAGTTTGAAGGATTCCAACATCTCAGGCGTTGGGGGCGGGCGGGAGGGGCGGAGAGAAGCTAGCTCCCTAGTGATTGGTTAGAGCAGGGCGGGGGGCGGGGCAAACTGTGGGGAGTGTGGTGATTGGCGGAACGTTAAGCGATTGGCGGACTCGCGCCCACAGAGCCCTTAAAAGGCGCGAGGCACGTAGCTCTTGCAGGCTGGTTTGTGGGTTGGCTGCTGGTGTTTGTGTGGGTTTTTTGTTTGTTTGTTTGTTTTTAATTCTTTAACGCCTTCATTCCTTTAGAGTTCCTAAGTCTGGGATTGAGGTTGAAGGTGGTTACTAGGCGTCATCCTTGGATGTAGGATGCTGGGAAGAATGGAATATGCGTTAATTCCAAATGTTACGCATTTCTCTACATATGTGTGTGTCTCCCCAGTTCTGGTCTCAGCCCTGCCACCGGCGAACCCGGCACACCTCCCAGGAAATACCTACCTGTCAACACCTGCGTGGCTAATTCAGTAGGCAAAGTCAAACACCAGCCATCGCTGGCCGAGGACGCTCCAGAACCATCCTTGCAGGGGGGATTCAAGTCTGCTGGACTTGCCCTCCTGTGCGGGCTGACCCCTCCAGAAAGGGGACGCCGCTGTTCTTCCCACAAAAAGTACACGGGGCAACCCCTTTTTCCAGTGCTGGTGGTGAAGAGCACCAATGTTGGAGTAGGGGAAGGGATGCCGGCGCTGGAGGCCTCGGTCACGGAAAATGAAGGTGGAAGTCAGGACTGAGAAATGAGGATGTGCTTGGGACCTTTCCAGCCCGGGAGGCTTCCATCACGCTTGATCTTCTTGCCCTTGGTGGTTGCTAAAGAGGCAGATACTCTCGCTACTCCTACGAATGTCCCCTATTGTCCTCAGGCTGTTTGACTGTGTTGGGACAACCCACCTGCTGGTCACAGCCCTTTGCCTTTCCCAGGAAGCACAGAGGAGTGGCAGGATTGGATTCCTGGGTATGAAGATTTAGTGGTGTGACTGTCCCATAAATACGCCTGTTGAGTTAGAACACTGGCATTAGGGCAGAATCCTTCCACCATCCTGCTGACCTGCTTCTAAGAGAGGGAAAGTGTGTGTTCAGATCCTGGGGTCTCTACAGACTAAAGTCCCAGACAACCAGCTGGAACTGAGAAGTATCTGTGAAATTCTGTGTTTTGTCTTAATGGTTTTTGCATTCTACTCTATATTTAAAATATTTTAAAACTTCAGGTCTTAAAATGTGTGTCTCCAGGAAAATGTATCATTTTTATCCAGTGAACTTGGATGCCCCTTACCACAGTACTTTGAACTGATGCTACTAGACTCCCTGGTTGGTTGTGAAATCAGATTTGCGGTGTTACCTTTTCTTAAATAGAAGAACAGAATAGAAAATAGATTGCTCGAATTGGTAAGTATTGTTTTGTATTATTTCATGATACTTTTGTTGTGTGTGTATATGTATTTGTAAATGCGTTATATATGTTTTGGGTACTGAGTTTCATTGTAAAATGTATTTCTTACTGTGAGTTGCCTCAGAGTTTGAAGGTGTTGACCTAGCCTGGGAATATTAGGAGTCCAGACTGAGAAGCTCTGTTGTAAAGGACAAAGTCCTTTAAAAAAGGTTCCAGTTGTTTTAGAGTCGTTAAGGTCAGATACAGGAATTTTGAAGATTCCATTATTCCAGAATGGGGAGAATTTGTTTGGTTTAAGAAATGACTCCCTAAAATTATTTGGGATTGATGGCGTGAATTCATGTAGAAGTGACAGACTGCAGCCAGACCTTATAGAAACATGGTGGAGAAAGGTGTTTAATTCTGAATTCAAAGTAGTTCTACTGATTGAGATCACTTGTTACCTGTTTAAGCAGCTGGAACTTCTTTTTTTTTTTTTTTTTAAGATTTTTATTTATTTGACAGAGATAGAGACAGCCAGCGAGAGAGGGAACACAAGCAGGGGGAGTGGGAGAGGAAGAAGCAGGCTCCCAGCGGAGGAGCCTGATGTGGGGCTCGATCCCATAATACCAGGATCACGCCCTGAGCCGAAGGCAGACGCTCAACCACTGTGCCACCCAGGCGCCCCAAGCAGCTGGAACTTCTGCCACCAATCACTATCTCCTCTGCAGGTTCTGCTTATTCAGGACTGCTCTGTCTTGTGGTCTCTGCATGCCGCCTTTCCTCTGTGTGTCCTTCTACTATATTCCATGTCCCTGGGATATAAGAATTCTATCTCTTCCATTTAAATTCCAGAGAGAGGACATGATTGGTTCAGCTAATCACCACTATCCCTTGAGTGAGGAGCTCGTGCTAAACCTGTAGATTTGCCAGGAAAGCCTCCACTGGCCTAAGCTTCCAGCATTGCTGGGTATGGCAATTAATGGCAGTTATTTGAAGTGTGAATTCGTCGTTACTGTGGGAAAATTATAATGCTCTGTGAGCATTTCCAAGTTCAATGACATCTTATTTCTAGCTTCAACATTTTTAAAAAAATTCCCTGTGGTAATATACAAAACTTATTTTTATCTACCATTAGGTTAGACAAGGGGTAAAACCGCGTGCTTGCTTTTGCTGAAAGGATGTTTGTGAAATGAGTTTACCTTTTTACATGTGAAAGGGTGACCCTAAGTGCCAAGTGGACATGAAGGCGTTTTGTTGTTGTTGTTTTGCTTTTAAATATTTGATGAGGACTGGAAAAGCACTAATCTTAATCATGGCATAAGCCAAATCAGACTGATCTGTTATGTCTCATCTAGGGTATCATTCAAATCCAACAGTGCAGATTTGGGGAAACACGCCAAGGCCATTGCATTGTGTGGTCTTGTGGATGAGAGAGTGGTTTTCTCAGCAGGATCTTGATAGGCCTGTCCTCAGCATCCTAGCAGGAGGCCGTCCTAGGGAAAGCAAGTGCCTGACCTGCGCTGGGATGAAAAAGATCCTTTTCTCTCTGATGCCAGGGTTCAGTCTGGCTCAAACCCTGAGGTATGGAGTTGTATGGGGTACTCCCAGAGGCGGAAAGTGGAATAAGTCTCATAGGTCCATGGAGGTAGGCAACTCGTAAGGGAGGTAGTTGGCTTAGCAAGGAACTCTGAGGACAGATTTAGGTCTATGCAGTAGTTGTAAATCGTTTTCAACTGTTAGAGCTTGAACGTGTCTTTCAAAAAGGTGTACTGAAGTCCCAATTACTCTCAGAATGGGATCTTATTTGGAAATAGGGCTGTTAGAGCTGTAATTAGTTTAAGATGAGGTCATATTGGAGTAGGGTCGGCCCTACTCCAATATGACTGGTGTCCTCCTAAGAGAAGAAGAGACCCTCACACAGACACAGGGCCCACAGCCATGTGAGGACAGAGGCAGAGACTGGTGTGATGCTGTCACAAGCCAAGGGATACCTGGAGCTCCCAGAAGCTGAAAGAGAATAAATTTATGTTTCCCGAGGGCCCCTGGTAGTGGTCAGGCAAGATGGCCGAAGCAGAACACCTGTTCCTAAGAGCCTGCGTGACAGCACCTGGGGGATGCTTGAGGCGAGCCAGGCGGCTAATTCTGTGCAATAAAACAGGTGACGGCTTGTGCCAGTAAGGCTTGGATTACATAAGCTCTTCAACTGCGTTTTAGATGTGGAATTTACTCACGGTGTTCACAAGCTACCCAAAGTTATAATTACTGTTTGAGGAACGTGTTCACGGTGGGTTCTCCCTCCTATGGGAAGGCACCTCAGTGTGGGGTTTTATCTAGCATGTTGGGATCCAGGGAGTTTCTCTCATTGGTGTGCAGAGAAATAAAAAATAGAATTTCTATTTTTTTAAGAACATTTTTAAAAATAAAAGTAATTGAGCTTTGCGACTGTGTAATACATGGATTGGCCAGGGCTCCTTCATGGCCTGTCTGACAGGTGGTGGCATGTTGTGACAGGTATGAGAGGTAACCTGGTGGGATGTCCACTGCAGGGAGTGGTCGGCGGCATTGCCCTTGTGGGTGAGTGTCCCGAATATTGTAACGTATTGCTCTTCAGGGGTCTGGTTTTGAGGAATTATGGGATATATTACGTAAATTCTAAACTAAATTTCACAAAATTGGTCATGGATCTGAAGAGATTTCCTTCAAAGAAACCATGAATTAGTGATGAAAATAAAAATGCAACATAAGTAAATACTCAGAAGAATGGCAGAGCTAACACCTGTTCCTTGTGTGAGCTCTGTTAGCTCCACTAAAGGTAAACCAGATAGCTGAATCATATCTTTCAAGAGAATGACCAAAAACTTTTTTTTTTTTACAAAACAGTCAAAATTGACAAGAGGAGCATTTAAAATATAGATTCACACCCACATCATTAATGATGACTAAGTATAATTACACCTTAATGTTAGCTAATGATATATAGTGAGTATCCCTTAACAAACAGCAAGATGTTTAAAAACTAAGCATCCAAAACACCATGGCAGACTTTATAAAGTTTTTCTGCAACTTTTTTTTTTGAAAATTTCAAGCATGTATATAAAACTAGAGAGATTGGTATAATGCGTCCCAGCCTCTTACCAATCCAGTATTTACCGAACCATGGACAATCCCGTTTCATCTATATGATACCTGCTTCTCCCACCCACCCATGGATCATTTTGAAGCAAATCCTAGATATCATAACATTTCATTCACAAATATGTCAGTATTTTCCCTGAAAGAGGACTCTCGTTAGAAAAGAAAACATGCCATTTTTACACCTAAAACAAAACCAGTTAAGGACTTGTTAATAGCAACAGATATCCAGACTATTCAATGTCTCTTAATGATTCATAATTTTAACCATTTATTCAAATTCAAATCCAAAAAAAGCCCATATAATGTAATTTGTTGCTATATGTCTTAAGTTTTTAAAAAATAAATTTATTTTTTAGAACAGTCTTAGATGTACAGGAAAATTGCAAAAATAGTATAGAGCGTTCTCCTATGCCTGTGCCCAGTTTCCCTCATTCTTAACATCTTACGTCAGTGTGGTATATTAGTTAGAATTAACCAATATTGCTACTTTATTAGTAACTAAAGTCCATACTTAGATTTCTTCAGTTTTCTCCTAATGTCCTTTTTCTGTTGCAGGATCCCACCTAACATTTACTCATCACGTCTCCTTAGGCTCCTTTTGGATGTGATAGTTTCCTCAGACTTTTCTTGTTTTTTGATTACCTTGACAATTTTGGGGAGTGCTGCTCAGGTGTTTTGTAGATTGGTATTTGCCTGATATTTTTCCTTCAGGGTTAAACTGGGAATTTGGGTTTGGGAGGAAGACCACAGAGGTGAAGAGCCATTTCCATCATATCATATCAAGGGTGCATGCTGTCAACATGGCTTATCACTGTTGATGTTGACCTTGATCTCCTGGCAGAGGTAGTGTTTGTCAGATTTTTATACTTTTTTTTTCTCCCCTTCGGACCGCCTTCTTTGAAAGGAAATTACTGTGTGCAGCCTTCACAAACTGGGGAGTTATGCTTTACCCTAGTTTCCTTCTACCTGAAGAATTTCAGGCATTTCCTGGAGTTTCCTGGCAACAAACTCAGCATTTATTTATCTGAAAATTGTCTTTATTGCATTTCTTTAACTTTTTATTTGAAATAATTATACATGGGATGCCTGGGTGGCTCAGTTGGTTAAGTGTCTGCCTTCGGCTCAGGTCATGATCCCGGGGTCCTGGGATCGAGCCCCACCTTGGGCTCCTTGCTCAGCAGGGAAGCCTGCTTCTCTCTCTGCCTGCTGCTCCCCCTGCTTGGGCGTGCTCTTTCTCTCTGAAAAATAAATAAAATCTTCAAAAAAAAAAAAGTGAAATATAAATTAATTGGTAGTTTTAAAAATAGTACAGGGCAGTGCAGTGTACCAATATCCCAATGGTAACATCTTATGTAAATATACTACGGTATCAAAACCAAGAAATCGAAATTGATACAATCCACAGTACAAGTACTATTGTGTGTGTGTAGTTCTATTCAATTTTATTACATGTGTAGATTTGTGTAACCAAAACCACAGTCAAAATGCAGAGCTGGTTCATCACTACAGAGATCTTCTCGTGTTATCCTTTTATTTCTTTTCATTTTTGAAACACTTTTTTGCTGAACTTAGAATGTTAGGTAGACAGTATGTGTTACGTGTGTGTGTGCGTGTGTGTGTTTTAGTACTTTAAAGTTGTTCCATTTTCTCCTGGTTTCCAGTTTTTTCTAATGAGAAATCAGTGATTATCTTGTTATTTCCTTTATGTAATACTTGCTTTTAAGACTGTAAAATTTTATTTTATTTTTAAAGATTTTATTTGAGAGAGAGCGCACGATCAGGGGAGAGGGGTAGAAGTAGAGGTAGAAGCAGGCTCCCGGCTCAGCAGGGAGCCTGACGCGGGGCTTGATCCCAGGACCCTGGGAGCATGACCTGAGCCGAAGGCAGATGCTTAACCAACCAAGCCACCCAGGTGCCCCAAGACTGTAAAATTTTAAAGATTTTCTCTTTATTTGTGGTGTTCAGAGTCTGTGATGTGTTTGTGTGTAGTTTGCTTTTATGCTGTGTAAAGTTTACTGAACTTCTTAGATTTGCGAGTTACTATTTTTGATCTGATTTGGAAAACTTCCCAGTGTCTCTTCGAGTATTTATTCTGCCCCATACTCTGTCCTTTTATTTTGAGACTCCAGTTTCACACATATTAGACACTTTGATAGCTTTCTGCCAGTCATTGAGCCTGTTTGTTCTTTTCCGTATTTTCCCCCTTCCTAATTAAGTTATTTAAAAAAATCTGGTAGCATTTTTGTTTCTAGGATTTCCCTTTGGTTTTCTTTTATAGTTTCTCTTCTCTCCTGAAATTCTCCTCTCTACCCAACATACCCTTGTTTTCTCTAGGTTGCTTAACACATATATTGTTTTTTTTTTTTTTAAGATTTTATTTATTTATTTGACAGAGAGAGAGACAGCCAGCGAGAGAGGGAACACAGGCAGGGGGGAGTGGGAGAGGAAGAAGCAGGCTCCCAGAGGAGGAGCCTGACATGGGGCTCGATCCCAGAACACTGGGATCATGCCCTGAGCTGAAGGCAGACGCTTAATGACTGAGCCACCCAGGCGCCCCCATATATTGTTATTTTTAAATCAGCTAATTGTAGCATCTGGAGCATTCATAGGTCTGCTTTTACTGAGTGACTTTTCTCTTGATTACAGTTGTTTTGTTTTCACATCTAGTAACTTTTGTAGTGGATGTATGGATGATGTATTATTATTATTATTATTTTTAAAGATTTTATTTATTTATTTGACAGACAGCCAGTGCGAGAGGGAACACAAGCAGGGGGAGTGGGAGAGGAAGAAGCAGGCTCACAGCAGAGGAGCCTGATGTGGGGCCCGATCCCATAACGCCGGGATCACGCCCTGAGCTGAAGGCAGACGCCCAACCGCTGTGCCACCCAGGTGCCCCTGGATGATGTATTATAAAAATCTGGATTTTGTAAATGAGCTTTGTTTTAATACTTGTATATGGCAAAATGTATGGAGCAAAGTTCTTTTTTTTTTTTTTTTTTTCCACATGAGTATCCAATTGTTCCAGTACCATTTGTTGAAAAGACTTCCCTTTCTCCACTGAATTGCCTTTGTATCTTTGTCAAAATTCAGTTGCCCGTGTGTGAGGCTACTTCTGGACATTCTTTTGCTCCATTGATGTATTTTTCTGTCTTTACATCGATTACTGTAGCTTTATAATCTTGAAATCTGGCCATTTTATCCCTCCAACCTTGTTCTTCTTTTTCAAACTTGTGACTAATCTAGTCCTTTGAATTTTCATGTGAATTTTAGAATCCACTTATCACTTTCTACAAAAATTCTGTTGGGATTTTGACTGGCACTGTTTTGAATCTATAAATCAATTTGGGGAGGAATTGCATTTTAGCAATATTGAGTCTTACCCATGAGCAAGTGTGAGATAATAGGAAAAAAATATATATACACACACACATACATACACACACACACATACCGGCCCCTGGTTCCTGGCACAGAACTTGTAAAACCCTCGTAACTTACTAAGCGATAACCTTAGGAGCATCTCTTGTTCTAATATTTGTCTTTGACCCCATCCGTGACATGGGGCTCCTAGAACCCTTGTAAATTTCTAAGATGATAAGAACACCTTTTGTTCTAATGAGTGACTCTGGGTGGGCTCCTGGATGGGGGCTGGTCTCCAGAAAGACCAATCCATGATTAGAAGCTTGGGATTTTCGGCCGTCCCCACCCATCTTCTCCAGAAGGGGAGAGGCACTGGAAATGGAGTTAATAATTGATCATGCCTATGTGGGGAAGCCTCCATAAAATCCCAGTAGTACTGGGTCAGAGAGCTTCTGGGTTGATGAACCTGTGGAGGTGCTAGGAGAGTGGCACCCCTTCCCTCATACCTTGCCCTATGCGCCTTTTCTATTGGGATGTTAATCTGTATCCTTTAAGTATGCTTTAATAAACTGGTAAATGTGTTTCCCTGAGTTCCGTGAGTGGCTCTAGCAAATTAATTGAACCCAAAGAGGTGGTTGTGGGAATATCTGATTTATAGCAGGTGAGTCAGAAGCACAGGTCA
The DNA here is from genome assembly GCF_017311325.1 of Ursus maritimus. Classification (NCBI taxonomy): domain Eukaryota; kingdom Metazoa; phylum Chordata; class Mammalia; order Carnivora; family Ursidae; genus Ursus; species Ursus maritimus. Next base: position 5,776,113 of record NW_024425563.1, on the reverse strand, counting down.
CAACACGGACTTGCAATTGGCATCTGAAATGAGGGTGGCGGCAGTCCTGCGGGACAGAGCCCTCAGCTTGATGCTCTCTCCAGGCAGATAGTGTCAGAATGGAGTTGATTTTTTGAACACTCCACCAAGAATGGTTTGCTGGTTTTGGGGGAGAAACTTCACACATTTTGGCGACCAGAGTGTCAGAAGTGAAGTGTTCTGTGTGAGCAGTAAAGGAACCTCACAGGAGGGAAACACAGGAGAGAAGAACTGGGTTTTTCCTACTATAAATGGGATTGAAACATTTTCAATTTTTGATTGTTGCTAGTATACAGAAATACCGTGATTTTCGATTATTGATCTCTTATCCTAAAACTTTGCTAAACTTGTTTCAGTAGATTTTTCATAGAGTTCATTGGCTTTTCTGCATAGGTAGTCATGTAGTTTTTACTTGTAACATTTCATTTTGGGTGCTTTCAATATAATTTTCTTGCCTTGTTACACTATAACATTGAATCGAAGTGGTGAGAGTGGACGTCCTTGTCCTTAATTTAGGGGTAAGCAGCCCAAATTTCACTGTTCAGTGCGGTGTTTATTTATCAAGATACGATTGGGTCAGACTCTCAGACTTCAGCAACAGATAGTTGTGTCTTAAATCATTACAAAAAGAGAAACAGTGACTGGTATGCCATTTCTGGAGAAATGTCTATCATCAAGGGAAGGACTTCAGTTTCAAATGAGTACCCTGGGTTTGAATTCCTGCTCTGCTTCCTGAAGTCCGCACAGCCTTGGATAAGCTACCCTACCTTCCTGTGCCTCCCAGACCCGCTGTGATCTAACTCTGGGGGAAGGCTTGGCCTGTCATCTTGTCCCTTCCCCTCACCTTCCCTCTTTTCTGGGATTGGATTAAATGCTTGATTCTGTCCTCCGTGCGACATACAGTGTGTGCTAGGACACTGAATATAAAGTTTCCTCTTATTCTTGTTTTCAAATTATTCTGTGATATTGACTTTTCCCTGAATTCTTTCATACTAGTAGTTCATTTCTTGTTACTTGTTCTTAATATGTGGTTTTGGTTAAAGATGTCATTTCCAAGGAGAGGCCAACTTTCCTTTGATTTTAATGGAGGAAAGATTAACTGGATAAATCTTTTGAAATTAAAGCAACTCAACCAAAACACAAACGTGAAAGGAGTATCAAATGCTTCCTTGAACTAAAAGGTTTCCCGTCCCAGAACCAATAAAGTTGGGAGGGCTCTTACTGCTCGACCTTGAAGGAGGTAGCTCAGAAGAAAAGAAAATCAACTGCTTTAGTTAAGAGGAGAGAGGAACAGCCAGCTGGAAAGGAACCAACCAAAAGCCTTGGAGGCAGCTCTTGGCTGGGGGAAGAAAGCAGTCTGATCTCAGTGTGTAGCACACAGGTCTTCCCTGAACTGGGCAAAGCCAGGCTTGGTTCATAAGTCTCCTTTGTTAGTCGGATGTCAGCATGACTAAGGTCAGGGTCAAACAGGAAACTTACAATATGGTTTAGATGTTAAAAACAACAACAACAACAACAACAACTGGTGATGTGCCCAGATAAACTACAAAAAAGAAGTCAGCTTGAATTTATTGTGCATAAGAAAATTTGGCTGTTAATTTCTTTCCACGAGGATTAAAATTTTTAAGATTAATGCAAGCATAAAATTAGTCAACTGTCAATGGTTCAAGAAAACTTGTCATTTGGTATGTCATATACTAAATGGTAGAAATATTTAAACCAGATAATTTGGGGAATAAGCTGTGTGCCCTGGTTGAACAGTGGATTACCTTATGGGACTTAGCTTAGCAATGCATAAATTATAAACTGAAATATGCCATTCTGATTTGGAGTATAACTTTATCTCAGTGTTTGCTGAGATATGGAAGCTTATCAGTAACTTGCCAGCTAATATTAGATAAAGGTCACTACATTAGTACATTGTGTCTGTATGGATAGTTTTATTTCTAACTCAACTGAGCAGATCAGGGCAGGTGTTCCTGGTTAATTATACAGCTGTTTTCAGGGGAGATCTTGGAAGGCTCTTCATGCCCATAGGACTCTTCTGGGGATTTCTTCCTACGTGGGTTGGCATGTTCTGTGCTAGTGACTTCGTAATTCTGGCCCACTGCTGGCTGGGTCCGGATGAGCACCTGACCCAAGGACAGCCAGTTTATACATTGATCTGTGGCCTGCTCAGAGTTCTGCTCAAAAGGGTCATCTGTATTGCATGGTGATTGACTCAGTCTGATCCTCTTGGAGATTGAATGTAAATTATGAAAAGTTGGCCGTTAGAAGCAGTAGAAGCTGAAAGACACGAAGGGAGACGGGAGCCATGCAGAGAAGGCACAAAGCAGAGAAAGGCACACGATAGAAACAGTAGGTGCTGCTGCTGTTCCTGGGGAGACAGCTAGACCAGAGTGGGAAGGCCATGCTTCGAAGTGCCAGCTGTGCAGGGCTGAGGTTTCTTTCTCCTCACCTTTTAGCACTACGGCCACAGGGCATCAGCCTATAGCTTCTTCACAAGACCCAGGACACCAAACAAAGGCCTAGCTCACCTGTTCTCCGTGTAGGCACGCCTGGGAGATGTTGCGGGGTCGGTTCTAGACCACTGCCGTAAAGCTAATACTGCAGTAAAGCAGGTCCAAGGAATGTGTTGGTTTCCCGTGGGTGGAAGTTCCGTGCACAAGACGCTGGGTCTGTGAGCTGTGCAATAGCATTGTGTCTAAAACGACAACGGACATGCCTTCATTGAACGATACTTTATTGCTAGAATGTGCTAACTGCCATCCGAGCTTTTGGCGAGTCAGTCCTGCCGCAGCAGGAGGGTCTGGGCGGCGCTGCCGACCCATCAGGGTGCTGGGCGCTGGAGGCCGGTGCGGCCGTGCAGGTTCGTAAGACAGGCGTGCGGTTCGCCGCCTCGACGGCTCGTCCGTCACGGTTTCTCTGCCGCGGCCGGTGCTGCCGGGTGGCATTTTACCTGCAGCAGAACTGCCTTCAGAATCGGAGTCCGTCCTCCCGAGCCCTGCCGCTGCCTCGTCGGCTGAGCTGCGGTCACCTTCTCGATCCTCGGTGGTCGTTTCAAGCATTGTCTCGGCGTCTCCGCCAGGACGAGCCGCATCCGGGAAGCCCCTTGCTTGGCGCGGCCCGAAGCAGCGGCTCCTCGTCCGCTCACGTTCGGTCCGGACTCTGCAGCAGCTCCGTGCCGTCTTCGGGCTCCACGCCTGGTTCTGCCCTCTGGCTGTGTCTTAGTTGTTGCGTTTCTAGAGCACAGACGGAGGGGACTTAGCATCAGTCTTAAGCACCCTAGGGTTTTCAGGTCACCGAGCACCGGCTTCAGCTTCAGGTCACCAGGCGCGTTAGCCCCTCACAGGAGGGTCCGCCTGTCCTTTGAAGCTTGAAGCCAGGCGCTGCCTTCTCCTCTCCGGCTGCGAAAGTCCTCGCTGGCGTCTCCTCCAAGAGCAGGCTGTCTCGTCTACGCGGACAGTCTGTGGTTTAGTGCGGCCACCTTCATCGGTGATCCTAGCTGGAGCTTCTGGAAAGCTTGCTGCTTCACCTTGCGCTCCTGTGTTATGGGGACGGCGTCTTTCCTTGAGCCTCCTGACGCGGCCTCTGCCAGCTTCAGACGTTCCTTCTGCAGGTCCTCACCTCTCAGCCGTCCTAGAACCGAGGAGAGTCCGGGCCTGGCTCTGGATGAGGCTTTGGCTTAAGGGAGCGTGTGGCTGGTGTGGTCTCCTGGGCAGACCACTGCCCCTTTCTCCACGCAGCAATAAGGCTGTTTCCCTTATCATTCGTGTGTTCCCTGGAGTAGCACGTGTAATTTCCTTCAAGAACTTTTCCTTTGCATTCACAACTTTGCTCACTGTTTGGCAAAAAAGGTCTAACTTTTGGCCTACCTTGGCTTTTGAGATGCCTTCCTCCCTGAGCTTAATCGTTCCTAACTTTTGATTTAAAGTGAGAGAGCTGTGCTTCTTCCTTTCGCTTGAACCCATAGAGGCCTTTGTCAGGTTATTAGTTGGCCTATTTTCAATATTGTTGTGTCTCAGGGACTAGGGAGAGGGAGGGATGGGGGAACGGCCAGTCAGTGGAGCAGTCAGAACATACACAATGTTTATTAAGTTCATCTTATGTGGGCACGATTTGTGGCACCCACATACGATTACAGTAGTAACACCAAAGACTGCCGATCACCACAGCAAATATAATAATAATGAGATATTTGAAATATTGTGAGAATTATTGAAAGGTGACACACACAAAAGAAGCAAATGCTGTTGAAAAAATGGTGCCAATAGACTTGCTTGACTCAGGGTTGCCACAAACCTTTAATTTGAAAAAAAAAAAAAAAGGCAATCTTCTGAAGCACCATAAAGGGAACCACAATAAGAGGGAATAGTTTTATTGCCTGTAGTGGCTCTTGGTATCATGGAGCGGGCTTGGTACTGTGTTGGCCATGAGTGTTGTCATTGTTTAGCCAGGATACGTATAAAAGGAGAGATGGGAGGACCAGTGAGGACTACAGGCAAGAAACATATTAGGGGGCGGGATAACTAAAATCTGTAATATTGGAAGATACATCTTAGAATTTATGATAGTTATTACTTTTCAAATTTTGGATTGTGTAAGTAGATTTCCACTAAACAAGAATTGTTGATTATGGCAATAGTCAACATTTCATAATTTTAGTTTTTTCACTCATGATCCTCTTTCCCCATTTAAGTAATCTGGCTGCAAATAGGGTAAAGAGCAGAGGCAGTCATGCTTACTCACCAAAGGAATGTAAATTGATGCAGCCACTGTGGAAAACAATATGGAGTTTCCTCAAAAACTTAAATATAGAAATACCATATGATCCAATCATTCCATTATTGGGTATTTACCCACGGAAAGCTAGAACACTAACTCAGAAAGATCTGTGTATCCCTCTGTTTATTGCAGCATTATTTCCAACAGCAAAGAATGAGATCGTGACATTTGAGACAACATGGATGGACCTAGAGGGTATTATACAAAGTGAAATAAGTCAGACTGAGAAAGACAAATACTGTATGATTCCAATCAGAAATGGAATCTAAAAACAAAAACAAACTAAAACAATCAGACCGATAGATACAGGGAACAGATTGATGGTTGCTGGAGAAGGGGACAGGAGGTCGGGCAAAATGGCTGCAGGGGAGAGGGAGACACAGCCTCCAGTTATGAAATGATTAAATCATTGGAATAAAAGGCATAGCATAAGGAAAATATAGTCAATGATATTGTAATAGCGACGTAACAGGACAGATGGTAACTACATTCATGGTGAACGTATAGCATGATGTATAAACTTGTCAAATCACTAGTATGGCAGAAACCAGAGACGAATGTACCTTTGGGTGTCAACCATCCTCAAAAACAAAAAGAAAAAGATCACTCACCATTACTAAGTAGGTTCATACAACCAAAGGCTTAACCTTCGATTCAGGCCTCTTAAGGCACTGTGTCTTAGTCTGTTTGGGCTGTTATAACAGTGCCAGAGATGGGGTGGCTTACAAACACAGATTTATATCTCGTAGCCCTGGAGGCTGGAAGTCTGAGATCAGGGTACCAGCATGGTTGGGTGAGGATCCTCTTCTGGGTCACAGACTTCTTATTGTATACTCACGTGGCAGAAGAAATAATAAAACTCTTGGGGGCACCTGGGTGGCTCAGTAGGTTAAGCATCTGGCTCTTGATTTTGGCTCAGGTCATGATCGCTGGGTTGTAAGACTGAGCCTCATGTCAGGTTCTGCGCTAGGCATGGAGCCTGCTTAGGATTCTCTCTCTCTCTCTCTGCCCCTCTCCAACCATGTGCACACACGCTGTCTCTCTCTCTCTCTAAAAAAAAAAAATAATAATAATAGAACTCTTGAAAATCCATCATCCAGAGGCAATCACTGTTAATGCTTTGGCATAGTGCATTTCTAGACTTACTTCTAATCACGTATCTATTTATAGCCTAAGAAATGAAATACTGTCCATACCATGTATGGATCTTTCTCTGACAAATATGCACCCATCTCCAGCATAACTCTATGTAGTATTCCATGGTACGACTGACTATATCATGATCTACGATAATAGCATTTTATGGAGCTTTTACTGGGTTCCAGCTGCATTATATGCATTATCTCAACTAATCCGCACACCAGCTCTACGGGGATGAGATATGATTTGGTATCTTTGCTTAACAAACAGAAAACTGAGGCTTAGGGCTGTTAGCCTGATAGATTGCACGTCCATCAAGTGCAGGTTGGAATGCCAGGAGTCTGACTCTGGCACCTGCATTTCTTTTTTTTTTTTTTTTTTAAGATTTTATTTATTTATTTGACAGAGACAGAGACAGCCAGCGAGAGAGGGAACACAAGCAGGGGGAGTGGGAGAGGAAGAAGCAGGCTCATAGCAGAGGAGCCTGATGTGGGGCTCGATCCCAGAACGCCGGGATCACGCCCTGAGCCGAAGGCAGACGCTTAACCGCTGTGCCACCCAGGCGCCCCTGCACCTGCATTTCTAACCACTGTGCTGTTGTGCTTTCTATCTTTGGGTACTTTGGTGGCTTCCAGAAAGACACATGCCAATCATTATTTTGGTATAAATATAATTTATTAAATCTGTTAAACAAATTTCATAGAACAGGTTTTTAAAATAAAAGCAATGAAATTTTATGCCTTTCCCACTGACATTTAATAAACTCAGGTTAGAATTTATGCTAATTCTATTCTTGGTGAGATTTCTGTGTTCATTCTCTCTCTTCTCCTCCTGTAGTCAAACCTTCCCAGATTTGGGACACCACGTGGTTTTAAGGCTGCCCTGCCTCACAGAGGCCCCTGGCTGAGTTCCTCAGCTGCTGGCAGGGTGTCTTCCTCTCCAGGCTTAGCCTTGAGGGGAAGTGCCACCTAGGAGATAAAGACACTGTCTTTTCTCTCCAGACCCTGTTCTAGGACCTCTACGCCACCCCACACCTTTCCCCATGCCCAAAAGTCATTAAGTTGAGGACCATCACTATGGGTGCTGCATACGACCCAGTCTGCCCCTTTCCCTAGTCGGAAAGCAGCGGAGCACAGCACCTCCCCTCGCAAAGGTTATTTCTAGCAACTGCTAGCTAGGTGTAACTTGAACCCAGTACAATACTTCTCCTGGAAGCAGAGTGAGTTCAGAAGCTGGTAAAGCGGACCTCCCACGTTGTTCGATTGTGATGCTAAATGACATCGGCAGATATTTTCCAATTTGATTCGGATTGTCTCTGAGAAATGACCAGTTTAATCCAGATCTCCTCATACGATGCTCTAATGGCACTCTCATTGAGGCTTCTAAATGTGTTCCGTCAGCTGGTAGAAATCTAGGAAATGTACTTAGAAGGGGGCAAATTGATTCTAGTCCCTGGAGGGATCAGTACACACTTAAAAACTCAGTGTTCAAACAAGCACAGGTAACCCTAGGAGGGCGCAAAAGCTTTCCAAGAGACACACAAGAACAGGTAATTTAAAGAGGATCAAATTCCAGATTTTCATCTTAAATGTATACTATTTCCTAGATGGGTCTGCCTGGGAATATGCCTGAGTTCATTGCAGTTCTTTTCCCACTTACAGAAGTCAGGTAGACCCTTCACCAGTCCTAAATCTTACCAGGTTGCACTGTCTTGGGCATACAAACTATTGGAGCACCAGGTAAAGGGAAAAACCTCCTTTAGTGATTAATGGAAACATCACCGATGCTTAGAACTTTGTATATTCTTTTTTCTCATACATGTTCATGTTAAGATTGAAGCCTCGAGTTCGAAGTGAAGTATTTGGGCCTGAGTCGAGATGTTCAGGAATAATATGGGGAGGGGCAGTAAGAACGACAATTTTTCATTTATTTTCCTCTTCCGNCGATCCTGGACTGTGGTTAACATATATCAGTTCTGAGGGAAAGTTTTATGAGAGCAAAGCAATGAGAATGTGGATAAGAAATAATATCCCCCGGGGTGCCTGGGTGGCTCAGTCGGTTAAGTGTCTACCTTCAGTTTAGGTCAGGATCCCATCAAGCCCTGCATGGGCCTCCCTGCTCCACGGAGGGCCTGCTTCTCCCTCTCCCTGTGCTTGCAGCTCCCCCTGCTTGTGCTCTCTCTCTGTGTCAAATAGATAAATAAAATCTTAAAAAAAAAGAAAAATAATATCCCCCAAAACCAGCTTTGAAAAAAAAAAACACAACTTTTCAGAACATAATTCTTGGGGGCACCTGGGTGGCTCAGTCGCTAAGCATCTGCCTTCAGCTCAGGGCGTGATCCCGGAGTCCTGGGATCGAGCCCCACATCAGGCTCCTATGCTGGGAGCCTGCTTCTTCCTCTCCCACTCCCCCTGCTTGTATTCTTTCTCTCTCTCGCACCCTGTCTCTCTCTCTCTGTCAAATAAATAAAATCTTAAAAAGAACATAATTCTTTTCAATTTCTCTCAATAGTCATCTCTTAACTGTTGTTTCATTAACTAGAAGGAAGAGAACTTGAAATAGCCAGAGCACTATGATAGTTAAGCTGATCCCATTAAATGTAGCTGAAAAAATTTCTTAAACCCCCCAAATTTTCAATATATATTGGATAGAAATCAAGGATAAAACTTTTATATTTCTTTCACAGTTGGTATGCACTGTTCAAAAGTGTTAAAAACCCCTTTTATCAAATCATCATGAAATATTTATATGTACTCAATCATTTTAATTTCATCTTTTAAAATGTTTAAAATTTCTTACTTCCAAAGAGCAAAAATAGAATTACAGGCTAGCTTCTGGACTAGTTAGTGCTAGTGTTATGTAGTCATACTTTTCTCTTTCACCAAATACATGGGAAAATGTTGATCATGATATCTAACAAAGTTTAAAAAAAAATACATGATTCTTTTAATTTAACTTAAAAAAATTTAATCCCAGTATATTAATATGCAGTGTTAAATTAGTTTTAGGTGTACAACAGAGTGATTCAACAATTCTATATATTATTCAATGCTCATCAATGTAAGTGTACTTTTTTTTTTTTAAGAGAGAGCACACACACACACACACACACACACACACACACGGTGGGGAGAGGCAGAGAGAGAGAGGGAGAGAGAGAATCTTAAGCAGGCTCCATGTCCTGCATGGAGCCCGACATGGGGCTCGATTTCACAACCCTGAGATCATGACCTGAGTCAGAATCAAGAGTCCGAAGCTCAACGAACTGAGCCACTCAGATGCCCCAGGATAAGTGCACTCTTAATCCCGTCACCTATTTCACCCACCCCCTCCCCTCCCTCTGGTAAACATCAGTTTATTCTCTATAGTTAAGAGTCTGTTTTTCGGTGAGTCTCTTTCATTTTGCGTCTTTGTTTCCTTTCTTACATTCCACATAGGAGAGAAATCATATGGGATTTGTCTTTCTCTGACGTATTCCACTTAGCACTATACTCTCTAGCTGCACGTTGTTGTACATGGCAAGATTTCATTCTTTTTATAGCTGAATAATATTCCATTATGTAAGTATACATACATATATATGTGTGTATGTGTGTATACATATATATTTATATATTTAGAAAAGATACTATATCTTCCTTATCTGTTCATCTTTCAGTGGACGCTGGCTGCTTCCATAATTTGGCTATAGTAAGTACGGCTGCAATAAACATAGGGGTATGTATATCCTTTTGATTTAGTGTTTTTGTATTCTTTGGGTAAATACCCAGTAGTGTGATTACTAGATCATATAGTAGTTCTATTTTTAACTTTTTGAGAAATCTCCATACTCTTTTCCACAGTGGCTACACCAGTTTGCATTCCCACCGACATCCCTTTTCTCCACATCCTCGCCAACACTTGTTTCTTGTGTTGTTGATTTTAGCCGTTCTCACAGGTGTGAGGTGACAGCTCATTGTGGTTTTGATTTGTATTTGCCTGATGATGAGCGATGTTGAGCATCTTTTCATGTGTCTGTTGGCTATCTGGATGTCTTCTTTGGAGAAATTCCTGTTCATGTCTTCTGCCCATTTTTTAATGGGGTTATTTATTTTTTTTTGGTGTTGAGTTGTAGAAGTTCTTCATATATTTCTGATACTAACCCTTTATTTGATACATCATTTGCAAATATCTCTCCCATTCAGTAGGTTGTCTTTTAGTTTTGTTGATTGTTTCCTTTGCTGTGCAGAAACACAGAAAATTACTTTGATGTAGTTCCAATAGTTTGGTTTTTGCTTTTGTTTCCCTTGCTTCAGGGACATATCTAGAAAGATGTTGCTATGGCTGATATCAGAGAAATTACTGCCTGGGCTGTCTTCTAGGATTTTTATGGTTTCAGGTCTTTCTTATCTGTAGGTCCTTAATCCATTTTGAGTTTATTTTTGTGTATGGTGTAAGAAAGTGGTCTAGTTTCATTCTTTTGCATATGGTTGTTCAATTCTCCCAACACTATTTGTTGAAGAGACCGTCTTTTTCTTATTGCATTTTCTTTCCCCTTCTGTCGAAGATTAATTGAAAATATAATTGTGGGTTTATTTCTGGGCTTTCTATTCATTCCATTGATGTATGTGTCTGTTTTTGTGCCAGAACCATGCTGTTTTGATCACTACAGCTTTGTAATATAACTTGAAATATGGAATTGTGGTACCTCCAGCTCTGTTTTTCTTTTTCAAGATTGCTTTGGCTATTCAGAGTTTTTTTGTGGTTCCATACACATTTTAGGATTGTTTGTGAAAAATGCTGTTGGTATTTTGATAAGGACTGCATTAAATTGGTAGATTGCTTTGGGTAGTATGGACATTTTAACAATGTTCTTCTGATTCATGAGTGTGGAATATCTTTCCATTTGTTTGTGTTGTCCTTAGTTTCTTTCATCAGTGTTTTATAGTTTCGGAGTACAGGTCTTTCACCTCCTTCATTAAGTTTATCTTAGGTATTTTGTTATTATTTTTTTGGTGCAGTTGTAAATGGGATTGTTTTCTTAATTTCTCTTTCTGCTGCTTGATTGTTAACATACAGAAATGCAACAGATTTCTGTATCCTGTGATCTTACTGAATTCATTAATCAGTTCTAGTAGTTTTTTGGTGGAATCTTTAGGGTTTTCTATATATATTATCATATCATCTGCAAATAGTGAAAATTTTACTTCTTCCTTACCAATTTGGGTGCCTTTTATTCCTTTTTCTTGTCTGATAGGTATGGCTAGGACTTCGGGTACTATATTGAATAAAAGTGGTGAGAGTAGACATCCTTGTCATGTTCTTGACCTTAGGGGAAAAGCTTTCAGTTTTTCACCATTGAGTATGATGTTAGCTATGTGTTTTTCACATGTGGGCTTTATTATGTTGAGGTATGTTCCTTCTAAACCTATTTTGTTGAGGGTTTTTATCATGAGTGGATGTTGTACTTTGTCAAGTTCTTTTCCTGCATCTGTTGAAACAACCATATGGTTTTTATCCTTTCTCTTATCAAAGTGATGTATCACATTGGTTAATTTGCAGATACTGAACCACCCTTGTATCCTGGGAATAAATCCCACATGATTGTGGTGAATGATTTTTTTTAAGTGTTGTTGGATTTGATTTGCTATTATTTTGTTGAAGATTTTTGCGTGTATGTTCATCAGAGATAGTGGTGGCCTGTAGTTCTCTTTTTTTGTAGTGTCTTTATCTGATTTTGGTATCAGGGTAATTTTAATACTGGCCTACAGAAGGAATTTGGAAATTTTTCTTCATCATCTGTTTTTTGGAATAGTATGAGAAGAATTATTAATGTATTAATGTATTAACTCTTCTTTAAATGTTTGGTAGAACTCACCTGTGAAGCAGTTTGGTGCTAGATTTTTGTTTGCTGGGAGTTTTTTGATTACTGATTCAAGTTCATTGCGGGCCTGTTGAAGTTTTCTGTTTCTTCTTCTTCTTCTTCCTCTTCTTCCTTTTTTTTTTTTTTTAAAGATTTTATTTATTTATTTGACAGAGAGAGTGAGAGAGGGAACACAAGCAGGGGAAGTGGGAAATGGAGAAGCAGGCTTCCCCCGCTGAGCAGGGAGCCCAATGCGGGGCTGGATCCCAGGACCCTGGGATCATGACCTGAGCTGAAGACAAACATTTAACGACTGAGCCACCCAGACGCCCCAATTTTCTGTTTCTTCTTGATTCAGTTTTGGGAGGTCATATGTTTTTAGGAATTATCCATTTCTTCTAGGTTGTCCAATGTGTTGGCATATAATTTTTTCGTAATATTCATTTACAATCTTTTGTGTTTCTGAGGTGTTGGTTGTTATTTCTCCTCTTTCATTTCTGATTTTGTGTGAGTTCTCTTTCTTTGTCATTGTCGTCTTCTTTTTTATGAGTCTGGCTAAAGATTTATCAGTGTTGTTGATTTTTTCAGAACCCAGTTCCTAATTTCATTGATCTGTTGTTTTTCTGGTGTCTATTTTGTTTATTTCTGATCCCGTCTTTATTGTTTTCTTCCTTTTATTGGTTTTGGGTTTTATTTGTTCTTCTTCTAGTTCCTTTAAGTATAAGGTAAAGTTGTTTGAGATTTTTTTTCTTGAGGTAGGCCTGTTGCTGTAAACTTCCTTCTTAGAACAGCTTTTGCTGCATCCCAAAGATTTTGGACTGTTATGTTTTATGTCTTCATGTATTTTTTTTATTTCCTCTGATTTCTTGGTTGACCCACTTGTTGTTTAATAACATGTTAATTAACCTCCGTGTATTTTTGCTTTTTTCAGATTTTTTTTTCTTGTGGTGGTTTCTAGCTGTGGTCAGAGAAGATGTATGGTATGACTTCAATCTTTTTGAATTTGTTGGGACTTGTTTTGTGACCTAATATGTGCTCTGTTCTGGAGAATGTTCCATGGTGCACTTGAAAAGAATGTGTGTTCTGTTGTTTTAGGATGGAATGTTCTGAACATGTCTGCTAAATCCATCTGGTCCAATGTGTCATTCAAAGCCACTGTTTCCTTGTTGATTTTCCATTTTGCTGATTTGTCCATTGATGTGAGGAGTTAAAATCCCCTACTATTGTATTACTATTGATTACTTTCTTATGTTTGTTAGTAACTGCGTTATGTATTTGGTGCTCCCATTTTGGGTGCATAAATATTTACAGTTGTTCTAGCTTTTTGTTGATCTCTTCATGATTATATAGTGTCCTTTGTCTCTTGTTACAGTCTTTGTTTAAAAGTATATTTGTCCAATATAAGTATTGCTATCCTGGCTTTCTTTTTCACATCTCTGTGCATGATAAATGCTTCTCCATCCCCTCACGTTCAATTTGCATGTGTCTTTTGGTTTGAAATGAGTTTTTTGTAGGAAGCATATAGATGGGTCTTGTTTTTTTAAATCTGTTTTGTCACCCTATGTCTTTTGGTTGGAGTGTTAGTCCAGTTACATTCAAAATAATTACTGATAGATATGTATTTATTGCCATTTTGTTACTTGTCTTATGGTTGTTGGTTTTTGTTTTGTTTTTTGTCTTATGGTTATTTTAATAGTTATTCTCTGTTACTGTCTTTCCTTGCTCGTTTCTCTCATGATAAGTTGGCTTTCTTGAGTGATGTACTTGGATTCCTTTCTGTTTTTCACGTATCTATTGCTGGTTTTTGATCTGTCACGTTAGGTTCGTATACAACGTCTTCTGCATAGAATAGTCTATATTACGTTGATAGTCACTAAAGCATGCATGCGTTCTTACTCCCCTCCCCCCACATTTTCAGTTTATGGTGGCATAGTTTACATCCTTTTATTTGGTGAGTCCCTTGACTTATTTTTACAGATGTACTTATTGTTACTGCTTTTGTGCTTCCTGCTTTCTTTACTCTTACTTATGGTCTTTCTTTTCCACTCAGAAAATCCCCTTTAACATTTCTTATAGGGCTGATTCAGTAGTCTTGAATTTCTTTAACTTTTGTTTGTCGGGGAAGCTCCTTATCTCTCCTATTCCTTTTTTATCTGTCTTCCCACCTTGCTGGAATAGAATATTCTTGGCTGCAGATTTTTTTTTTCCATTACGTTGAATATAGCATGCCACTTTCTTCTAGCCTGAAAAGTTTCTGCTGAAAAAATCAGTGATAGCCTTATGGGGGTTTCCCTTATATGTAACTGCTTTCTTTTCTCTTGCAGCTTTTAAACATTTCTCTTTATCACTACTTTTTACCCTTTTAATTTCTATGTCTCTTGGTGTGGACCAGCTTGAATTGATTTTGCTGGAGAATCTCTTTGCCTCCTGGAACTAGATTACTGTTTCCTTCCTCAGATTTGAGAAGTTTTCAGCTATTACTTCCTCAAATAAATTTTCTGCCCCCTTTCCTCTGTTTTCTCCTTCTGGGATATCCATAATGTGAATGTCATTGTGTCTGATGGTGTTGCTGAGTTCCCTAAGTCTATTCTCGTTGTGTATAACTTTTTTTCTCTCACCTGCTCAGCTTGATTACTTTCCATTACTCTGTCCTCCAGGTCATTGATTTGTTCTGCTTCCTCTAGTCTCCTACGTATTCCATCTAATGTATCTTTAATTTATTTCTTGTGTTCTTTATCTCTGATTGGTTCTTTTTGTTGAGGGCCTCACTGAGGTCCACCACTCTTTTTTCAAGTCCAGCGAGTAGCTTTATGATCATTAGATTAAATTCTCTAACAGGCATATTCTTTATTTCCATTTCACTTAGGTCTCTTGCTGTGATTTTGTCCTGGTCTTTCATTTAGGACATATTCCTCTGTCTCCTCATTTTATCTCACTCTGTGTCTCTTTCTGTGTGTTAGGAAAGTCAGCTGTGTCTCTTGCTCTTGAAAGTAGTAGCCTTCTGAAGAAGTCCTGGTGTGCCCTGCAGTGCAGTGTCTCCCGTTCACCAGAACCTTGTTCTTCGGGAGTGTCTCCTATGTGTGTTGTGTGTACCCTGCTGTTGTGACTGAGCCGCTTTTCCCCTCAGTCTAGTCATCTGCAGTGGCTTACTTTGCCTGTTGTGGGCAGTGTCTGGTCCCTGTGGCGTTAGTGGGCCACTCTGGGGCCCCCTGAGGTTTGAGTCATACCAGGTGTTTGCAAGATACAATAGCACCAAAATGCAGGGTGCTTTCCCTGTGTTGTCCCCTGGGACGCTTTTTGGTGGGCGGGGCCTGTAGTCAGACCAGCTGTCTGCCCCCAGGCCACTGCTGGGGCTGCAGTCTGACTGGTGTGTGTGGCTATCTTTCCCTCTGGCTGGGGCAGGAGTCACTTTGGAGTAGTGCTGGCCTCTGTTGGAGCTGCTTACGCACTGCCAGGCTTGTGGTACTGCTTTGGAGGGGCTCTGGCCGAGAGCGTATTCCAGGGGGTGGATCTGCAACGTTCACAGGGCAAGACGCGCAGTATTTGTGAGGTTTGCGTGTAGGTCCTCTGCGAGAGGGGACCTGTCACTAGAGGAACTGAGGCCAGCCGGGTTGGAGGGGGTGGCTCAGCAAAGCGAGAGATGGGGGAGGGGGTGGGGGAGGTGCAGTGTTATCAAGGTTTGCCAGCTGCTGGTCTTCTGGGGGAGGGGACCCAGAGCGTCAGGACTGAGGCAGTCCTGGCTGAAGGGGGCAGATCTGTCATAGCACGGGGGTGGGGGGTGGGGGGTGGGGTGGAGGATGGGGGTGGTCTGAGGCTGTGCCATTAGCAAGTAAGGTAGCAAGTGTTGGCGCTGTGCTTGTTCCCGCAGGTGGCCATGTGTTTGTGTTGGGGGCGTGGGGGAGGGAAATGGTGCCAGCCAGCTGCTCTGTTCCTGGAGGAGATCCCCCAGTGAGCCCTGAGACCAGTCCCAGCTCTCCCTCTGGTTTGCCCCAGGCCTTCTCCGAAGCGCTGCCTCTCTGCTGTACCTCCTGGGTTGTTTGTGGTGCTTTCTCTTTAAGGGTGGGGACTCCGTTTCCTCTTGCCCTCCAGGCTCAGAGCCGAGCCTGCTGATTTTTAAAAGTCCAGGTTTTAAGTCCCCCTGGCTGTAAGAACTCATCAAATTATGCAGAAAAATTGAAAGTAAAATTGGGAAAAGGATAAACCAAATACCAGCCGAAAGAAACCCTGTGAAGCTGCATTGATATAAAATGAAATAGGTCTTAGAGCAGAACTGTTACTGTGGACAGAGTCTCTAAATAACGATGTGAAAGGTTTCATTCACCAGGAACGTGTCACCGTTCTGAACTTTTACGTAACCAATAACATTCTGTTTATGCAAAATATGTGAAGCAAAACTTGGCAGAATTGCAAGGAGAAATTGAAATCATACAGGACATTTTAATACCTTTTAGTAGTTGATAGGTGAAGTCGTTTTTAACAATCAGTGAGGACAGAAAAGATTTGAACGGCAGAATTAACAAAGTTGTTCTATGACCACCTGTAGGACATTGCTGTCAACAAATGAAAAGAAATACACCTTCTTTTCAGACACATAAGCCATTTATGAAAGGCGACCACGGAGAGGGTCATAAAGCAAGCCTCAACACATTTCCAAGAACTTCTGTCAACCGCATTCTCCGACCACAATGCTATCAAGTTAGAAATCAATAACAAAACATAGAGAATCCATTTGGAAAGTAGGAGATATACTTCTGCATAATTCGTGGGTCAAAAAGAAATCATAAAGAAAATTAGAAACTATTTAAACTGGTAATAAAAATGCTACAAATAGAAGCATGCGGGATGCCATAAAAGGGAAAAAGTTAACCTTAAATGCTTACATTAGAACCACAAAAAAGGCTGAACATTACTGAGCTTAGTGACCCATTTAAGAAGTTAGAAGAATATAATATACTTAAGGAAAGCAGAAGGAAGGAAAAATAAAGAACTGAAGTGAAAGATACAGAAAACAAAATTAAATATTATTTTTGAAGATTTTATTTATTTATTTGAGAGAGAGAGTGAGAGGACAAGCAGGGGAGCGGGAGAGGGAGAAGCAGGCTTCCCACTGAGCAGGGAGCCAGTTGAGGGGCTGGATCCCAGGACCGCGAGATCATGACCCCAGCCAAAGGCAGATGCTTAACTGACTGAGCCGTCCAGGCGCCCCCAGAATTAAATCTTTTTAACAAACTAACATGCTGGTTTTGGAAAGAATAAAATTGACAAGCATCTGGCCGGGCAGCAGGTTCAGAAGTCGTTGGTCCAGATGGACGCAGGAGGACGGCAAAGCCCGTAAGTGGTATCTCTGAGGAAAAGAGAATAGATGGGTTACCTCACGTTTTCAACTCAGGGTGAGGGGACTAGTGTTTTCTTGCAGAGGGTTTGGAGACGAATTAATGGTAGATGATGGAAAACTATGCACCCATAGACTCTGGAGTCAGGCTGGATGAGGAGGTAGGGCCGCCAGAGGGGCGGACAGTGAGGGACTGCCGGTGAGGGAGGGGTGCTCACAGGGACTTGAGCAAGAGGCTAGGGGGTGCTGAGCGTGGCTGGAGGAGCAGGGCTGCCCCAGTGGGGAGCACTCTTCCTCCAGGCAATTTGCAAATAATAGAAGTACACACTGTTCTCTTTTAAAAACTGTTTGCAGTTCTTAAAAAAACTTGTTTCAAAAAATAGCATTTGGGTCAACTAATTTATAGTATAATAAATAGAACCATCAGGTGCACGAGTATAATGAACGAATCTTAATCATTCATCACTAAGTGTTGTGTTAAGATGTCTGAAATCTATAATATGGTTACTTTTGAAGACAACTTTCCTTTCAATGTGCTAAGAATAGGAGTGTGCCCTATTTCTAACAAATGGTTTCACGGTACCAGAAAATGAACCTCTATCACCATCTGAGAAACCACGTTTCTGCTTTTTTATTTTCAGTCACATCTTTCCTTTCATGTATTTTAATTTTAAAATGTCTAGGTTAAGAGAAAATTGCTTTTAAAAGGAAAGCAAATGGCTTACTTTTGTAAAAATTTTTAAGTTTTGAAAACAACTCTTTATTATGGAACATTTCAAGCACCTCCTCGGTGCCCAGCTTTGTCACACCCATGTCTGTCCCCATTGTCATGTGGCCTTCAGTCATTGGATTAGGGCCTGCCCGGCTCCAGTGTGACCTCACTGAGCTTGATCACATCTGCAATGACCCTGTTTCCAAATAAGGCCACATTCCCAGGTACTGGGGGTGAAGACTTCAAAACTTTTTTGGGGACACAATTCAACTCGCAGTAGCTGTTTCGAACTGGGATTAAGAGCACGGGCTTTGGAGTGAGGCCTGTTGTCAAGTCCCAAAGTCCTCGAATTCCAAGTGGTACCAGGCTGGCCAGGTTACCAGCTTGGTGCTGATAAAGACTGCCTCAGATGTTGTGCAAGGATCAGAGCGCGCGCAGGCCCCGAAGAGCGCCTGGCAGGAAACGCACTCAGTAGCTTGTCGCTTCTCCTCCCCCTTCTTTTCCTTTGCATTGTTGTTATTTATGGTGCTAGTAGTTATTAATAGAATGTGGTCAAAACAGGCCTCATCCAGAAGGTGAGATCACAGCAAGACCTGGAGGTGGTGAGGGGGGTGGCTGAGCTGAAATCTGGGCTGGGGGCCAGGGGGCTGATCCAGGGGGAGAAAATTGCTGGAGCAAAAACCTTAAGATGCTGTGGCGTTGCTCTGCTTTTCAGATTTTCAGCCTGGGCGTGAGAACAGAAGCTCCTGAGGGCTGAGGTTTGTCGTGTTCACAGATGTGGCCCAGACCCCTCGGACAGTGCCCGGCCCGCGGTCGGTGCTTCGTGCACAGCATAGTAGTTGCTAAAGAAATTACCTGATACAGAATTCTAATTGATCAGTACTAAACAAATATTCTCTGTGATGTGGTTCTGGAAAGCAACAGGGATGATGTCGTTCCAGGCTGGTTTACTGGAAATCCCCCAACAAGGGACCACCCATCTTCCACCTGCTTCCACCTGCCAACTCCTTTCACCTGCCACTTCTGATTACAAATTTTCCCAAGGGCTGTTCCTCAACCAGCACTTTTTTTTTTTTTTTGGAAGTTTCTGGAAATTTTGTCAGCTGTTAAAAAGAAGACAAGGTGCAAAGAAAGACGGTACATAGGAATTCTCAAAATATCTTGGAATGGCTGCTTCTGGATTTTAAGAGGGTCAGGAGTGAGCTTATCAAATCCTCTGCTTCTCTGGAGGTGTGAGGGACTGTGTTGGTGCTCCCGTCTCTCTGGTCTTTTCCACTCCCAGCGCCTGAAGCCAGCCTCATTTTTGTCTCTTTTCTCCGTCCTCCTCCCAAGGGAAGGGAGCTTGGCGCTTGTGCTGTTCCATGCTTTGCCGTCCCGACCAGTCGGGGCAGCCCTCTCCCGTGACCGCGGGTGCCGTGGGGGTCTGCGGGCGTCCACATCCCCTCCTCTGAGAAGGAGGTGCCCTTTGTGTCAGACAGGCGCACGCCCTCAGGGGCCTGCCTTCGGCGTCCTCTTCTGGAATACCTGGGTCAGAACTCAAAAGTTACAGTGTAAGGCAGAGAAGAGGGCTGCCTCGGAATCTGCGGACGGCGCTCCATTCTGTGGCGCCTCTCTACCTGGCTATTTCGGGGCACGGCTTCACGTGCTTGGAGCATGTCACCAGCTCCCCGATCCTAGTCCATGTCCTGGCCTTTACCGGCCACTCACCAGACGTCAGACGGACATTCGTGAAGCCCCTCTCAGGCCCAGCGAGGAGCCACTGTAAGCATATGGAGATGAGTGGGGTGCTCTGCCCTTCCTGAGGGACTCGGGTGGCCGCTGCATCACTGAGGACAAGGCCTGCTACTAACGTCGGCGAGTCCTTGAGTGTTCAGGGAGTGCCCTCACATGTGACAGCATGCGCACACGTATTTGTCCTTCTCGGTAACTGTACAGAGGGAAAAGCCAGGCCAGGAAAGGCGAGGGATGTTACGAGTTTCCTGGTGCTCAGGGCAGTGCTGAGAGCACATCTTCTGCCCCAGGTGCCAGGAGGCCTCCAGCGCCCCCCTCCGCCCAGGAAGGATGCAGGGTGGAGCAGGCCGACGGGAGTGTGGCTCGGGGTTGCGTGAGGAGGGAGGCATCCGTCTGTGAGCAGGGGAGAGTCCAGCGAGCCTCCAGGGCAGAGGTGGCATTTGAGAGAGCAGTTGAATGTCTGCAGGTGGGAAGCAAGGTGGGGGACCCGCTCAGGCCGGTGGGCAGGTGTGGAAGGCCTGGCGCTTTGAGAAGGGCAGGGAGCATGTGGGTGGGAGGCTCAGCAGGAGAAAAGGGCTGCGGGGGCCCGGGGCCCGTGATGGTTTCTGAGCAGTGAAATGAGATGATGAGAATTTTTTTTTTTTAAGATTTTATTCATTTATTTGAGAGCGAGAGTGCACGTGTGCGAGAGAGAGAGAGAGAGAGAGAGAGAGAGCGCTCTAGCTGGGGGAAGGGCAGAGGGAAAGAGAGCAGCAGACTCCCCACTGAGCAGAGAGCTTGAGCAGGGGCTCGATCCCAGGACCCTGAGATTATGACCTGAGATGAAGGCAGATGCTCAACTGACTGAGCCACCCAGGCACCCGAGATGGTGAGAGTTTTTGTTTAAAAATGCAATTTAATGGCTGTGACAAATGTAAACTGGAAGGGTCAGCGCTTTGGGCTTATCAACAGCTCGGGGAGCCTTGCCGGCCAGGAAGCCAAAGCGAGGAGGGCGCCAGGCGTGCATGTGCCGCAGGCAGGGGGATGCTCTCCCTCCTCGGGTCTTTGCTGGCCAGGCAGTCGCCAGGCCTCGTGCGCAGCAGGTGGAAGTTCCCTTGGTCTTTACGGCTGAGGCTGTGGCCCTGAGCAGCCCAGGGCTTGGCGTCAGGCCATTTCTTATTTCTCCCAGGCCTCAGCAGCACAGTTTGGAAGAGGTATGAAGGACAGGAAGGGACCTGTTCTCAGGCCTGTGCGCTGGGCTAGGAGGGAGAGACTCTGCACCTGGAGGAGGGTCAGAAGCATTTCTCCCTGGGGCTGGGAGGAGGGGTAGCTGGGGTGCCCTCGGCCTGGGGTAAAGGAGCACCAGTGACAGGTGGCAGTCTGGGACTATTGTGGTGGTGACCAGTGTCCCGGCAGGAGCAGGGGGAGGGAGAGGGCCAGAAGCTCCTGACGTTGATGAGTGGGGGCAGCTGAGACCAATCCTGCATCTCCAACCTACCAGGCAGACGTAGGTGGCCCTTAGGCTCTGGTGAGAGCAGATGATTGTGATGCGGGCTTTCCAGAGAGGGAAGCCCATAATTGAACTCAGAGCAGCATTTCAAAATGCTAGTCTTCTGATTCCCATCTGCGAGTTCCTTGGAGGTGGAGGTCAGCAGTATTTCAAGCACGGAGGGTTCTAGAAGGAACTAGATACCTGGCTTTTCTTTGACCTCCCTGCAGGAAGGATCTCAATACCTTTGAGAGCCAAGTGATAATCGTACCTCCCATGCCATTGCTGTGGTCGATGTTTAAGGTAAATTCTGTGCAGTGTGTTAAGTCCAAGAAATAAAATCAGGCTATGTCCACAATGGGGGGGGATTTTAGGGGTTTCCTGTGAATGTGTCTTAAGCATACTCTTTATGCAGACTTATAACTATGCCAATTTTATAGGAAATTTTATGTGAAAAATAATTTTGTAACTCCTTCTAGATTTCTTTATAAACTGTGAAACTAATTTTCCAAGTATTTCCAAGTATTTCCTTACGGGTTGGAATTTTCTCCAACTTACTTTGAAAGTAAATCCTATGGAATCCACCTGTGGATTACTTTGATTGTCTCCCTTCCCAGAAAGGCTGCCTGCTGAGTTTTTCTTCCCCAAAGACAGAAGGATTCAGTAAGAAAGTAACAAATGTAGCCAAAATACCCAAAGGATTTTACTTGTTCAGGGCAGACTGTCTAAGCTCATTACTTGCATCTTGGACTGGGTATTCTGTGTCATGGGGACCGTCCTCTGTAGCATCTGTGGCCTCTACCCACCTGGTGCCAGTACTACACACCCCACCCCCACCTCTAGTGGCGACAACCGAAAATGTCTCCACTTTGCCACATGTCCTCTAGGGTCCAACATCTCCCTAGGTTGATGAGCCAGTGGTTTAAGAGGACTGTCTGCTCATGCAAGTGTTTCTGTAGGAGAATCTAAGAAATGTCATTGGTTCAATAAATCCGTTGTTTCTCTTAGAGATTAGAATATAAAACAGAACGGATGCCCTCCATTTCTGGAACAGATGTGGTTCGTGTTGATACGCTCTTTCATATTCATCACTCATTTGTTCACAAGCCTTTGGGTGCCCTGAGCTCCTCCTTGGTGTGAGGGCCACGGTGGGGGCGGGGCGGGGGGGGCAGGCCCCGCCGATGCCAGTATGCCTGCTGCTCAGGGGGTCCCCTCGAGCCTGCCGGGGAGCAGGGCTCTGCAAACACCTGAGGCTCATCCCGCAATGGCGCCCAGGTGGTTTCTCTCAGGTCAGTTAGGCTTTTCCCTCAGAATCCTTCCTTCATCGGGCTGAAGTGGCACTTTTCCTTCATTCTAGAAGGGCACCGAGAGGACACTTAACAGAACCCTGTCTTTTATCACTTGCTGGAAGCAGCTCCTGGATCACAGCCCTCCGTCTGGTGAGTGGCTGCCGCCCTGGACGAGCTCCTGCGGGTGCGCCCCGAGCCCGGGAATGGGCACGTGTGCCCTGGACGAGCTCCTGCGGGTGCGCCCCGAGCCCGAGTGTGGGCACGTGTGGCCGGACGAGCTCCTGCGGGTGTGCCCCGAGCCCGAGTGTGGGCACATGCGCACAGCCCCGCCCTCCCCGTGGGCGGGACTGCGCCTCGTGGGAGGAGAAAACGTTAACACATCTCTGTAAACGGTCCAGGTTCTGAGGCCGAATAGACACAGCCCACACCCACACGTGGTGGAGTCCGTGCACACTCGTGTGCGCCATGCAAACCGGCGGTGGGATGAAAACAGGCTTTGAGTTTCAGAACTGTCTGACGAGCTTTGTGCCTTTTTTGCTTTCTCCCAAGTGTTATCGTTAACCTAAGTCACAGTCACAGTTGTTTCTATGGGGAAATGGACCCATGTGCTCTCATATTTGGCCTCTTAGGAGATCAAAAAAGCGACGCTTGGCACGAAAATCTGCACACCAATTTTTCATTAAATTCTATTTAATAGTGGAGAGAGGTGAAGTTTATGAATCAAGTCATTAAGCGTTTTTTTTCTGATGATGGAAAAAGGGATAGAATTCATGTTCTTCATTTGGGGAGAATTATCTGAGTGGGGAACTGCGTGCAGATTTTTAATGAATATGTGCTGAAAGACATGGTATTTTAAAGAACGTCTTTAACAAAATGGTCGATAATAAGATTTATTTTAATTTTTCAATCTGCCAAAAAAAAAACCCCAAAACAAATCAAACTATACTCATATATATATATATATATATATATATACACACAGTGTCGACATTTTCAGAGCACTTACATTAGGAAACATTGTGTTTCTTCTCAACCATATGACAATACTGTATATGCCACAATAAAATTTACAAAAACAATCGCATCAGCAGTCATACAAACGTCATGATTTTACATTTCAATACACAAGAAAAAAATAGACATCTTCCCGGCACTTTTGTTTCCTCATAACCGCTGCCTGTTTCCAGTCTAGCAGAGCAGGTCTCCACACGTGCTTTCAGACACTTCGGCTTTTAAAACCTAACGGTGGCTATTTTAGAAGTCCTACCCTCTCCAGATCCAAACTTAAATGAGAAATTTGCCATTTAAAAATAACAACCAATGGTTTATTAATGGGTACGGTGAAGCTTCCCCACCACGATGTGTAAAAAATTGCATGAAAGTAAAAATAAATAAAGCTGTTGTAAAGCAGTTTTGTTTACATTATAGTTCAGAACAGACAAACATAAAACTGTCATTAAAGAAGTTTTATAAAGTAATTATTTATATCCAAATTACAACTGTTCGACAAATCTAATGAAAACAAACTGATTTGGTAAAGGTCCAAAGACTTTCACGCCCCAGCACCGTGTGGCTCCAGCTGCCATGGGCCGCGGTGATGACATGTCGCGTGTTCTGACATAAGGCACTAGGTCTGAAGAGGCCATGCACTCGCCTTATGTCATATTACCTGTTACAGACCAGTGAATTCTTTGAAATGAAAAGTAATAAAAATTTCAGGACACAGTGCACTTTAATAACATACAGCATTTGAAATCGTTCAGACAAAGTCTGAAAACAGTCTTTTAATGCAAGCCTGAATCTTCAAACACATAAACTCTGTTTCTTATGCTCAGTTTCAATATCACTGGAAAAAATACCCATCACTAAACCCTGATATACATTCTTAGCCATTCGACTGTCATCTGTCACGGTCAGTGTTCATGAGGCAAAGCGTGACCCAGAATCTCTGTTCAGGTTCTCCTCCAAGGGCTTCTCCGCTCACAGTGGTCATTCTGCTTCCGCCTCTTTCTGTTTGGGACCTGTCGGGAGACGGAGAAATGAAAGTGTCAAAGCAATGGAAAAATACGTGGCAGCTGGGCCTGTCCTACACACAGCAGCTGTGGTTTCCCCCCCCCCCCCCACTTGGTGGTCTTAACCCATATTCTGCAGTGCCTTAGGAGAATGTTCTAGATGTTGGGAGGCAGGGACAGGAGATGAGCAGGTGGCTCCAAGCACCTCTCCCCCACCTGCAGTCACAGCAGCCCACTTCGAGTCTGCTACATGTCAGAAGTTGAAATATGCAAGATTTAGTTTGGAAAAAGAAAAGGGTTCTAGCAGAACTGCTAGAATTTGTGAAAGAAGGAACGCACGTGTTGTAGTGGAGGACGGCCGTGTTGTAGTGGAGGACGGCCGTGTTGTAGTGGAGGACGGCCGTGTTGTAGTGGAGGACGCACGTGTTGTAGTGGAGGACGCCCGTGTTGTAGTGGAGGACGCCCGTGTTGTAGTGGAGGTGCACGGTACTGCTGTCACACAGCGCACCTCCTTCCTTGTGCTTCGCTTTACTGCACTTGGCAGATTAGTTCTTACAACTGAAGGTTTGCGGCAACCCTGCATCGAGCCAGCCTGCTGCGCTGTTTTCCGACCAGCATTTGTTCTCTGTCACATTCTGGTAATTCTGTGTTTCAAAGTTTTTCATATTTTACTTGTTATGGTGATTTGTGATCACTGATCTTTTTTTAAAGATTTATTTATTTGAGAGCAAGAAAGAGGCAGGGGAAAGGAGGGGAGGGGCAGAGGGAGAGAATCTTTCAAGCAAACTCCCCACTGAGCCTGGAGCCCAACACGGGACTTGATCCCACGACCCAGGAGATCATGACCTGAGCTTCACCAGCTGAGCCACCCAGGCGCCCCTCAGTGATCTCTGATGTTACTATTTTAACTGTTGGCAGCATGAACCACACACAAACATAAGACAGCAGCTTAATAAATGTGTGTGTTCTAACTGCTCCCCTGACGAGCCATTCCCTGATCTCTCTCCCTCTCCTCAAGCCTCCCTAGTCCCTGGCACACAGTAATATTGAAATCAGTCCAATTAACAACCTTACGATGGCCCCTAGTATTCAAGGGAAAGGAACAATCCACCACGTATCTTTCACTTTATATCAAAAGCTAATTAAGCTTAGTGCGAGAAAGGCATGTCAAAAGCCAGGCCTCTTTTAACAAACAGCCAGGTTGTCAATGCAAAGGAAAAGTTTTTGAAGGAAATCGAAAGTGCTACCCCAGGGACACCTGGCAGGCTTGGTCGGAAGAGTGTGTGACCCTTGGTCTTGCGGTCGTTAGTTGGAGCCCCATGTTGGGTGTAGAAGATTACTTAAATAAACTTAAAAAAAAAAAAAGTGCTACTCCAGGGAACACACGAATGATTAGGGAAACAGCCTTATTGCTGCGTGGAGAAAGGGGCAGTGGTCTGCCCAGGAGACCACACCAGCCACACGCTCCCTTAAGCCAAAGCCTCATCCAGAGCCAGGCCCGGACTCTCCTCGGTTCTAGGACGGCTGAGAGGTGAGGACCTGCAGAAGGAACGTCTGAAGCTGGCAGAGGCCGCGTCAGGAGGCTCAAGGAAAGACGCCGTCCCCATAACACAGGAGCGCAAGGTGAAGCAGCAAGCTTTCCAGAAGCTCCAGCTAGGATCACCGATGAAGGTGGCCGCACTAAACCACAGACTGTCCGCGTAGACGAGACAGCCTGGTCTTGGAGGAGACGCCAGCGAGGACTTTCGCAGCCGGAGAGGAGAAGGCAGCTCCTGGCTTCAAGCTTCAAAGGACAGGCGGACCCTCCTGTGAGGGGCTAACGCGCCTGGTGACCTGAAGCTGAAGCCGGTGCTCGGTGACCTGAAAACCCTAGGGTGCTTAAGACTGATGCTAAGTCCCCTCCGTCTGTGCTCTAGAAACCCAACAACTAAGACACAGCCAGAGGGCAGAACCAGGCGTGGAGCCCGAAGACGGCACGGAGCTGCTGCAGAGTCCGGACCGAACGTGAGCGGACGAGGAGCCGCTGCTTCGGGCCGCGCCAAGCAAGGGGCTTCCCGGATGCGGCTCGTCCTGGCGGAGACGCCGAGACGATGCTTGAAACGACCACCGAGGATCGAGAACGTGACCGCGGCTCAGCCGACGAGGCAGCGGCAGGGCTCGGGAGGACGGACTCCAATTCTGAAGGCAGTTCTGCTGCGGGTAAAATGCCACCCGGCAGCACCGGCCGCGGCAGAGAAACCGTGACGGACGAGCCGTCGAGGCGGCGAACCGCACGCCTGTCTTACGAACCTGCACGGCCGCACCGGCCTCCAGCGCCCAGCACCCTGATGGGTCGGCAGCGCCGCCGAGACCCTCCAGCTGCGGCAGGACTGACTCGCCGAAAGCTCGGATGGCAGTTAGCACATTCTAGCAATAAAGTATCGTTCAATGAAGGCATGTCCGTTGTCGTTTTAAAATTCCTTGGACCCGCTTTATTGCGATATGCACTTTACTGCAGTGGTCTGGAACCGACCCCGCGGTGTGTCCCACATGCGTCTGTACACACTCTGAGAACGTTTTAAAGTGTTAGGTCTGTGGATATTTGCACGTAACACCTATCGGGCTGGTGCGTTTCCAAACAGGTTGCTGGGAACGCCACCTTTTTTCTCATCTCAGCAGCTTCTCCTGTGTTAGCTTCAGACACAAGGAGACTTTTGGAAGAGCTGAACAGTCTCTAAGAACAAGGGCTGACCAGCTGTGGCTCCTGCCTTCAGACGACGGCCTCACTGGTGCTGTGTGTGCACGTGCGGTTCGTTTGGACCGTCTGAGTTTTACAAGGAGCTGCTGAAGAGAAACACTACAGCGAATCAGCATCCTCAGTGGAGGACTGTGTCCGTCAGCTGTTGAAAAGAAGAACCTCTGGTACCTTTTCTTCGTGTCACGGTGGACGCTTTCTGAAAGGGCCTCTCACTGACTGGTCCGCGAGCACCCACCCCGCGGGGTGGCTCCCGGGTCCGGCGGGGCCTCGCGGCGCACAGACGGCTTCGTGCATGCTTCTGGGTTCAGGTCAGAGTCTCGGAGGGCTGCAGGGCCTGTGCGAGTCTGCTCGCTCTGCAGCTCACTGGGCAGAGGCCAAAGGAGGCGAGCAGCTTGCCCACTCAGGCAGCTCCCAGGGCACGAGGGGCACCAGGCGAACCGGCTGGACTCCTCGTCTGATGCTTACACCGCGCCGTGCCGCCCGTGTGTGAGCGTCTCAAGGGCTGCTGATCCGAGGCCGGCCGGCCCTGTGGTCCAGGAGAGTGCTGATCCAGATGTTCACTTGGAGCATTTCCTAGCGTTCTACACGCTCCATGGTAGAGAATTCTAATTCACTATCTTTAGCAAGTTATTTCTATGGAAACGCACATTCCAAATTCTGGTTGTGGAACAGGGTTCCTCCCCACAGAGCAGTATTAGGGACTTAGAATTTTTAAAATATCAAATGTGGATGGAAATGTAAACTCATCCAGCCCAACTTTCTCACTTTAATTGAAAAACTTTAAAACAATTGTTTTAAAGTAAGCTCTATACCAACGTGGGGCTTGAACTCACAACCCCGAGATCAGCAGTCTGATGCTCTCCTGATTGAGCCAGCCAGGCGCCCCAGGCAACATGCTCATTCTTACGGCCTGTGACACGAGGCATAAAGAGGTTGAAGAACTTGACTTGTTCGGTCTTGAGTTTGCAGTGCACAAAGAATCTTGGCCACAGGACGGAGGAGGGCTGAAGTTCACCCTGATGCTGCCGAGCATATGTGTGCCTTGGCCCAGGCCCGCTGCCCGGGAAAGGGGTGCCTTTTTCTGAAGGTGCCAAATTATGTGCCTGCAAGGACGAGTCTGCCCGGGAGGAGGCCTTTTCCCACCGTGCACTGGGAGCTGTGTTATGTTGTCGGTTAGCGTCATCGCACGCCCTGACTGGTCTTGCTCCTCCGCTCGATGTCACGTGTGTGAGGTCGAATACAGCAAGGTGTGTTCACGGTCAGTGCTGCGGGAGGTCATGCAGTCGGCTTCTGCTAGGTGTCTGGGTTATTTCCGGTTTGGGGTTATTACAAATAATACTGTCCACAGTCTCACATTCATTTAGTCATTTTATCAGTTTTCATGATTATGAGGAATATCGGGAATTTCAGGTTCCCTAACAGCTGAAGTTGAAAATGACTGTCCGAGGGCCCATCTGCAGAGTTTCCGATTCTGCGGACAGCGTCCAGGTGCTGCTGCTCTACGGGCGTCACGGCGTGGGCGGGAGGTTTCTCCCTGTGGCGGGATCCCTCTAAGATGGGCATCTTTAGGTTACAAGCCAACTGAACCCTAGTCTTGGCTAGTTCGATTTCATTCTAGTACACGCACACTTTACTGTTTGACATACACCTGAAACTCCCAGGAGTGACTTAGTCTGCGGTCTTGGCCTGTCTTGGCACAGCTCAGTCTGGCCCAAGGCTGGATTGTTTGTGCTTAAAGGGGGTGGGAAGGGAGGAGAAAGAGAGGGCTGGTGTTTTAGGACCCTTCATCCCACCTCTATGAAACATGGCACAAAGGAGACACCAACCCCTCTTTTTTTGGAGCCCCCTCCTCCCCTCTCCCTGCATGCTCCCTGACCGTGGCCTAAGCACATGCTCAGAGCTGATCTGGCAGAAAACGAGGTTAGTCATTTGCTGTTTGGTAGTTAATGTAATTTCCAATACACAATTAATGGAAAAAAATTTGTGTTTAGGTCTTCTGTTTTATATACTCAAAACACTAGTAAGTTTTTTTTTTTTTTTTTTTTTAAGGATAGATGATGGTTTCAATAGTTAGAACCCAATGAATTTCCCTCCTATGTTTTCCAGGAAATAGTCCTAAAAATAAAGCAAAACTGAAGAGATCTTAGCTTTTTAATGGAAAAGGTTATGAATCTGGCAATGAAACCTCAATTATCCAGGCACTGTGGTCGTGGATAGGATGCTCCTGAGAATACTTTCTATAAACTTTTCTCTCTCACCCAACTAGAGCACCATAACTACAAAGAACAGCCGCACAGAAAGCGAACATGGTGCGGAGGCATGAGTGGGGAAGCAGCGGTTGGCGGCCCCCCGCCCTGCTCCCCGCTCGGCCTGCGCTCTAAGGGAAAGGCCCGCAGCCGGGACGCATACCTGCGGGTGTGAGTATCAGGGCTTGCAGAATGTCCGACAGGGAGATAATACCCACGATGCTGTCTGCTTCGTTTACTACCACCAGCCGATGCACCTGCAAACGAGAGAAGTAGCTCCCATGTCAGGTTTACAGAAGGTTCTGCTTACAACGGGTATTAGCAAATGCGTCTTTCATATAGTATACAAGGAATACGTCCCACAAATAAGAGACAGAAATGGCGTCCAGAACCATGAACGGTCTTAGGCTCCAAAGTTAAAATGCAATGCTGACTTTACTTGTAGGAAAAATTCACCAGCTGTGTCCCGCTGTTCTCAAATTTTAGAATATTAATGTATGAATGATATAATCCAAACCAATGAAGTACAATGTAGCCATAATATTCTCTTAAACAGAATTTTGCATTTTTAAAGTAGTATTTCAGTTTCTAATAGCTATCCGCCACTGATTTACATGGGAAAGATGTCCAAATGAACGCTGGAACAGAACAGGTCACGGTTCACTGTTTTATAGTCTTTTCTCCCTGAAGTTCAGACATTAATACATTCATATAGTTCAGAGGATAAATGAACTATAATAAAGTGAAACAGAGTACATTCACATCTCATGTTCTACTCAGGTCTTTTATAAACGAATGGCCGGTGCTGTGAGGTGTCACTCGAACAAAGCACCCTTCACACAGGAGAGGAGTGAGCAGGCATCGAGCTTCTCTGAGCCCTCACTTCCGAGCTTTAGCACTGAGGCCTGAGGTGACCACACGCCCGCTGGTTGCCCTGGAGACGATCTTCCTCTCCCTATGGAACATTATCCCCTCAACACACACTGTGAGTTGGAAAGAGATGGAAAGGGAAGGAATTCTGTTTTTAGGTTTGTCTCTGATACTGTGTTGGGGATGCTTTTCACATCTTAGCTTGCTTTGGGTTAAAAAAAATCACTTTGTTCTTTCTCATGACATGACTTTTAAAAGCTCCTCTAGGGGAGTCTGCTGGCTCAGTCAGAAGAGCCTGCGACTCTTGATCTTGGGGTCCTGCGTTCGAGCCCCATGTTGAGTGTGGAGATGACTTAAACTTTAAAAATTTCTCTAAAAAAACCTTAGGGTCTTCAGTAATCCTGCGATACAATCCAATTATTGAACTATAATTATAAATTAAAATGGCTGGTATCTAGGAGCAGAGAATGCTGTATTGTCAATGGGAGACACAATTTGTTGTTAACGTTCAATAATGCTAACTAAATAACTCTCTTTTGAACTACTGAAGGTCAAGGGGTGGGCATCTCACCCAGAGAATTAATTCTACCAGGCAGAAATGACCACCAAAAACATTTCCTTGTCCCTTGTTGCCGCGTCTAAACTAGTGAATGCTCCTGGGTATCAAAAAGCTGGTGTGGTATTTATGTCATATAAATAAACCAAATCGTTGCTGATACTGGAGGCCCTTTCTCCAACAGCTATATTTAAGCTAAAATTGGCCTTGGTCCCCTGGTAAGGAGCCACTGGGTGAAAGAAATTATTTTAATGGGGGAAAAAAGTCAAGATGCGTAATGAGAAGCGTTGAATGACATCTTTATTTTCCTCAATGACCCCTTTCCTATCACAAAGAAATATCTGTTGCTCACCAGATAAACTGAGAGGACGAGCCAATTACCTTTTTTCTTTTACCTGAGAGTAATATATTCTCAAACAAGAGAGCTCGGAGCGGAGGAGCACCGTGCTCTCCGTGTTCTCCGCGTTAGCCAGAGCTCCGCCGCCCAGAACAGCCGCTGTTAGTACTGCGCTGTGGGCCCTTCTAGCTTCTTTTCTACACACATATATGCATGTAAATGCACAGAATTATACGATATACAGTAACTGGCTTTTTCTCTTCTAGAATGTTTCGCTGTTACAAGGGATTCTAACATATGGGCGTCCATTGTCCTTATAAATAATTAGGATCATTACCTATGATCTTCAAAAGGCACATAATTCTAAGGACTTTAATAAAAAGTTAAGATGTGTTCCTAACTCAATGAAAACTCTTTGGAAAACGAGTGATGGATATTAAATTCAGGTAGAAAAAGTTAAGAATTCATATTGAGATGCTATTGAAATACATTTCAAAAGCCACAGGAGAGGTAATGGGGGTGGGGGACCCCCATAGGGTGAGCACAAGGCAAGGCGGCAGTCTTCAATACACAATGATGAAAATGGGGCTGTGTTTCTATCTGACGGCTCCAGCAAGGGGGCTGTATTCTGATGCGACCCCTACTTCATATGTAATGTTAAGATCGCCTGTTAGCCTAAAAAATTATCAGGGACACTTCTTCTCAGACTGCATTCTCATATTTATAATAAAAAGTACCAGAGCAGACGTATCATTATGAACGCATTCTGCCTACTCAGGGATTGTTCCAGAAAGAACACAGTTGCAGCCTTTAGTCCTAGAGAGTGATAAATGGGAGAACATTCCTATCCTTAATAAGAAAGGAAAGAAATGATTTGGGGAGAGGGTATATTGAATTAGATGTGTTATTCAGTGATCTTGCTCACCTTTTATTTAAGTACACCCCAAAATCCTACACACAGTAAAGTATGAGGGCACACAAGTGCTAACGGTCAGGAGGTGACGTTATCAGACCGTCTACTATTATCTAAGGAAAGAGAGAACACTAACTTAAAAAGATCAAAAGATAATTCTGATTTGTCCTTCACTTTGTTAAGACTATATAATCACACATTTTTAACTTCAAAGTCATAAATACCCTAATGGAACTTGAAGGCCTTGGGACATTTGTTTTCTTGTGTATTTTTTAAACCATGAAAGTCTCTTACCAGTTTGATTCAACTATGATATCAGGACTTATCAGTTCAATGAACATTTCCAGATGCCCTACGCATCAGGGAACACGCGAGGTTCTGGAGGGAAAGTCGATATCCGACACCCTGCCTCTGTCTCCCTGGCTGTTCCTGCGATTCACGATCCCCCCAGCACCCCAGCCAGTGAGTACTTGGGGCATCGCAGTGGGGCAGGGGTGGGGAGGGAGGGAGGAGTGCGGCCCCGCTGCCTCACCTCAGCCCGCACTATCCTGTCCACGATGGTCTCCAGGATTTCCAGCTTACTGCACTTCACGACACCCTCGAAATACTGGGAGCGGTGCTGAAGGGCCTGGGTCACTGTGATATCTAGGTTATTGTAGGTTTTTTCAGCAGCAAGGTTCTGTAATAAAGTAACAGTGAATCATATCCTTTCATTTCAATTCACATTCTTTTTAAAAAACATTCATGTTCATCTTACGTGAGTCCCACCACGCCAGGTTATCACCCGCCCTTAGCATTAGTTCATCACCAATAGTAACGGCCGCTTACAGAGAGGTATATACCTGCATCGTGGAGCAACCTTGTGAAATAGGACGGCCTGTCCTGCGGAAGAACCCCCCATTCTTCCCCGGGGAGGCTCTAGAGCCCGAGCGGATAAAGTCTCTGGAGAGGCGGATGGACATTTGTAGAGGGTGAGAAGCGCCCAGGGTGCCCGAGGCTGGGGAGCCCCTGGGCTCAAGCAGTGGGGGACGAAGAGCGCTGGACAGGCCCCACAGACCCACACGGCTTCAGCCTTGGACAACCTGACCCAACCAAGTGCCTGTTTCCGGATGTCTGTTATCGGTAAGCAGAATACATGCAACAAAAGGGTTTGATGCAGCTGGCTGCAAAGAAATATTTAACGCTGGGACTGACATTACGGCCAAAAAGGAGGAGCACATTTGGGGCTACCAGAGTTTCAGTTCCCTTTCTTAGAATTTCTTAGAAATACCATAAAACCCTAAGGAAGTGCATTTAAAATGAATGGGGAAAGGAAAGCAGCCTGTGGAAAGAAGTGGCACCCCCTCCAGATATACACCAGGGTTAAAAAATAGGACTTTAAGTCATTCTCCTGAATGCTGCTGCTGTCTTTAGAACAGTTGTTCCCAATTAGCAAACAATGGGCTCTATCTAGCAAGGGATCCCCGAATTCACGTGTGCACTAAGCCCTTGCCTGTTGGCAGAACGAGTAACGTCTTGTGAGTGGAAATAGGACCATTTAAAATATTTACACATGCTGGAGTGCTGGATAAACTATCCACGTACTGAAAAGACAACTATAAAATGCTAATATATTATTCACTGCTGAGCCAGTGAACGTTAAATACAATTACTATGGACAGTCTACGGAATGCTCTGCTCGCATATCCGCAAAAGCTGTTAAATTCGGGGAAAACGCAAACAGATTAATGAGTGTTTTAAATGCATTCTAGATGACAGGTGTGATGAAATTAAAAATACTTACAATTACATCAAATTTGGAATAAATATCTACAACTTTTCCTAAAAATGAAAACAGATGTTAGAAAAATGTCTTAGAAACAAAAAGTAACATTTAAAATCCATCCTAATCAGACACTTACTAGCAATTAAGTATTGCTAATAACAAACTTGTCTACTTTTAAATGAACATGACATTGCATCTTAATGGAAAATGTGAAAATAAGCTGGTTAGAATTCTCATTAACTTGAGTGCTCCTTGGTGCTGACTTGATCTACCAGATCTAAATTTTCATCCCCAATCCCTGCCCGCCACCCACCCAATCCAATCTGTTGACCATTTAACAGTAAGTTTGCCCCAGAGGACAAAGCATGGTCTCCTCGGCCCTGGTATGACCAAACCCACAGACCTGACTCGTCCACCACAGGCAAGGCTGACACTCGTCTTTCTACAAAGACGTTCAAGGCTTTGATGATGGGAGTGTCCGGGTGGATGAAGGCGATGTTGTGGTAGGTCCCAATTCCAAGGGCATCCAGGTTCTGCTTCATGAAGGCAGGCTTTGGCATATCAGACATCTAAACAGGAAGATACATACAAATGCTCTAGAGCCCAACACACCTTTTAATGTTCACATGTCCACACTTGGACGAAAAACTATAACAAATTCAAGTTAGTGTTCTCTACCAGTCTACCTGGCTGGCTGAATTAACGTGGAAATGTTACATATAAGAATTGTAGTTTTTGTTCAAACTGATTTCTATTCTGAGCTTATATTTAACTACTTAGTAAAATACTGCAGAACACACACATCGTAACGTTCCCCTTCCCTTCACTCACTGAAAACCTGGCTGGAAGAGGGAACAAGAGGTCTCTTTGGAAATCAAGACCCATAGCCACCCAAGAATCCTTTATTCTTATTTATGTTAAATTCCTGGTCCTGTTGTCAGCATTAAGTGTTATTTATGAAGAACCCACACATTTCCAAACCCAGCACGTTTGATGGGGGTGATCTGAGCTGCGGCTAAGCTGGTCCTCACCCCATCCCACCCTGCATCCTGAACTCTCCTCTGGAGGACACCAGCTTGTGATTACTGGGAGCAAAGACCAAGCCAACCGAACAGAATTAAAAGAAGCTTTAAAGTTCACTTTTCTTTTCATGGGCTGTTTTAGAGGAGGAAGGAGAAGTCAGAAGAGAGAAGTCTAGGGTCATGTTTGACTAAAACAAAATAAGGTCTACGGTTTCAAAAATCCACCTTGTATAAAGGGTATAGTTGATTCCGTCCTCCTGGTGTACCTTATAATTATCAGGAAAAGATGAACAATTAGAAGAAACAAAATGTTCAAGTCAAAGAGTTCATCAATATTCAAATCATGAGAATCCTAGAAATTTAGAGAAAAAAAGAAAGACCTATTAGGTCATCTAGCCCATCTTGATGCAGGATAACCCCTGTTCCATATTGTACGCTTAGGCTAACTGTCAAATGTCTCTAAGGGTAAAGCCACTTTTTCTCAGAAAATGATCTCAATTCGGTAAAAATCAGGGTCTGAAATTTATTTAGAATTCGGTATTTTAATCTGAAAACCTCCAGTTGAACATTCTAAGAGCACAATTTAATTACCATATTGGCCCAAATATAAGGCAGTTCTGGCAGAGGCAACGTCCTCTACTCTTTATGGAAGAGAAAACACCAAGGCCTGCCTCCAGCTGTTATTCCTCGTCTGCCTCGGAAACGGGCTGGACTCAAGCTCGTCCCGTCTGGGAGACCTGGGGCAGGTTTAACCCTCTGAGCCAGGCGCCTCTGTGCCAAGGAGCTACCACGCGGCCTGCTGACAGGGCTGCGGAGGGAGGGAGGCCGCGGGGCAGGAACCGCTCT
>NW_024425563.1:5550886-5740485 GCF_017311325.1 Ursus maritimus | reverse complement strand
GGCCAGCGGTGACCTGCAAAGTCACTCCACCTCGCAGTCTCACCACCTATAAAATGGGATTAATCAAAATACCTACCTGAGAGGGCGGAGGCGAGGATTAGCTGTGTCTTGTGAAGTGCTTAGGACAGTAGCTGCCATGTCATAAATGCGTTAAGAGTCCCTGGCTCTCACGATTAACGTTATTTTACAACAATTGCTCTCTGAGGGGCAGACGGGCTAAAAGCCTGGCACCTGCAGGCCCTGAATACACGGCCCCAGCCTGGGTCCCGTTCAGCCCTGATGCTGAGGCGGTAGCCAGAGCAGCGCACGGCCACCCCCGGGCCTGCGCACGACAGAGGTGACGTCTGTCCAGCCATCTCCACACGTCCCTCACTGTCCCCGACACGGTGTCTCCACTAAACTGCATGCTTTTCAGTAAACTTCCTACTTTCTTCCTTAGCATTTAACCACGGAGAGTGTTAGTTTTAGGACTGGCTTGATGGACAAGATTTCTCCCCATGTCTGAACCCTTGTGCCCCTGTCTGGCAGAATGGAGGCAGGGCTCCAGGAGAGGGAGCGTCCACTCCTCTGCATCACCCCAAAATGCGAGCTCATTTCCTTAACTGAAGTGTGTAGAGGGAGAGGGAAAAGCTAATGTGATGTAGATTTTTAGTGTCCATTAAATTCTTTTGAAAAATGATTTCACGGGGCACCTGGGTGGCTCAGTAGGTTAAGCATCTGACCTGTGATTTCAGTGCAGGTCACGATCTCGGGGCGTGAGATGGAGCCCTGCGGCGGGCTTTGCACTCACCGTGGAGCCTGCTTAGGATTCTCTCTCCCCCTCTCCCTCTGTACTCCCTCTAAAATAAATAAAGTCTTAAAAAAACAAAAACAAAACTTCATGTGATTTCTGAGCCACGAATGAGGACGCCTACTGGTCACAGCTGACCAACTATTTCTAACCTCAAACTCAGTGCACAGAATCCAAAGGAAAAATATTAAAGCCCTCTTGTAAACAAACAAACAAACAAACAAACAAACCAACTCTGGTCCTTCTGAGCCTCTTTTAAAAGATATTGACCAAAGAGGCCAATATTATGATTATGAAGACATTTCATTCCAAATGCAGTTGAGAAAACCTACAGATAACATAGCCCGAATTTGGACCAACATGGTAGATTCTTGCCAAAATTTTATACATTTTGTGTTTTTCTATTGCTGCAATTTATAATAAGATAATCCTGGGGACAGTATTTTTTGAATGTTTCCAGAACCATGATACCAATAAAGCATCATAACGCAATTTGCTATAAATACTGGCTCAATTTATCTTCCATAGCACTTTTTTTAATTAGACGGACTTGCAAATTGCTTTACTGCCCTCATATTTTAAGTGATAAAATATTCTAATTTAAATAGAGAACTCCAAGTGTTTTTATTATTTTGATACTTGCACTGAAAGGTGATTGCTTTTTAACTGGAGTCAACTTGAAGAATGTACAATTTAAATAGCAGTAAGTTGAGAAACGGAGACCTCCTAACAATCCCAATTCCAAAATTAACAACGTCTCCTCCGGAGGTGACAGGAGCCAATTTACTTGAAGTGATTAAAGTAGATGCAACCACAGCTTTAGAAACACTAAAAACTACTTACAAAAAGCTGGAGGAACTTGAGGATTCTTTTGTGGGTAAGGATATAAAGTGCATTCCCACTGATAGGGTCAATAACTGGCAATCTGTGGATTTTATTTTTGATCAACGAGTATACAGCATCGAAGAGGCTGCGGGAAAAGCCATCAAAGTTGTTAGGAGGCTTTAAAGAAAGTTGCAAAACGCTCTGGAGCACCCCTAGTTCAGAAGCATTTGCAGTGTTTTTACATCGTAGCAATAAAAGGTTGACTTGACTTAAAACTGTGTTTTGGAAAAGTTTTAAACTGGCTATCTCAGCAAGTGTTTCCATTTTTCAGTCTCTGTGAATCGCAGATACGAGTGCGAGCTACGGATCTCTAGGAGAGCAGTTTCCAGTAGTGTGTTTAATGCTGCTGTTTGAGAGACGGCAGGGCGAACCCCCAGGACCGCTACCGGACACCAGCAGCGACGGGCAGCTGTGGCCCGCGCCCCGCACGGGAGCCGACCTCATGCAGCCCGCTTCTGGGCTGCCCTGGCCTCTCCTGGGGCTGCCAACCAAGACACCGGTGCGTTTATCTGGGTTTTTTGTACTTAGAAATAAACTAATAAAAATCAGTATTCCACTTTTTCTCACTGGTGCTTAGAGTTTGCAGAATATTTTCATACAACGTGGAAACGTATCAGAGCCGTCCCAGAAGGCCTGGATCACAAGGTATGTGCTAGAACACTACCGAGGAGGCAGCGTGTTCTTCTGACCGCCTCCGGACCAGTGTCTAACGGAGATGGCCCTTCCATGTCGGGGTACAGGAGAGCCTGGGGAGCTGCTGTAATGCCCATTCCTGGGCACCACCCTCCAGAGGCCAGTGAGCAGGTCGGAGGTGGAGCCCGGGAACACGCAGGATTAACAAGCTCCCCACACGGTTTGTGCGGCAGGTGTCCGGGTTTTAAAGCTGCTTAGTCTGACCATCTTCCCAGCCCCTTAGCAATCCTTTGGACAAACAATGGCTGATTCCTATTTCTCTAAATTTATTAAATTTAATATTTGAAATTAAGGAGGCTGTCGCCTATCTAGACTAAAAAAACCTATCAATCATGAAAACAAAACAATCTGAATGAATGTTTTCAAAGGAGAAAAACTTTACAAGTTTACCTTGCATCTGGAGATATATTCACTAAAGGCTTAAATGTTTCTTGTAAATAAAGCTCTGTTTTTATAGAAAGAAAATATGCAATTAGTAACACATTTGCTGTTTGCAATTATTACATAAATTACTCTTCAGTTTACAGATAACAATTAGAAGGATTAAAAACTGAAATAAAACCTAATTTACCGAACACTACCGTATAAATTAGTTAGGACTATTTTACACAACATAGAAACTATTTTCAGGATGTTGCCATTGTGGAAAAATCAAATATTTAAAAACAGTATTACAACATATGTTGTAAGAAGAAAAAGCAACCAATTGGATGTAAAAAGCAATACCAGCAGAGGTCACTAGAATGCTCCCAATTACAGTTGCCCTCCAGAGATGAAGTGCTCATGAAATCCTCTAAAACTAATTTACGTAGGTTTTAACAAACTTTGTTCTTTAGGCGTTCTTAAGTTTTATTTTACCAAACTAATGCTCAAAATCTGTATCTTGGGGATCTTTGTCGTCTATAGAAATTATCTTTCTAAAGATCCACTATAATTTGCCTTCCTGAGGTTTCTATACAGAAAGCGTTCAAGAACAGCCTGACATTCCCATTATTACCACCAGATACCATGTAATATCAAATTGTAAATACACTTAAATCTTAGTCTAACATTACTTATATAGAATTTGATAAGAAGTACCTCTCTTGGTGTTAAGTTATATATTCATAATGGGCAGTGCTAAGATACAGATTTCATGTTGACTGTGTAAGTTTGACTTGATAAAGCCATTAGAAATCAACTGTACTATTCAATGAAACTTACAGGTCAGAGGGAATTAAAAGAGCCCCTGCCCTTTAGAGAATTCTAATGGACCTTCATATTTTGCAGATTTTCAGTTTTTAATTAACATGTTTCTGTCTACAGGTCCCTCCGTTTCTACCCAGGCTTTTTCTCTGAGACCCCTATACAACCCCTTCCTCAACGTCCGTCAGACTGCCTTCCTCAGTGATTCCCACCTTGTCCAATCCACCCCAACCATCCAGCATGATGGGTCTAAGAACAATTACACATAGAATGAGAATTTAAAAAATGGCTCCATTTTACAAAAGGTGCTCTGATTTTAAAGGGTTATTTTTTCATGTGATTTATCCAAATCTTCCAGTTTAAGGCTCATTTGTTCTACGTTTCTCCATAATTTATAAAGAAATAATTAATTATTAAATTTAAGAACACATCCTTGCTTTGTCAGGCATAGGAGGCATTCCCCTGGTGCATTTCCTATATAGAGAGCCATCTGTGGGCAAGGACAGCCACACTCAGCAGTGAGTGGTGACTCCCCTCGGGGCAGCAGCTGGGGCCTGGGTGAGCTCATCCGTCCTTATGTCCCAGCCTTAGTACACGGACTTACTGTAGGTTCTCCACTAACGTCCATTCAACAGAATGGATCATACTTGTAAGAGTAATGGTACACTACTGAGATTAAACGAGACATGTTTTAATTACGTAGTTTATTAAGCAGAGAGAGAAGGATCCGTGAAGTTAAAATATATTTTACACACTAAGAACATTTTTTTCCTGATATTAAGATTTTTAACACCCAATTGTGCTTACCCCTCCATGTTTCAATCTTATGTTCCTCTAATTCATAAATCTGTACCTGCAAATAAGAAAAATTCTTATTTACAAATGTTAACATATACAACATAAGAAAAATTACTTCATAACCTGCAGAGTCCCATAATTCAGCAGGTGGAAACAAGATAATTCAGAAATACTGGAAATATAAATTATAAAATGCTCTACATTTCTTTGAAGATAAATGTTTTCTAAATTTAAAACATAATACAGGTGCCTGGCTGGCTTAGTCAGTAGAGGGTGTGACTCTTGAGCTTGGGGTCGTGAGTTTGAGCCCCACACTGGGTGCAGAGATTACTTAAAAAAATAAAAAATCTTTAAAAAAATAGCTATAATATTTTCATTATTTTAATATGAAAATTTCTGATACACTTAAATTTTAAAACATATATGGACATATATACCCATTCCTCCTTTTTAAAGATACAGAAAATTTTCAGCAACTCTAATTTGGACAAATGGTTAAATCGTGCTAAGGAGAGATGAGAGGAGAGATCACAACCAACATCAGAAATACAAACAATTATAAGAGAATATTATGAGCAATTATATGCCAACAAATTAAGCAATCTGGAAGAAATGGATACATTCCTAGAAACATATATATGACCAAAACTGAAACAGGAAGAAACAGAAAACCTGAACACACCCATAACCAGCAAAGAAATCGAAACAGTAATAAAAAACCTCCCAAAAAAACAAGAGTCCAGGGCCAGATGGCTTCCCAGGGGAATTCTACCAAACATTTAAAGGAGAATTAACACCTATTTTTCTGAAACTGTTTCAAAAAATAGAAATGGAAGGAAAACTTCCAAACTCTTTCTATGAGGCCAGTATTACCCTGATCCCAAAACCAAAGACCCCACTAAAAAGAATTATAGACCAATATCCCTGATGAACATGGATGCAAAAATTCTTACCAAGATCCTAGCCAATAGGCTCCAACAGTACATTAAAAGGATTATTCACCATGACCAAGTGGGATTTATCTCTGGGCTGCTAGGGAGGTTCAACATCTGCAAATCAATCAACGTGCTACACCACATTAATAAAAGAAAGGACAAGAACCATATGATCCTCTCAATAGATGTAGAAAAAACATTTACAAAATACAGCATCCTTTCTTGATTAAAACTTCACCGTGTAGGGATAGAGGGAACATACGTCAATATCATAAAAGCCATATATGGACAAACCCACAGCTAATATTCTCAATGGGGACAAACTGAGAGCTTTTCCCCTAAGGTCAGGAACACGATGAGGATGCCACTATTAAGACCGTTGTTCAACATAGTACTGGAAGTCCTAGCCTCAGCAATCAGACAACAAAAAGAAATAAAAGGCATCTAAATTGGCAAAGAAGACAACTTTTACTCTTCTCAGATGACATGATACTCTCTGCACAAAACCCAAAGACCACCAAAAAACTGCTAGAACAATACAGGAATTCAGCAAAGTCTCAGGATAAAAAAATCAATGCACAGAAGTCAGTTGCTTTCTATACACTAACAATGAAGCAGAAAAAACAAAAATCAAGGAATCGATTCCATTTACAATCGCTCCAAAAACCATAAGATACCTAGGAAAATCTAACCAGAGGGGTAAAGGATCTGTACTCTGAAAACTACAGAACACTTATATGAAAGAAATTGAGGAAGACACAAAGAAATGGGAAAACACTCCATACTCATGGACTGGAAGAACAAACATTGTTAAAATGTCTATGCTACCCAAAGCAATCTACACATCTAATGCAATCCCTATCAAAATACCATCAGCAATTTTCACAGAACTGGAACAAACAATCCTAAAATTTGTAAAGAACCAGAAAAGACCCCAAATAGCTAAACAAATGTTGAAAAAGAAAACCAAAAGTGGAAGCATCATGATTCTAGACTGCAAGCTATGTTACACAGCTGTAATCATCAAGACAGTATGGCACTGGCACAAAAACAGACATAGATCAATGGAACAGAATAGAGAACCCAGAAATGGACCCTCAACTCTATGGTCAACTAATCTTCAACAAAGCAGGAAAGAATATCCAATGGAAAAAAGACAGTCTCTTCAACAAGCAGTGTTGGGAAAATTGAACAGCCACATGCAGAAGAATGAAACTGAACCGACCATTTTCTCACTCCATACACAAAAATAAAATCAAAATGGATGAAAGACCTAAATGTGAGACAGGAATCCATCAAAATCGTAGAGGAGAACACAGGCAGCAACTTCTTGCTAGACACGTCTCCAAAGGCAAGGGAAATAAAAGCAAGAATGAACTACTGGGGCTCCATCAAGATAAAAAGCTTCTGCACAGCAAAGGAAACGGTCAACAAAACTAAAAGCAACCTAGAAATGGGAGAAGATATTTGCAAACAATGTATCTGATAAGGCAGAATATCCAAAATCTATAAAGAACTTACCAACTCAACACCCAAAGAACAAATAATCCAATCAAGAAATGGCCAGAAGACATGAACAGACATACAAATGGCCAGGAGACACATGAAAAAATCCTCCACCTCAGTCATCATCAGGGAAATACAAATCAAAACCACAAGGAGATACCACCTCACACGGATCAGAATGGCTAAAACGAACAAGTCAGGAAACAACAGATGTTGGCGAGGAGGTGGAGAAAGCGGAGTTCTCCCACACTGTTGGTGGGAATACAAACTGGTGCAGGCTCTCTGGAAAACAGTGTGGCGTTCCCCCAGAAAGTTAAAAATAGGGCCACCCTATGACCCAGCAATTGCACTACTAGGTATTTCTACAAAGGATATGAATGGAGTGACCTGAAGGGGCACCTGCACCCCAATGTTGATAGCAGCAATGCCCACAACAGCCAAACAATGGAAAGAGCCCAGATGTCCATGGACAGATGAATGGATAAAGAAGAGTGGTCCACACACACACAGAGGAATATTAGCCATTAAAAAGAATGAAATCTTGCCATTTGCAATGATGTAGA
Source organism: Ursus maritimus (assembly GCF_017311325.1). Lineage (NCBI taxonomy): Eukaryota > Metazoa > Chordata > Mammalia > Carnivora > Ursidae > Ursus > Ursus maritimus. Next base: position 5,733,130 of record NW_024425563.1, on the reverse strand, counting down.
TGGAACTACAGGGTATAACGCTAAGTAAAATAGGTCAGAGAAAGACAAATACCATGTGATTTCACTCATGTGGAATTTAAGAAACAAAACAGATGAACATAGGCTAAGGGAAGGAAAAATAAAATGAGAGAGAGAGGGAGGCAAACCATAAGAGACTCTTCAATGGAACAAACTGAGGGTTGCTGGAGGGGTTGGGGGACGGGGTAACTGTGTGATGGGCATTAAGGAGGGCACTTGCAGTCATGAGCACTGGGTATTATATGCAACTGATGAAACCCTGAATTCTACCCCTGAAACTAGTAATACAATATATGTTAACTAAATTGAATTTAAATAAAGAATAAAAAAAAAAAAGTTCCATTTCCATGTTGTGGAAAATCAGCCACAGAAAATTTTACAAAGACCCTACAAAATCTTTCAAGTGTAAGCTCCCAATCTCACGGAAAATTCAATAGGAATAAGGTTTGAAAGTAATACTGGAGATCACCCAAGGAAGAATTAGCACAGGTAAGATCAATGACAGTAAAGCTGGAAAGAACAACACAGGGTCAGAGACAGCGTCGGGTGGCCTGATACACATGTGACTGAAGTCCCAGGGGAGAGGAATGGGACAGAAAAGATATCTGAAGAAACAGCAAAAACTTCCCAAATTAGGTGAAAAGCCAACCTAGAAGATCCTAGAAATGCAGCAGCCCTGGAGGATACAGACCAGGAAAAGCAGACGCAGGTGCGTGGCTGCTAGCGCTGAAACCGAGGGAAAGACAGTCTTGAACCAGAAACAAACAGCGGACCATCCAGAGGAGAGAAGGATACACATTTCTACTGACTTCTGACCCGAAGCACTGGGAGGCCAAAAGACAATGGAATGACATCTTCCAAGTGTTAAAAACAACTGGTAACTCAGTTTCTATAAAACAGCGGAAGTGTTCTCCAGGCACGGTGATGACATCAGGACACTGTCAGAGGAACAAGAAGCACGATGGTTCGTCACAACAGAACTGGACTGCTCGACTCGGACGGGGGCTCGTCGGACCGTGGGTGCCGGCGGGGTGCACACCACAGGCAGCGGTGAAGGATGGCGCCTCGGCATAAAAACTAAGAATGCTTTTCCTTTTTCCTCTTCATTTTGTTTAAAACAAAAATAAGGGCAGATTAAATGGAACTATATTTTATGTAAAAAGCTCAGTATTAACTCCAAATAGACTGTGTTCAGTGAAAGTTGACACTGGAATTCATACTGCAACCAACATTACAGCACAGAGAGGTATGGAAAGTACCCATGGAGCTCTACCAGCCATGACGGAGGGGACGGGGCTACACTGGTCTCCGGCGGCAAACAACTAGAAAATGGGGCAAAATACGCGCAGCAGTGGCTCTCAGACACGGGGCAATCGGCAGGGCAGGACAGGCACCCCCGGGAGAAGGCAGGCAAACAAACCGAGTCCCACGATCACCACATCTCTCTCTAGACTGTGACCTAGCCAGGGCACGACACTCCCGCTGGGTTCGGGAGACAGAAATCAAAGTCTGAGCAGACGGAGCCCAGTGCAATCTGTGGGCAGCACGGCAGAGAGGAGGAGCTGGCCAGTACGAGACGAGAAGGTGGTGCGGGAAGCTCCTTGCGTTTTTGACTGAGTGCTAAGTGGGGTGTGCCCGGGCAAAAGGACGAGGCCAGGCCAAGACTCACAACGGAAGAGACCGCGTCTTGACCAGGCAGAATGGAAAGTCCAGGGAGTTCCACAGAGACCCCTAAGTCACGGAACTGAACAAAGATTAGCAGTCCAACAAAGCTTACAAACTGGCCCCCAATACAAGCCTTTGCAAAGATGCTCATCATCATTAGCCATCGGGGAAATGCGGATTGAACCACAACGAGCTATCACCTCACACCCGTCAGAACAGCTAGTATCAAAAAGACAAGAAACAGTAAGAGTTGGTGAAGACATGCAGCAAAGGGGGCCTCGGTGCACTGTTGCGAGAATGTAAGTTGGTGCGGCCGCTGTGGAAAACAGCATGGACTTTTCTTGAAAAATTAAAAACAGCTACCATATGAGCTAGTAATTTCACTCTGGTATTTTTCTGGGAAAAATAAAACCGCAAATACTAATTTGAAAAGATATATGTACCCCTATGCTCACTGCGGCATGATTCACAATAGCCGAGATAAGGAAACAACCGAAGTGTCCACTGATAGATGAATACACACACACACACACGCACACACACACACGCACACAGAGGAATATTAGTCATAAAAAGAACAGAATCTTGCCATTTAAATGCGGCAATGTGGATGGACCTAGAGGGCATTATGCTAAGTGAAATACGTCAGAGAAGACAAATACTATATGATTTCACTACACGTAGAATCTAAGAAACAAACATATAACAGAAATCTACTCAAAGATACAGAGAACAAACTGGTGGTTGCCAGAGGAGCAGGGGGTGAAGGGACAAGAGAAACAGGTGAAGAGGACCGAGAGGTACAGACTTCTAGTTATAAATAAGTCATGGGCATATAGTCAATAAAACTGTAATTAACTTTGTATGGTGACAGATGGTAACTAGACCTATTGTGCTAATTGTGTTTGTAATGTATAAAAATATCGAATCACTATGTTGTACACCTGAAACTAATATAATATTGTATGTCAATTATAACTTAATAAAAAAAAACTTTGGGCTGTATATTTAGACAACTGCTTTTATAAAAATTTTGATTTAATTAGCTACTGCTGAGATTTTTATTTTATTTTTTCAAGATTTATTTATTTAGAGAGCATGTTTGCAAGAGTGGGGAGGGGCAGAAGGAGAGACGGTCTCAAGCAGACTCCCCACTGAGTTCAGAGCCCCACGTGGGGCTCAATCCCACAACCCTGAGATCATGAGCCAAAACCAAGAGTCAGATGCTTAACTGAGTCACTTGGGTGCCCGTTGCTGAGATTTTTAATAGGGGATTAGCTGCATTTGATCAAAATATATCCAGTTAATCACACTTGTGTTGATTTCGCTAGCTCAAAAGCAGACATATGACCATTCTAAAGAAAACCAATATTCACTTGCATTGGTAGTATTTAAGAAATCAGATACCCTGTGTGAAATAAATATGGGATACTTACAAAATCTTTGGTAAAACTTAATTCTAAGAGTATCTCTTATGTTTTTACTTTCTCCTTTTATGTAGAAATTTAATTATTGGGCAATATTAACCATTACATGTAAAAAGAATATTAATTAGATTGTCTTTTACCTTTCAGATACCCAAAATAGTATTAAAAATGTTATACAATTCTGTCCTTGCCCACCCTTGCCAAAAAAAAAACCCCAAAAAAGAACCCCCCCCGACAAAGCAATCAACCCCCTAAACCAACCAAAACCAAAACCAAACACCAAACAAGCTGGTAGAATCACAAAAATCACAGTGTTAGATAAAAGGCCTTAGGTGGCTCTCAAACTATGCTCTTATAAAACAGCTGGACCAGGAACCAGGGACCGGGGAGTTCTCCCGCTAAAATCAGCCAGTAGCAGTCTTTTTGCAACTGGCAGAAAAATATCAAAACTGAATTTCTCCAATTTTAAGTTTTACTTCTTTAAAACCACAGAGTACATAGAGTTCTTGCGAAAAATATTTAGGGGGTAACTGCATGAGGCTGCCCACCCACGGACAGGCCTGGGAAGGTAAGCCCTGTGGCACGCTCAGCTCGAGAGTGAGGCAGTCACAGCCACCCGGACCGGAGTGCCATGGGGGGGCTGCCTTCCTTCGTGGGTCCACGCAGTCACAACACCGCAACGTGCCCATAACGTCATTAAAGATCCTAAGTTTAGTGACTGACGTACACTGATGTGCCCTGCACATTATATACATATTTGTAAACATCACCTACGAGCACCACCACCCCTCTACAGACACAGAAACATACAGCTCCAATGACTGACGGAAGGATTTCTGGCACTTACCATGGGTGACTTATAGTATCTATGTAGTATATTTATGAAATCTGTAATTGTTAGCATTCCTGGAACAAAGAATTATATGTTAAATATAAAACTACGAAAACTTTCAGAGGTAAGTAAACCTGGCATATTTTCTAGAAAAGCTTCTAAAAACATACTTTAAAGGTATCAAGCACAGTTTAATATATTATTTAGGACCATTAGTCTGTTAATTACCTACAATAAACTAAGATAAATTTAGCTGAAATTAAACCTGACAGTACCATGGAATCAACCACAGTATTTGGCGATTCAATGAGAGAAAACTTACTGATTAATATAAAACATCACAGAAAACTTGCAGCTACATGTAAATAATTTAAAACAATTGAAAGTAAGAGAAGGTATTCCAAAAGCTTTAGACACTGGACACTTCTGGGGCACTTGGATTGTCTCCTGAGAAGCATTCTACAAACAATGATTCTTTAAGTAGGGATTTAGCACCTATTAAGTGCCTACTATGTGCCAGACACCAGGACTACAACGATGAAGAAGATATGAAACCTTTCTTTGAGGGAACCGTCACCACAGCGGGAGGCAGACAAACTGGGAACTTTAGAACAACGTGATGCCACTAGGAGAGACGACACCCGCCGTCCCCTCTGATGTGTCCGAAGAGAAATTCCGGAGATCACACCGAGTTATAGGATATTTCTGATGGGGTAGCAATGATTTAGCACAGGCATCGATCACGCCTACGTCACTCCATTTGCACTGTCCAGAAGGCGTCTGCCACAGAAGTGGGGACGGCCCACGGTCGCCTACACGCGAGCAAAGGTGGCCCGAGGTCAGGGGTCTGAGCACAGCATCCCCCGCGTGCCCCGTTCCCGGGCCTCACGGGAACTGGCACAGGCACAGAAGCCCCTCCTGGGAGCCAGAAAGGTACTGAATCAAAAGAAGCTAGATAAATAAATAAATATGAACCAGAAACTCCGTGGGAGTACGTAAGTGTTTTGAATTTGCTAGCGGCCCCACCTTACCCCGGACATAAAAGCCAGAAAGTCCTTCAGCTTGGCAGTGCTTTCCAGACGGAATTCCAAACCGGCACCTGTTAGGATACCTCGGGCTTTCTACTTTTAGGTTCCCATTTCAGATTTCCTCCCAGGCCCACATTGCTTACCTACAAAACTTTGTTTCTTACTCTCCCACAGTGGCGCTGCTCGGACACCATTGGCAACTAAGGCAAAGAAGGCCTTTTTCACCTAAAGACAAACGGGAGAAACAAAAACATACTTTAAAGTCCATATACCGGGGCGGGGGGGGGGAATACCTTCAACCAAAATATCCATCCAGATCTTACCAGTTGTCATCAATGTTAAGTTTTGTAAGTTTGAGAGGCAAAAAAGAGCTGAATTTATTAACAATGGCAAAAACGCTTTTGTATTATATTTAAAGACTGAGATTTTTTTGAAACTGAAACAATGCAATTCACTTCAAACAAATTCTTTTCATTGTATCTAAAGAGTTTGCACACAGAGACTTTATATAATTAAAACCGTATAAAAGAATTAAACTTCTGGGAAACAAACTGAGGGCTTCAGAGGGGAGGGGGGTGGGGGACTGGGATAGGCCGGTGATGGGTAGTAAGGAGGGCACGTATTGCATGGAGCACTGGGTGCTGGACGCAAACAATGAATCATGGAACTTTACATCAAAAACTAGGGATGTGCTGTATGGTGACTAACATAACATAATAAAAAATTATTATTAAAAACAAGAATTAAACTTCAGTTTAATTTCTCCTATATGTGGTTATTCGTTCATTTGAGAACGTTGAAGTTATACCAAATGGCCTGAAATAAAAACCTCTCTCACATGCTCCATAACAAGCAAGCATCCTTCCTCACGTCCTGGAGGCTGAGTAGGGTATGAGAGATGTAATATCCTTGCACTTTCATACTGTCTAGAGACAGACATTCAGCGAGCGTGTGCGTCACGGGCCAGCCCCGTTCAGGGCGCGCTCACGGACGGCGTCTCCGGGACCCCCGCGACACAGCCTGAGGGGGCACCGCACCAGCTACAGCAGGCGTCGGAGGGGATGGCGGGAAAAGCCAAAGCTCAGTGCTGAAGACGACCCTCTAAGTACCCAGAACAAATAAACAGGGGAAATGGTTCCCCTTTATTAATACCCGAAGACATGAAGATTAAAGCAAGCCTAAAGGGTCACTTAGAGCTGCTCGATAGGCCAACATTGTTCGGTTGTGGCAGCCAACACAAGTGCTGCTGGGAAACCATGGTGGCATCATAAATCATCAGAAAGTTTTCTGAGTCAAGGCGTGTATCAAGAATCACAAAAACATTCATACTGTTTCTGTGCTTTTTCTCTGTCTTCTTAAATTTCAGGAGTACGAATGAAAGATGTGGCATTATTTCTAATATTGAAATTGGAAAAATATCTGCCCCCAACAAAAGAAAATGTATTAAATACCGGACTACCAAAGGGAAAAAAGTACCAAATAGTAAAATTAGGCAGACCATGTGGAAGTAAAAGAAAAAAAGGTTTATGGCAGTGAAAAACACAGACTATAAAATTATACATTATAATTATATAAAATATGTGTTTAAAAGAAAAAGGTCAAAGAGAAATAAGCAACAATTTAAATGATATAAAGGAGCTGGGACAGTGATAGTGTGTTTCTTTGAAAAAATTTCAATGCTTATTTTCTTTGTGACTACGAAAGAAGAAGGCTCTTCTCTCTCCCACTGTATTCCAAACCCTTGCTAACTTAATAATGAAAAGAAACGAGAGAACTACAGGAACCCAGAACTTCCCATCAGACGAGGATTAACGATTTAGCACCGGTTTATGCCTTTATTACGACACATTTTGCCTTTGTTTGGCAGGCGTTACGTAGGTGCTCGGTTCACCCAGTGAGTCCAGGGCCGACGGTGGGTGAGGACATCTCCTTAATTATTTTCTATACTTGTCCCAGCCCCGCACTGTGTCCTGATGATGGACAAGGTCGTCGGGGACTCCCCCTGTCTGCCGAGTGAACGGCACAGGACTGGCAAGAGGCGGGGGGCCAATCAGGTGGCGGGAGAGAGGAACAGCCAGCTCACTGTCATCCATAAACTGGTCAAAGATTTTCTGAACCACAGCGTGTAGCAAGAATCACATTCACGCCGCTCGTGTATCTAAACGGCACCCAGGGATGGAGGGCCCGTTTGTAAGGTCTATTTCTACCTGGGTGATGCTCTGGGAAGCCTTGACTGTGGTCCCGGAAAATATTTTAACGGGGGCGGGGGGAGAGAAGTCACAGAGAAACAGATTTTAAAACACATTAAATACGAGCTCAGCTTGTTTTTCTAAACTGGCTGGAGTAGCAGGGGAGTGGGGGGTATCTTGTAACCACAAATTACTGATTGTTTTTCTCCGCTAAATCTGTTTGGAGAAAACAATTTTAAAATTATTTATCAAGATCATCCATGACACCGTAAATGCCCACAGCTGTTGGAAACCCATCCAGAAGGCCGGGAGTCTGCCCGAGCCCGAGTAAGCACAGCAGCCGACAAAACATACAGAGCACGTCTGAGAGCCCGGCGGGCAGCACACCAGCAAGAGTCGAGAAGCTGCAATTCCCCAGAGAAGAGCAGCCTGTGACTCGAGCGCCACAGTCATTTTGGAATTTTTCTGTGGGCATTTTCCAAATCATCTTCAAATAGGTGAACCTCAACAGAAAACGGAAATCTACCAAAAAGAATCAAATACACGCCGAGCAGGTTAAATAGAAACAAACCCAACCCCTAAGCACACATCACAGACAAGACGCCAGGAATCAAAGGCCAGGAGAAAATCAGCGAGAGAAAAAAGACACACGCATACTTTCAAAGCAGCAGCAATCCCACTGACGGCCCAGCAGGGGTCCATTTCAACTTTCAGGTGTAGTGACTGTTCTTCAGAAACACGCAAAAAAGGTGGTTCTCTGGGATCCCTTGCCTGACTAATCTGCACCTGAAAAGCTCTTAAACAGCCCTAACTGCTACCAAGTGAGTCCAAAGGCCAGTGTAGACAAACGACCGAGGGGACACACAGCGCTGATTCTCAGTGTGGCAGGTCCAACCAGGGGGCACACAGGCCTCGCCGTGGACGCCAGGCACTGACGGGGCGGGCCGGCTTCAGTGAATTCTGATGCAGGCGGTCAGCGGCAGGGCAGGCGAGAGGAGCCCCCCTCCTCCAGTGAGGCAGCAGTCCAATCGACGGCAAAGAGAATGCTAAGAATTTAACGGGAAAAGCGCCATCGCTGCTGCAAGAGAAGGTAAAACAACCCAACACGAAGGAAAATACCTGGAAGTAAAATACCTCCTGCTTCTTTTCAATGGGTGGAAACTTCTAGAAACTTCTGTGGGCTCGGGTCCTCAACCCTCTCTGAGCCTCAGCGTTCTGAGTTACAAAATGAGTCTAACAGGGAATGTTTTCCTCATAGGTGACCATGCGGACTAACTGGGCTTGAATGTGAACATATTCAGCATGGAGTCAGCACAAGAAGCCAGAAAGATTAAACGCTTTCATTTCCCGGCCTAGAGGGATCCAGCCAGAAGCAGACGGAGAGAGATTCACCGTTCTAATTTCACCCACATGCACCATTGACGCGTCCATACCTCACGGAGGGAGTCACAGTTCCGCCCTCCAAAGACCCAAGACGACATTCGGAAGCGGACGCGACCCTCTCGAGGAGCTTTTGTGCTGAGCAGCCCCGCCTGCTGCTTCGGGGGTCTGGCTGCGCCTCCTCGGCCATCGCGAAGCCTCTAAAACTTGACTTTCTCAACACCACGTGTGTGGAGTTGAAGAGCAACTGAAAGCTATACTTAGAACATTCTTCACAATTACAGAAGGCACAGGGTGTTACCAATGAACCAATAAACAGGATAAAAAGAAGATGGGCCCCATCTGGTTCCAATATACAGGGAAAAAACTCCTGGGGGGTCTTGAGTACCTTTGAAAATTTCTTTTCAATGGATAGGCAATTTGCTCAAAGTGTTATCAGTTTTAAAATGTACTTTTTAATAGGATTTTCAAACAACCAAATGTGATAATTAGGTAAGGAAAGATGGATAATAAAATTTTAATATAGAACTGATTTTTAAAAAACAGTAATAAGCTCTAAGAGATTCTGGCAGTCTGACGCCAAGTGGAACACCTGTGCTCCAAAAAACGGGAATCTGGTTCCTCTAACGTCTCACTGTTCCCTGTACAGTTTTACCCCGATTTTCAGTAATTAAGCTGATTGCGGGGCTTTTAAAATTAGCGCTGATGAACAGCTAAAGCTCTTGAAAACTATCTCATTTGGTTTCTTACTAAATTTTTACATCAGAGCTTGGCCGGTGGATTTAATCCGACCTGTGGCATCTCTCCTGTCTGAGAGCTCCCGGCTGCGGGAGGAGGGCCGGCCTCGTAAGTGAGGTATCCATCCAAGACCGCCTCGCTCCAGCCCAGCTCACGGGTTGAACTGGTCTTTTTTTTTTTTTTTTTTTTTTGGTGCTTCTACGTCACCAAGTTCCTTCTACTTCAAGTGCACTTACCTTCAACTCCACCTATGAAAACCCGGTTGACCTTTAACTTCTGACTCCACAACCAGAGCTACCCACGTCACCCCAGTCAAGGCTGGCACTCCCTTCTCTCTACTCCCACAGTACCTCGTTCATCCCCTGTTACTTCTGGAGTTTCCCTCGTGTCTCCTTAGACTTAAAAATGGCAGAGAGTAAAGACATTTCTGACCAGTTTTCCTGCTGACAAGTCCTCCCCCAAACTACAGGGAAAAGCAGCTGGAAATGGGATGAACTAGGAGGTCTGCAGGGCAGAAAGCAGACGGAGGAGGTTAATCAGTGACGGAGCCTTGCTGGGGAGGGGTGGGGCGGGGAGAGAAGCTGACTGACCGTCTCTCCCTGCACGCGGAAGACTCGAGACTGGAGGCCCTGGCGGGGGTGGGGCCGGGGCCAGACACGAGCAGGAAGCCTGGTTCAGATCGGGAACAGCCGCGGCCACGCGCCCCCACCCCCCGAGGACCATCTTGTGGAGAATGTGCCCTGCAACTATGACATACAGATGGACAGGAGCACCGGGGGGCTGCCGAGGAAACGACCAGCGACGGCCGGCAAGAAGCCCACCCGTGCCTCCACGCACACTCTTGCGGCGCACCCTTCGCTGCGAGCGGGCGGCCCAGACTCAGCCTGACCGGACCCGGAGCGCCGAAGCGGCGACGCTCCGGCTGCAGAGAACACGGACCCAAAACCTCCAGAGGCAGAAGCAAAGGCAAGGAGAGAAAGAGGCAGGATAGGAATATTAACTAATGATCACGAGCTCAAGACCGCGAACTGAAGTTGACAGAAAGAAAACAGGAGGAAGAAAACGACTGAAGACGCGGAACACAAACCGGAGAGACGCACACGCCAGGTTCCGAAGGCGCATCGTGGGCCCGGCACGAGGAACACAAAGACCACAACGAGGCCCATTAGTCTGAAATTCTGGAGCTCCAGATATAAAGAGAAAATCCCGAAAGTTTCAGAGTGGGAAAACTCACATACAGGTGGAGAGTAACTTTGAAAAGTCACAACCGATTTCTCTTTAATACTTGCATCCAGAAGCAATGGAATGATGCTTTCACAATTCTAAATAAAAATTATTTTCATTATGGAATTCTATACACAGCAGTCTACACAGTGAGTATGAGAGATGCAGATATCTAAAATTTCACATAATTACCTCCCGTGCATCTGTCCGTGGGAAGAGTTAGGGTTGAATGTGTCCCCCCAGCATTCAGAGGTGGGAGCCCTCACTCCCAATATTGATGGTATCTGGAGGCATGAGGTCACGTGGGTGGGGACCCCACGATGGGATTAGTGGCAGAGCTCTGCCCTGTGAGGACAGTGAGAAGGCAGCCATCTGCAAGCCAGGAAGGGAGCCCCCAGGGGGAACTGAATTGGCCATCACCTCCACCTTGGACTTACAGCCTCCACAACTATGTAAGAAGTCAATCCTGCTGTTTAGGCCCCAGGCTGTGCTGGTGTGTTACATACGGTACCCCGAGTGGGCTAAGACAGCAGCTACAAAAAGATGTGCTCCCCCTGCGAAGCAGGGAATAAATCAAAGAAGCAGAAAGCACGTGTGCAAAAGACAGGTGTTGCAATGAAGGAGAGGGAGGAGGTATTCCTGGCCTCAGGAGACAGTGATGAGCAGGTTGGGGGGTAACAGCCAGAGCAGGAAGACCAAGGACGCAGAAGGAGTGGCTCCGAATGGAGCTGAAAACATGTCCAACAGGTCTGACTGCACAGAAAATTCCATCAAGAAGTTAGGTGTGGAAAGGCATAGACGGTTAAAATAAAAAGAGGAGAGTACGAATAACCCTGAGTTGTCCAAAAAAATGAAACGTAAGTGTAACTCGTTTCCACTGGGTTCAGCAGTGAATAAAACTGACACAGTCAGAATAACGACAGCAAGCTCGGAAGAACTCACAGCCACCAGAGACCCGGCTACGCTGGGAAGACGGGGGCAGAACGGAGGCCACACAAGGAGCAGGAACCCCCGTCTGCCTGACCTGGAAGTAAAACAGGTCTGAAGTCAGCGAACTGAGGTAACGTGGCAGTCCAGTCTAGATTTCATAGCTGAACTAGCTGTTTCTGGGCAGTGTGACAAGGGCGAGAGGAACAGGGGCAGAAGCTGCTGTTTTGTATTGTAAGCTTTTCATACTACTTGACACTACAGCTACTTCCAACTCCTTCTCTGAAAACCCACACGCGGGCCCCTGGTGTGCTGCCTGTGGGAGTCAGCAGGTGCCCTCCCTAGTCAGTGCGGGCTTGTTGAGGGCAGGGCCACCGTGTCTTCATCCCCCCACTCTCAGCACAGTGCTCGGTCCCCAGTTTTATTCTTTTCTGGAACACTGATAGGCTATCACGTCCCTCGTTCTGCATACCACCTACTTATTCACTGGTCCTAAGAATAATTTAGCTTGCTGAGGAATCTCTCTGTATTTTATTCTTAGCTACCCCCCCCCCCCCCCCGGTTTCAAGTCCTCTGTGAAGTAGATCATGTCATCAGCAAAGTCAGTACTGAAGTCATTGTCCCAAATGTTGACGAGCCGAGAGGAAAAGAATCCTTGTTTCTTAGCTTGGGTTCCCCAGAAAGCAGAGTCTGGCTTGCACGTCCTTCACCGGGGAATGTGACCCGAGGAGCAGGTGTGGAGGACAGGGGTGAGATAGGCTAGCAGGTGAGCCAGTATGCTGACGGGTGGCTGACATGGCCACAAACATGGGCAGGCTGACTCAGGTCCACTGGGATCTTCTGAGGACTGTCCACCCTCAGGGTGCGAGGTGGAGGCGTTTCTCCACTGGCTTCTATCTTCCATTGGTTAAGGAGGCTGGAGGCCTGCTGGCGGGCCCGGGCTGAGGCCTTGCCCTGCATGAGGTGAGGGGTGGCTGGAGTCACAGGTGACATACGAGGATTTTAAAATGGCGCACGAGAGGCATCCAACGCAACTGGAAACCCTGCTCCAGGCTGAGATGGAATCCACATTCTTCTGAGGTCCATAATGAGCATGAATTCAGTCACTGGGCTGACAGACTGCACTTCGGCACCTTATCCATCAGGACACTGTGCCAGGCTGTCAGCGGTCTAGCTGAAACCGAGATACGCCTGTCCTGCTTTTACCTCACCTATGGAACTATCCAAAAAGGAAACCGGGCTCGACTTCTGTGACCTTTGTCAATTCATGATAGGTTCCTAGAGATTACTACTTCTTTGACTTTTACTAATAAGTCATTCACACATCTTACCTGGGACTGGCACCACATCCCCACCCACAGGCTTTTTGGTTTTTTTTTTTTTTTTTGGGAACGTGTTTTCTTTTCTTTCCTCTCTAGCCTGGGGCCCGGAACACTTTTCACAGTTCCTGTGATCTCACTAACAGCTTGGCAATCTGCTTCCTAAATCCCTTTGTTACACCAGAATGTGATTCATCTGGGTCAGAAAGCAAACTGGTTTAGTGCAGACGGGCACCCTCCCATAATCTCTACACCCATCTCAGGCTTCAATTTCCTCTAATCACCATCTATTGTACTTTTTCCATTTTGAAGATCATTTTCCTTGATAGGGAAAAAGCTCAAAAAAAGCTGAAGAGTTTTACTTTCTCTTTATTGGCACCTGCAGCAAGAATCCCCAGCAATAGCCCTGGCCCTCACATTCCTTCTTGTTTTTATTTATTTCTTGAGGGGGGGAGGGGCGCAGGGATAGGGAGAGAGAATCTTAGCAGGCTTCACACGCAGCACAGAGCCTCATGCAGGGCTCGATCTCACGACCGCGAGATCACGACCTGAACCGAAATCAAGAGTCAGTCACTTAACTGACTGAGCCACCCATGTGCCCCCCTTCTTGCTTTTAAAATCAGCAAGCCCTGCACCCTCTCCACTTGTGGACCTCAATTCGAGTCCCCACTTAAGACCATCCTGGGCGGCCCCTCCTGGTCATGCCCCTCCCTGAGCTTGCTTTCACGCTCTATGCTCTTCCTTCGTTTTCTACGAGCTCAGAGAACTCGGCTTAGCACGCAGCCTCTTATTGGGATGTCTGCCTGCTTCTCCCTTCATTTGCTCTTGCATTTTATTAAAAGTTATATTGATTGAAATAGTTTGAGCAACAGAAGAGTGATGGATCATAATAGAATGGGATACATATGTTCACAGATCTATGCTGACATAAATGAGTGAATAGAAAAATAAGTGGGAGAGAAGGGACCACGTCCCTCGCGAGGCATTCTAACTAACTTACGTGGCTACCGCGCTCTCAAGGAGGTGGAGCACAGCCCTGCGTCGCCTCCGTGTGCTGAGCCCAGTGACTGCCTTCTAGGAGGACAGCACGGACCTGGAGAAACCTGACGGAGACCGCCTCAGCCAGCTGACCCATGTTAAGGTCAACAGTGTGTGCACCCTTGACCCGACGGGATGAAATGGCACCTTATCTCTGTGGCCTTCCTTCTAAAACCCGTAATCCCAGTCTGATGGTGAGAACAACATCAGGTAAATCCCAACAGCGGGGTACCTACAGAACACCTGCCCAGTGCTCCTCAAAACCATTACAGCCACAAGGAAAGTCTGAACCACTGCCACAGCCAAGAGGAGCCCAAGGAGCCCAAATGTCATGGGACAGTCTAGGTGTGATCCTCGGACAGAAAAATGACATTAGGTAAAAAGTCAGGAAATCCAAATGAACTATGGGCTTTAGGTGATAATCATGTATCAGTATTGGTTCGTGAATTGTGACAAGTGTTTGCCACACTGATGGCAGATGGCAGGAATGGGGGAACCGGGGCGTGGGGTGCCTGGGAAGTCCAGACACACTTCACGGCTTTTCTATAAATTTAAAACTACTTTAGAATAAACAGTCTATTAAAAATAGTTATTGTTTATAGAGTATTGCTAAAAAAGTCATATTGCCATTGTGAGGAAAGGCCTGCATAATTGATGCTCCCCCCCATCTTGGGAAATTTTATTTATTTTTGAGCCTCTCATCACTATTGAGGTGTCACTGTTTAGAATGTGAAAGCACTAAACCCTATTTTTCTCTGAACTACCAGGCTTCTCTGGAAGGGCTGGGCCACGTCCTCCTTCTCCACAGGGCCACGTAAGAAGCTGCTGTGTCTCGGCTCCAGACCTTTCCTGTCTGGCCTGTAACTGTATCTCTGGACCAGCCGTGAATGATTGTCAACTCGATCATGTGGTGACTGTGGTCACTGTTCCCGATGTGGCATCTTGGGGGACCTGCCACGATGCCTGGACACAGACTTTCTCTCCACAGCAACTTACGAGGACGCCCGGAAGCGTCTGCTCGGACCTGGCACGGGGCCCCCTCACCACGTGCCCGGAGGCTACGCTGCCCTCCTGCTCTCGGCCTTCAAGCGTCTGCAGAGATGTTCATCATTTCGACCTTCCACACGCCACCTGGTCCACTACGCTGAGGACACTGTGCCGACTGGAGCGGACGGGCAGGAAGCAGCAACACTCAGATGATGAGTGCGAGTGTTGAGACATGAGGAATAAGGAAATAAGGAAATGAGACGTAAGGAGACCTAAGGAAATGAGAGGGTGAGTTTCCAGGGTGAGGGGAGGCCGGGAGCATTGGCAACAGCCCCTGCAAGGGAAAGTCAACTAACTGCACACGCCCTGCCAGCCACACACACTACAAAGTGGAAGCAACACGTACTACAAAGTGGCTACTTGGACGCATTCACCGAGTGGCCCATAAAAGCTGTTTTCAGAGTGACCAGAGCAAGTCTAGGCTCCTCGTCCACACGGGCCTGTCACCAGCAGCGTCAACACACGGGATCCTGTACGAAGCCCCGGGAAGCACCAGCAGGAGACTCCGGGGGCTCACGTCCGGGGCTGAGAAAAGCAGCAGCAGGAAACCACGCCTTCTTCTGGAGACAGTTACTGTCCTTCTGAGAAATAATTCCTGGCTTGCTACTGGGCCTGGTAGAGACGGAACAACCGACCGTGAGATGCCGAGCGGCCGTGCGGCCTGAGCTCCCACCATGAACGGGGTCCTCGGACCATCGAGCAGCACAGCCAGCGGTCAGCAAGCGGCAGCGGTGCGACCGTGACGGAGCTGCCTCCTCTTGCTCGTTCCACGCCGTGGTCTGGGGGTGCTCCTCACCAACCGCGGCTGACGAGGAGAAACTGGCTTGCTTTACGGATGCTTCACCTGGCAGGCGGGCTCCCCTCCTGCTCCACGTGGAGCGGCCACAGGACTGCACGTGGGCAGGACCGCACGTGGGCAGGACCGCAGGCTGCGCATTTGGTTTCCACTCTGTCGGGATGGGCAGATGGATGTTCGTCCTCAGTGAATTCCAGTAGGAAACGGGAATTTTGCCGAACCCGGCCGTGGAGAGCCGAGCGGGCCCCTCAGAGTCGGAAACTGGAGGCTGAAACTGTGTCCGAGATCGTTCTTTCCCTCGTCTGGGGGAGCCTTTCGTTCTACTCTTCTCCGCCTCTGTGCTCGTCTCCCAGGTCTGGGTGCGTCTAGGACTTAGGACTCTGGTACTTTGGACCCTCAGAATAACGTGGTCATAATACTTGTCTTCTTCTGCAACTTGTTTTACTTAAAAACAGCTTCTTGACAAAAACATCTTCCGTTCTTCTTAATGGCTATGTGGTATTACTCCGTGAGATGCCTACACCAGGATTTATTGAACCAATCTCTCAGCATATGTGGGTTGTTTCTGGTACTCTGCCATCCCTGTGGATGTTCTCTACGTGCTTTCTTTGCTCTCAAGATGTATCAATGACTACTACTGCGTCTAGAAAATACTCTACTCACACCTTTCAAATGCATGTTTAACTTGGCTCTACCCATGAGAACCCCCACCTCCTGTTTCCCTGGTGACAAAGTTTAGCTCCCTCAAAGCCGAGAGCCTCCCAGGACTCACGACTGCCAGGGGATGGTGCACTCACAGCTAGGGCAGCTCGGAAGCGACATTACCAGATCAGGGACCTCCAACAATCCACGAAAATAGCACATTTTTCACGTATCACCCACTTCGGCTAAATTTTAAATTCGGAAGAAAGTCAATTCCGTTGCAAGGGACAAACTGAGTAGGAGTGAAAGCAGACACAGGTCTTAGCAGCCATCACTGACTTTGCTGTTGGTGGGAAACCCAGGGTCAGAAGATGTGGGTCTTGAATAAGTAATAAGCCTTTTGGGGAATGGGAGCGAAGGTGAGATGGGTTGATGGAGTAGTTCTTTACTTTGGGAATTGAGAATTTCTAGCTATTTTACTATTGAAATCTATGGTTACAGTTGTAAAGACTAGATTTCCGGAAGTTACTATCTGTCCCGTTCCCCATGTAGTAGTGTACTGGATGCTTCCCTGTTGTCCTCGTTGTCTCAAAGAATCAGACAATCTTAGGGCTGAGGAGAAACCGTGCAGGTTACCTGGTCTGAAGTGAATTTAACTAAGTCATAGGATATAAAGTCAATTTATAAAAATCAGCTGTATTTCTGTATGATGACAAAAAACAGCTGGCAAATGAAATTAAACAAGAACAAAGCCGTTTTCACATTCCCAAGAGTCCTGTGTAGCAGGCACCGAATGCAGGCAAAGTGGCCCCGAGAGCCCAGGTGTCCTGTGCAGAGCCACAGGGGCAAGCTGCTGGGGGGACCACAGACCAGGCTGGGGAGGGACGAGGACAGGCCCCGGACTGAGGGCCAGAGCTCGCGGAGTCTGGGCACCTCTCTCCCAGGACAGCCCTGGATGAGCGGCGAGGCTGGGGTGAGCTCACAAGGGCACCTGCCCCCTACCCACCCCCTTGTGCCGAGGGGCCAGCTGAGGCCACCCTGGCGGGGCTCCTGCCTTTCTGGGTTCTCCCCCAGTCCCTCCGTGGGTTTCCCGGGAGCACAGCCTAATAAAGCACTGACTGCCCATGAATTCCTGGCTTGGCGGCTGCTTCTGCGAGCACAACAGAAGCCACTCCTTTGCAAAGATTTATGTACAACTACAGACACTAGATTCTTACCTGTATATACGCATTTATTACACTGGGTGTGATCCGATCATTACAGTGAATGTATCATTTAGGACTTTGCATATGTGACTGTACATCATACGGGTATAAAATGTGCGGCACTAAGCACAATTTTCATACCTAAACAACAAGGTTCAATTTTTTCTGCTAAAAGAGATCAATAAAGTTCTTTCTCAAGAGATCATCCACCTTAGTAATTTTTTTCTTTTTAACTTGTACTATTTCAAGTTAATTTATTATATACTCTACTAAATAACTAAGAGAAAACAGATCAGGATCTACTGAGGGAGGTGGTACAGGTTAATAGTTCAGGCTCTGACGCACGGGACAGACCCCATCATTCACCAGCTCGTGGAGTAAGTTACTGAATTCTAGAATCTGTGGACTAAACTTTGTGATTTAGGTTGACTCTAGAACGAGTTTCCTTATCTAGAGAAAGAGGAGGGTGACTGCACGTGCCTTCCACGGCTGCCATGGGGTGGAGAATGCAGACAAAAGCTCAGCACGACACCTGACGTGTCTGCTGGTGTCGCTGGACTTGAATTCCCTGACGAAGGAGCCACACGGGTGGCAGGTCGTGAAAACTGTGCACACTTACTTGTAATGTAGTATCAAACACCACAAGCTTTGAACTGGTGGGAACGATGTCGTAACACTTGTGTGACCTCATGAAGCGCATGTAAACACCACTTTCTGAGTCTTCTGCTAAAAAGGAAAGAAAAAAGGCAAATATCAGCAACAATGAAGGACTTGCTCATCAGCTGGAGAGAGCGTACAAAAACCTGCGGACGGCAGACTTAGGGACACTGTGACAGGTCTTCCCGTAAGAGCGGGAAGGCAAGGGCGCTCACGCGTGCAGATCCTATCCAGCGCCGTCCTGGAGACCTCGCCCGGGCAGTACGGCAAGGAGAGAATTTACAAAGGCATACAGATTGAAAAGGAGAAAGCAAAACTGTCTTTATTGGCAGACTATATGATTTTTTACAAAGAAGATACCAAAGAATCGACAAAAAAGCTCCCAAACCTAGAAGTGAGTTGAGCAAGGTCACAGAATTCAGCTTTACTGAAAACAAACACATAATTTGCAAATAAATAAACAGAAATACATAATTTACAGAAATGCTAAATGGAAATACGGATCTACCCAAGGAGACAAAGCACTGAAAACGGTAACTATGTGGACAAATACACAGATCCTTTAAATCTCTGTAAATGTGAGTGGACAGTTGGCAAAAGGACGGCAGGGATTCGGGGGGGGGGGGTTCAGCTTATTTAGAAGCGAACCGGGTGGCACCACCATCCAACCGATGAGGCAGAATCTGGCTTCCTCCTCCGCACATCGCTTCCTCCACCCTCACCGGTTTATCACGAGGCCCTGCAGG
This sequence comes from Ursus maritimus, assembly GCF_017311325.1. NCBI lineage: Eukaryota > Metazoa > Chordata > Mammalia > Carnivora > Ursidae > Ursus > Ursus maritimus. Next base: position 5,714,252 of record NW_024425563.1, on the reverse strand, counting down.
GTTTACTGCAAATCTCTCTGCAGTCCATCCACTTCTCCCCACCTCCGCTGGCCTGGGTCCGATAAATGCCCTCACTTCCCACCTGGTCTCCCTGCATTCAATCCAAGTCTCTCCAACAGCTGTCCACGCTGCATCCAGAATGGTTTTGCCAGACACAGCCTTGATCATGTCACTCCTCTGCTGAAAACACTTCAATGGCTTCCGAAAGAGACCGAATCCCTGGTGTAGCTTATGAGACCCAGCCTGAAAGGTGCGGCCCCTCCGACGCCCCAGCCTCGGCGGTCACGTGCCCGCACCCCAGTGCACCTCCGGTTACGAGGTCTTCTCTTAGTCCCTTCTGGCGCTAAGCTCTCTTCTGCCACAGGGCCTTCAACTACCGTCTCCTCCATCTGCAACACTGTCCACCTGCGAAGTTGTGGATCCAGAATTTAAACCTGGACGCCGCGACTCCAAAGCTGGGCTCCAGGTGGGATGGTCACCCACCGCCCCTGCCTGCAAGGGCCTAACTCCTAACTGGTCTTCATGGTTGAGCGCAAAGTATACTACCTCCAAGGGACTTCTTCGACGACTTCACTTTAGCCCACACTGATCTGTACGTTTTGGGAAGACTGAGATTACCTGGGAAATACCGGGGAAGGAAAAAATTCCTTTACCGTATTTAGTAATTACCGAAGTAAGCGTTGAACAGCGTGACACCGACCAAGTTCCTCGACTGTGCACAGGGGCTCGTTATCCTTTGTACGTCCCACAGTAAACAATCCACACATGCGGCCTGGTCTGCGAACTTACGACAGACTATGCGAACACTCCCAAATCTCTATTTTCAATCCTGACTGCTCTCCCAGGTCCTGGAATGCATAATCCTACCGCTCCAATCACCTCCCGGCCAGTCCCCCTCTCAAGTAGCTCCTTGCCTGCTGGCGGAACAGTTGGACGTCCTGGTCCGGCATTCACAGACCTCATTTCTCCACCTCCTGTCCCCATGTCTAGGCAAACAGCTCCCTGCGAAGCTCCCTACTGTATTTAATCTCACTTTCTTGAATTTGTTCATTCTGCTTTAACTTAAACATCCTTCTCTACGATTTCTTGTCCAATTTCAGCCCAACCTCAAATGCCATGTTATCCACAAAAAAGTGAACATTTGAATGTTCACTATGGGCCAAGCATTGTTATATCGTATACCTCATTTAATTTACGTAACAACGTTGAGGGGTATGCCCGAACTTCTTCACTTTATGTACGAGCAAACTGAGGTGAGGAGAATCTAAGGAGCTGGCCTCAAGTCAGGCCCTCAGGAAGGAACCAAAGCAGGATTTAAATTTACGCCCAGGACCCCAACAGTTCCCAAGAGAACTCTGCAGCGTCACCCGCGCACGCACACACGTCGGACAGAGGCCTGTGGGGCACTACGCTCCATCAGGCACTGTTCTGGTGTTGAGACGTGAAGGTGAACACAACAGGCAGTCCTCTGAGCCCACATGCTGGTGGAGAGTGAGGGCACCCGGATATACGCCACGTGGCAGGAGAAGCCCTGGACCGCGAGAGATCACACGGGCGGACAACCGAGCCTGTGTCAGAAAGGGAAGGAAGTCTAACGACCTCCTCCTCTGAGTATGTGAGGACCCCGACCTGTACTTCTCATCGCGGTCGCCGGACATCTCATTCACAGTGGTCTCTGCGCTCTAACTCTCTCCTCCTGGGCCGATCCCTCCTTTGAGTGGCCAGGACTTGACTCACCCACTGCATCAATGAAGTCAGTTACTGTTTATCGCTCTGCTCTCTGTGTGGGCTCTCCCAAAGCCGGTCAGTCTGGATCTGTGTGATGCTTCTCTCATGATCTCAGTCCTGGGGTGATGTGTTTTGGGAGGGAGACCACAAGGTCAAGTGCCATCTCAACCCACCATATCAAGTGCACCTGCTGTCAACACGACTCACCACCTGGATCGCCCGGCGCAGGTCTGTCCGGTTTCTGCACTGCGGTTACTTTCTCCTCCTTCCTCCCTGCAGTCTTTGCAAGGAAGTCACCATGGGCAGCCTGTACTGAAAGGTCAGGAGTGAGGCCCCACCTCCGGGAGGGCAGAGCATCTCCATTATTTGGAATTCTTCTGTATCAGTATGGATTTATAATACTCCTTTTATACTTTGAGTTACACCCCACTCCTATGTGAGAATGGGTCCGGAAGCCCCCGGGGCGTCCACCCCCCTCGGACAGCGCTGTGTGCGGCAGGGGAGCACCTCCCAGTTCAGACAGCCTTCTGCCCTGCTCTGCCTTCCCCCAGGGCCCCCGGGACTTCCTTGCTCAGACACACGGCCCCCACACCAGCCGGGAGTCTGGGGGGAGCTGGGCTCTCTGCGATCTCCCCCGTGAGCGCTGTCCCAGTCGGCGAAGGCGGTGTGAGGGGGGCTCCCTCTCTCCGTGTCTGAGCACGCCCCGGCCTCCACGACAGGGACAGACGTGTTTCATCCGTCACCAGCATTTGACATTACTAGCATGGTACTTATAGTTCACAAACCAGGAAAATAACGATGAACAAATTATTAAGAGAAGTCCATTTGTTGTTCAGAATTTCTCAGTTTTGGTCCCTCCAGGATAGCCCATGACATTCAGCCCTGGCTCCTGAGGCTCCTCTCGGCTGAGGCGGTTTCCCAGACCTTCCCTGTCCTGTGGGTCCTGAGGAATCCCGGGAGGCGTTCTGCAGGAAGCCCCGCGGCTGGGAAGTCGAACTTGCTTCTCACAATTACACTGGGGGTGCGGGCGTGGAGGAGGACCCACAACATTTGTTTTAAATGTAAGAAGCCCAACCGAAGAAAGCAAAACGTTACATATGTAAAACAATTATAATAAAATTTATTTTGGTCTGTAATAAGGATAGAAAGTATTACTGTTGTAACAGAACTACATTGATAACAAAGTATTAGTATTTTAAGTTAGGAAGGTAAAGTGAACTACTGTAAAATGTCGTGGCTTCCCTACATTGAGTATAAACTTTCCGCTCATATGAGGCACCGTCTGAATTACTGTCACTATGATGAAGTCTCAAATTACAACTGAAGAAAGAAATGCAATGAAATGGAAAATAAGAATAATGTGGAGTTAAACGGAAAGGAAAAAAACCAAGAAACCAAAACCACTCAACAGTAACAGGTTGTTTGGAATGCGTTACTAAAATTCCTGAGAACACAAGAAGTTCAAACCCCCCTTATTCAAAGGGCAACTGGGTTTCAGATATTATCAGGGTTCCGTTCTTGCTCTTGTTTATGTCACCGGCCAGAAGCAGGATGACCGAGCGTTACACCGGCATTGGCGCTCCTGGGTATGGGAGGAACCTGGGTATGGACGGACGTGAACCCCCACCATCCCCAACAGCACGGGAGCCCACCACGGGGCGAGGCAGCTGCGAACGAGCACTACTGGGAAGTAGAAAGTGTATGTCGAAGTGTTGAATTTCCGACAGTCGACAAAAGAATTTGAGAATGCAGCATCTAAGTTTAAACATAAGCAACCGTACGTGCCAGGCAGGACAGCGTGAAAGCAAGCATTTCCCTTCGAGTGGATGTGACCGCACCGCCCCCCCCAAAGCCCTCGCTACTGTACCACACACCGCATATCAATCAATCGAGCTTTCTAACCACCTTACCCGACCTACCCTCCCGGCCTCCTCCCTACCACACCCCCTAGGAATCGTCCACTCTCACATCGCATTGATACTTCCTTTCCAAAGCCTTTCTTGAAGTCTGGGAAGTTCAGCTTTGGGAATGTGCTCCTTGGGTTTCTGCCTCTGCTCTGCTCGCGCTGTTCTCAGAGCGCTTCCCCCCCCATGATGGCCCACGGAGACCCTGCCTGCCTTTGGTTAGCTGAACAGGGCTCCCCAAAATAGAGCCCAGCTGGAACATCAGAATGAGACTTATTTGGAATAAGGGTGTTTGCAGATATAACTACAGTAAGGACCTTGAGATGAGTCAGCCTGCATTAGGCTGGGCCCTAAATCCAAAGACCACTGATCTTATAAAACAGAGACGACGAGAAGGGCCACGTGGAGACGAGGCGGAGGCTGAGTGATGAGGCCGTGGGCCCAGGGATGCCGAGGACTGCAGGCAACTCTCAGAAGCTGAGAGAGAGGCAGGGCACAGACGCCCCCTCAACGCCACTGGAAGGGACCCCCGCCGCCAGCCCCTTGGGTAAAGCTCTCCTGTCCGAAGCTGCCACATCTGTGGCAGTTTGTGGTGGTGGCCTCAGGAAACTGACGCAGCTTCCAAGTTGAGTTCAAGGGCCTGGAACGCCTTCCTCGGAGGACCTCAAGTCAGAAGTAATTGCTTGTTTTGACATTCTCGTCAGTGCTTTGTGAGGAATTCACTTTTGGAGTAGTTGTATGCCTTGTACCAAAGTTGTGGGTCTGCCTACCTTTTCGACTGTAGCTTCCCGAGGCACCGGAAAGGCACCCGATCCAGCCAGTTCCCATCAGGTGCTGGGACAAGCTCTTGCCTGCTTAATGGCAGGTCACCGAAAAACTTGTAAGTGAAATGCAGGGGACCGACTATGAGTCCAAGATTACTGTACTGCATGTCTATCCCTCGAGAGAAAAATCCTAACAAAGCACCCAAATTTAAAAGAATACTGGTGAATCTAGATTTAATGATCAGAAAAGAAATTTTAATTTATGCACCTTTGGAAGACCAAAGGATTGAAAAGGGATGTTTTTTTGTCACAGCGATAATGCATCTATGGAAGTGCCCAATGCAATTTTCTTTTTAAAGCATAACAGCATTAATTTAAAGCTTTAAAAGTGTTTGCAAGCATATTTTATATTGAGACTATTTTCTAATTCTCTTGGACAAAAAAAAATGTAACTGAATTAAATAAAACTGCAGAAGACATTAAAATGCTCACACTACTGTACATATTTTAAAAACCTGAAAATACAGCAAAACAACTCGATGAATTCACATTTCAGAGATAATCACTAGAGTCATAAATTACTTTTTATAAAACCTATTTACATAGAATTTTAGCTTAGAGAGAATTTGTAAAAAATGAATTCTAAGATGGTGTGACTCCTTGGTATTTCTAGCCTTAACTCTATGAAGATGAAGAGGACAGACTGTCACTGCTAATTAGTCTAAAAAAGGCAAGATGAGATGGCAGGTGGAAGGTGCTGGAAGGCTGGCCAGGAGTGGCTCGAAGATGGCTCTCTAGTGGGGTCGGCAGAGAAAAGAGCAGGGACTGGTTCCAGTGACCTCGCGATCCCCTAAGCTCGCGGCCACACCGGGAGCACCAGGATTCATTCTGCCTGCTCTGGGCTGGATGCCCCAGCAAACCTCTCCTCGGACTGCAAGTCGGAGGACGTAACTGAAGCCTGTACAGGAGGGAGGGACTGCTCCTGATGGTGTGCTGTCCTCACCCAATAAGCCGAGGGCATCCTTCCCGCTGCCAGTCTATGAACACTTTACTAACAGAGCTGTGGGGACGGGGGGCTTACAGGACTGTTGGAGGAGTGGGACCCTCCAAGGGACCGGTGGCCTCTCCTTGGGGGCCGGCTTTTCAAGGTACTGTCCAGCCACCACGGAGAAGAGGCTCTGCTTGGCCACGGCCGCAACACACACACACACCCGAATCCAAAGCACGTCCCGCCTCCTTCACTGACCACGACTCAACACTGCTCTTTAAGCCATCACAGGTCAGAGCAACAGATCCAAACCATGTCTCAAAGAGCTGAGTGTGCAAGAATGAAGACATTTTTTTAAAAAGGATTTATTTATTTATTTGAGAGAGAGAGCGAGAGAAAGCAAGCATGTGTGAGCACGAGTAGGAGGGGTAGAGGAAGAGGGACAGAATCTCAAGCAGACTCCCTGCTGAGCACAGAGCCCAACTCGGGGCTCGATCTCATGATGCTAAGATCACAACCTGAGCCAAAACCAAGAGTTGGATGCTTAACCGACTGAGCCACCCAGGCGCCCCAGGATGAAGGCATTTTATATTTTAAAATTTTTTTAAAAAGATTTTATTTATTTATTTGACACAGAGACAGCCAGTGAGAGAGAGACAAGCAGGGGGAGTGGGAGAGGAAGAAGCAGGCTCCCATAAGAGGAGCCTGATGTGGGGCTCGATCCCAGGACTCTGGGATCATGCCCTGAGCTGAAGGCAGATGCTTAATGACTGAGCCACCCAGGCGCCCCTTTTTAAAAAAAATTTTAAAGATTTTTATTTATTTATTTGAGAGAAAGAGACAGAGAGAGAGCACAAGCTTGGGGAACAGCAGGGAGGAGAGGGAGAAGCAGACTCCCTGCTGAGCAGGGAGCCCAACGTGGGCCTTCGTCCCAGGACCCTGAAATTATGACCTGAGCCGAAGGCAGATGCTTAACCAACTAGCCAACCAGGTGCCCTGATGAAGGCATTTTAAAACAAAATTCACTTATCACCCCAAACTTCACTTAAAACCACCCTGAAACCAAAAGCCTCAACTTCTTACTTCCAATCCCCATAGCTTTAATTTAATATATAGACATTTCATTGTAATTCCACAAGCGATCAATATGTTAGGTTTTAAAAATGTATCTTTTATTCTTTATTCTACTTTTTGAAAGACAAGTTTACTATTCACATATGGTATCTTTAATTTTTTAGAAAACCATTTAAAACGGTTGAGCAAGAAATGACCAAAAATGGGGAACATGGAACTTAAAGTATATGGGAAAACCCAGACTTATGTAAGTTTTCCTAAAGTGCTTAGAAACACAAATGTTAAAGTCAATGCTTAAATATAATTTTACAGGTGTAAGGTTTACCCACTTATTGGTCTTTTCAAGAACTAGGATCTTGTTTTTGTTGAAAGTTAGCAAAATAAATGAAATGCACTAGGTTTTTTCTTTCCATGCCGTTTGCATTTGGTTTGGTGCATTCGGGCAGCGAGTCCCCACTGAAGGGGGAAGCGCATGGGCTCTTCCAGGAAGGGCTAAGATGCGGTAGGAAAGAAGTGTGGGTGGGTGAAGGTACACAGTCTCTCCAGCTCGGTCAAAACCGGCTGCACTAAATGCCTGAGACAAACAGAGCCATGACCTTGAAATTACATGTGATTCCCGTTCATTTTAAAATGGCTTCGTGTTGAATTCTGGGAGCCACACGGCTGAAACTTCCACACCAGCCAATGTTCCCTCGTTCTCAGGACAAAGACCGACCTCTCAGCCGAAGCTGTGGTGAGGATCCCGCCGCGAGCCCCCACTGGGTCGGCAGCTGGGGTCGCCCTGATGGGGACAATGCCAGGAACCACCTCGTGGCCACCAGTGGCTTCCGTCAACTATGTTTCCAGAAACTTAAAGATGTTTCCTTCTCCCTCTAGCTTATCAAGGATTTATTTTAAAGGAACGTATGCTGACCTTGTTCAATTTCTATTTCGGTGTCTACTGAGATGACCGGAAGCTCCTCTCCTTAAACTGGCGGACGTTAATTCCTTGGTGATTTCTTATTAAACGGCAGCCTTCTTGCACCGGGGCAACACCTTGCTCGGTCACCGGGCAGCTCGGGGGCTCCTCCTGCGCATGCGTGTGCAGGCGCTCTGCCCATATTCTCAAGGCCAGGTGAGTCGTCTGTGCTCGTCTGTGTGCGCCATCAGCCGGTCTGGGTGTCAGGATCGAGCTAGCTTCACAGAATGAGCTGGGAAGCTGCCATCATTTCTACGCCCTCAAATAATGTAAATAACCCACACATTATCTGCTCCTTGAAGGCCTTACAGAACGTGCCCATCGACAGGCTGGACACTGGGCCTCTCCTGCAGGGGCAGAGGAAGGCGGAGGACTCTGCATTACTTTTTTTAAAAAAACAGCTCTGTTGAGATATTATTCGCATCCATACTATTCACCTACTTAAAGTGTACAATTCAACTAATTTTAAATTTCTTTTATGGTGACTGAGAAGAGTTTTAAATTTATCGATATAGTTTGGTATACTCAGGTTTCTTTTAATGCTATTTCCTAAATCTTTGCATTTTTAATTAAGAAACTCCCTGATTTCTGAAGCTTTGCATTTTCACTCACTACATTCTTGAACAGACCTGACAAAGGTTTGCCTACTTTTTTTGTCTCTTCCAAGAACTAAGCTTTTGGTTTTGTTGAGGAAGACTATGTTTTGTATTCCATTTCATTGACTGCTGCCATTTCAGTGGGATTTTAGGAGGGAAAAGAGATACATGAATATATTCAGCAAATCATCTTGAGTCCCACGTGTGGCGGCCCAATTCAGTCAGTTCCATCAGGTGAACCGAAGTCTGTGCGTCACCCGAGTCTGAGAATCGGACAGAATGCTACTCCAACCCCTACGACCCACTACAGTCTGCCAGAGCCTGGACATTTGTCCGTGAAGCACGCACACCTTTGGGGTTTAGCAATACGACAGGTCCTCCTGCAGTGGCTCCTCTGGCAACCTCCAACACGGCACACGATTCGCAGAGTGAGGCGCTAACAGAGGAGCCCTTCACAGGCTCCCAGGTTGGCGGGGCCCGGTCTTCTGCAACGGGAAGGCCCGCGAGTGCGGTTCTGGCAGGAGGGGGTGTAGAAGGAAGAACAGGGTGGAACCAGACCAAACCCAGATGAGAACTGCACCGCCTTCTGTGTGAGCTTGCGCGCCGCTGCACGCCCGTACCTTGCGTGTCTTCATTCATCAAATAAGAATGACACCGTCTTTCTTGCAGGGTGAGTGGGGAATGGGGATAAGCAAAGTCCAGCACCCAATCCCATGCAGCACTCACGCGGGGAGAAGTCTGACAGCGCAGGTACTGAAACTGTGGCTGCATGGACCATTGTCACCAGTAATGGTGACTTCGACCTTTAAATTCCCGCTCAGATGCCTCTCCAGACCTTCTCGGGCCTTCATCACGGGCCAGACCTGCGCAGACTGTCCTGCTTGGCAGGCGTGGTAGTGAATGCTATGCTCGCTATGCTCTTATTACTTAATCCTCACATAATCCTATTCGCTAGGGGCTGCGAGTGTGTCCCCATCATAGAAGAAGCTGAAGCTTGGAATAACTTGCCCACGGTCCCACAGGTATTAGGTGGAAGGAATGGGCTCCGAGTTGGCCCCGACCCGTGCTCTTAGTGGCTGTGACGCTAATTACACACACAACTCAGGGAAGGGGGGGCATGCCAGGCACGAGCTCCGAAGCTAGAGAAGTCCGTGGGAAAAGAGAGAGCAAACACGGGGGGTAAATAAGCATGCGAGAATACGGACGTGTGTCTGCTTGAGGCGGTCTTCGTGGGACAATGAGGCGCTCCATCAAGAAGGGAGCGTATGATCTATAAACCACTGGAGCTTACGGTTAGTTACAAGCGACCAGTGCGCAACCACGGATCAGGCAGTTCCACCAATTTAGAGTCATAGAAAATAGCTCGAGTGGGGCAGAAGCAGTAAATTGAACAGAGCAAAAAGTGACAAAAATTTAACCAAAAGGTCCCCAAATGAGTTTCCTCCCCCCAAATGACTCCCCCGCCCTTTTACTGTCAGATATAAGCCAGGCTTCTTCTCCTGACATCAGTGCAATCCCAGCCACAAAAGAAAGACCTAAAAGACGTTTTCCTCAGTTACCAGATTACGTAAGCGAGCCACCCCGCTTCCACCCACTGCTGCCGTCCTGCTGTCGTTCCACCGCCGAGCTCTGCCTCCACATCCAGGGGGGAGGGCCTCTGCACCTCTGGGTGGTACCCCTGTGTCATCGTCCTGCTCGCACGCCCCCACCTGTCACTGCTCTGTGATGGGAACACATTAACTCAGCAGACGGATTCCCTCTAAGCCTTTCACAGAAATGCCTCATTTCTTTATAAGAAATAACTCTAATGACCTGAAGTACGCTAAGCTTATGTGCCAGAGGAAAAGTTAAAACCTTTAAAATAGATATACGTATACACGTATATATGTGTGTCTATACGTGTTCACGTATGGAGCAACTATTTACTGGAAACGAAGTGTTCTCCATCATGGTATCTTTGAGATCTGGCGAGCGGTAAGTTCTCAGTCCCCATCCTCATAGAGCTTACAAGTCAGGGACCGTGAAACATGAAAAACTGCCTCTCTCCTTCGCAGCCCCTACCAAGCCTGAGGGATCAAGAGAGAACACATCAAGGCCTGTCTGGGGCTTTGGGAAAGGCTTCCCCAGGGAAGTGACGTTTGGGGTGAGATCTGAAAAAAACTGGCAGGTGGCCAAGGGGAAAGGAAGACCAGCCCAGGGTGGGAAGCCGGTGGAACCAGGCAAGGCAGCCAAGGACAGACGGAGGGAGACGTGAGCACAGGGGCGCAGAGGGGGGCGCTGGGGGACGGCAGAGTAGGTGAGAGAATGTGGACTCCAGCCTAAAGGCAAAGGAGAATCACCAAAGGCGTCCGCGACAGGGTTTCATCACCTGGATGTGGGAGGGCGAGCAAGCCACAACAACAGCTCAGCGGATGTGCTGCCGCTTATCGAATCCGGCGGGTGAAAACAAGGGAGGACGGGGTGCAGGAGGCTAGAACACAGGGGCTGAGGCGTGGTCGGCAGAGGCGACAAGCAGACACCCGGGGACTCGGGAGAGATGTGGCCAGGGTGTCTGTTTGGGCGCCGCCAGTCATGAAGCTTCGTGGTGATTTAACACATGGGATTCAAACACTGGGCAACAGGCCCCAGGGTCATTAAGGCGCCGGCAGCGAGCAAGGCTGTGGAATGTGAAGGCAGGTGCGCCCCACGCAGGCCCATGAGCAAACGTCCAGTGCTCGAGAAAGAACCATTGAGGCCACAGAACGAACCGCCAGCTGTGTATAGGGGCCTGTGAGGGTGCTGTGGGGGGCGCAGGGCAGAGGCCAGCTCTGTGGACTATCATGAAGGGTTCAAAGTAAGAAGAGGCGTGACAGGTGTCCGGTGGAGCTTGCACAGAGTCTCGGGGGCTCGGGCGGAAGCGGGCCAGTGAATGACAGGAGGTGGGAAAACAGAGGATTTCTGAATAAAGGATGATTCCGTGCTGGTTATGCGCACTGGCTCAGAGCACAGGACTGTCTGAATCCTGCTTCTCCACCTTCCCAGATATGGCCCCAAGGTCCTCTTACTTTCTTGATTTCTTCCTCTATAAAACAGGGATCATAAAAATATTTACCTCTCAAGGTTGTTCTGAGGGTTCAATAAATGTGAACACTTGCAAGAGTGCTCGATATGCTTCATACACGCTGGTTCTGAGAACCACAAAAAAGGGATACACGAAATCTTCCATTTCTTTTAAGTAAACTCCAAGTGCTCTGTAGTATCCAGTTTCCCCACTTTCAAACCCACAGGTGAAAGTTAAAGTCGCAGAGATGCCATATAATATCTTTCAGAGACTCTGCAGCACACTCAGAGCTGTAGGATGGGGCCATCCCCCACCCCGCAACCCCGCCATGTGAATCGCGGGTCTGGACTGCGGCCTGCACACTGATGGGGTCAGAGCTGAGTGCCAGCCAGAACCAGGCAAAGTCGGTCTGGAAAGGGAAGGTCATGGAGAGCCACCCGTCATGGAGAGGGCCAGAATGCTGCCCGGCTCCTGACGACTTTCCAGTTACTTGTGAAGCCTGCAGACAGGCCCCTCTTTCGAATGCCCCCCAGTCTTTGCACTCTCCTCTATTTCAAGTAGTCAGGGTCTTTCCATTTCAGGTAACAAAACCTCACCAGTCTACAAGACGACTCCTCTATCTCATCAAATCGAAGATACCACCAAATGTCAAGCTACAGCCTGACTTCGGAGACATGAAAACACATACCTAAAATCTATTAAATACGGCCAGTTTTTAAATATGGGGCCAGCAGAAGAAAAATTTTAATTGTAAATGTTTCATAAAAGTGTAACTACTTTTTAATGAAGAGAGAATCTCTTGTCTAAGGTGAGGATGTAAAGCAATAGGGAAGGACAAAGTTCAGAACCTTCCAATAACCTGTAATAATCTTACCATTAGGGAGGAGCCGCCCGGGGTGAGGACAGGCCTGTCACCGGAGCACGTCTACCACCAGAGGTCAGCACTCCTCACATCAGCGCCGGGGGCCTCACGGGGCAGGGGCTCCCTAGCGCTAAGGGGGTGCTCTGACAGCTCACCATAAAAACACAGACAAGTCTCCATGAAGCCAGAACATGTTCCTCAAGCTTTTTTCACTGTCCAATCCCCCCTCTGAAACTTCTTATCCATTTTCCCTCCTAACTGTCCCACCGTGAAACTGCAATACCACAGAGACGCGGCGCATCCGTCCACGTACCGTGGCCCTTTGGAGAGCCACAAACCACCGTAACATGGAAGATCTTCTGTCCCCTGACAAGAACCAATCTGTTCTCGCTCTGCTCCCCCAGTTAAGAATGAATGAGTTTGAGGGGGCACAAAATTTTGGTTCTGTTAGTTCACAGGGTGGCTGCTGGTTGCTTTAGGCCGTAGTTTTGAATTAGAAGGAAAAGTACGAGTTCGCCAAGTGCCAGGCCCCGTTTTAGACAGAAAACTCACAACGACAATAACAACAAACAAGCAAGCGAAGCCCCAAGAGACTGTGGATTATCTGAGAATGCAGCTACTTCATTACCAAACTAGGCCTAAAACCGAGATTCCTGACTGAACAATACTGCCTTCCCTCCTAAAAAAGGTGGTCCCTGTTTCTTACATACTTTTGATCCGTGTAGACTCGGCTGACCAGCCTTGCTAGAAAAATGAGTTGAAGGTGAGTTCTGAAAAGATTATGCTTTGGAGAATGCTGTGAGGGTGAAGAAGGACAGCCAGGACTGGAAGGATGGTCTGGGATCGGGGAGGAGTCAGATGGCGAGGGAAGAGGGGGAGAAGCCGGCTGGAGAGTCAGCTAAGTGGGGCGAGACACCCACAGCAAGTTACTGAAAACCTGAAATAAGTGAAGAGTCTGTGACAGCTGAACGGACAGGAGGGAAGCTGGGAGATAACACCGATAGCTCCACGGGGCTGTTAAAGTCTTGAAGCGGTGCCAGAATTATAGATTTATACTGATCATGAATGAATGGCTGGCACTTAAATACTTCGGAAAGCACTCCTGGGTTGTGTTTAGGTCCCTATGAAGTACTTGTGCTTGGTCCTGCCATAAAATAAGTCCAAAACAATTAATCCTGATTAAAAACAAACATAAATATGATTGACATGTGAATAAAAAATTGGAAAAGCAAACGCATACAGTGATTGCTACGGGTGAGGCACTGTTCTCACCACTTTGCATACACAGCATCTCGGAGGCCTCCCAACACTCCCAGAAAATAACATTTACAGAGATGCTGTCCTCACTAGGATTCCCGACACTGCTGAGCAAGTACGATGTTCTGGCCATCTCAGGCACGGGAAACAGCAAGACGAATTGTGAACGAGGCACAGAAGGGATTTAGGGGACGGCCTCAAAAAGAGGGCAAGAACTGGGCAGAGCTGTGATGCATAAGTAAGACTGGCAGGATGGAGACACAGGAAGAGGAGGTCTTGCCTGCAGTACGATGGGACACCCTAACACAGAGACCATGGAGGCACGCAGAGCAGGGGTCTGGCCAAGTACACCTGCGAGCCAAATCCGGCCTGCTTTGTATTTTATTTCATTAATTTATTTAAAAGATTTTATTTATATATTTGACAGAGAAAGAGCACAAGCACAAGCAGGGGAACGGCAGGCAGAGCGAGAAGGAGGCTCCCGGCCGAGCAGGGAGCCGGATGCAGGGCTCCATCCCAGGACCCCGGGATCATGACCTGAGCCGAAGGCAGATGCTTCACCGACTGAGCCACCCAGGCGCCCCACTGGCCTGCTTTTTAAATAAAGTTTCACTGGAGCGTAGCCTGTGGACCGAGTTTGGTCTTCCGCGGCTTTCTGCCCAGCTGCTGCACGGGCAAGCTGGGTAGTCGTGACAGACACAGAGACCATCTGGCTCTTTGCAGAAGTTTGCCGAGGCCTGTTCTAGAGCCTTGTCCTTCACAGAGGGGTCTACGAAGCAGCAATGCAGACTCTCAGGTCCCCCCCACCCCAGACCCGCAAAATTAGTATCTGCCTCTTAAATGGTTCTCTGGTGATTTCTGGCACAGAACACTCTCTGATCACGGGCATGTTACGGCTGGGAGGAGGCGGTGCGGCTGCAGATGAAGAGAAGCACGCACTTATCCTATATGTAGACAGGAGACAGTGGGAAAGATTTTCCTGCCAAGGAGTGGTCCCTCTGTCGGAGTGTAACGAGAAGAAGGGCTGGCAGCAGAAAGTGGGCAGGCCGCGAGTGTCAGAACCCAGGCAAAAGATGACCCTGCCCAGGCATGGTGGATGGTGGTACAGTTCTTTCTTCCTTCCCAGAAGCAAATGACGTTTTAAGAGATGAGTCCGACTTTACCAGTGCCCCCAAACTGTTTCTAACAAATAGTGTCAGTTATAATTTATTAGGAAATAGAAAAATACTTGATCACAAAAATATTAGTCATCGTGTGTTTCTGTGTATAGCAAATGTATGTCCATCTAAGCAATGTGTCCAGAGCGCAAGGCATACGTTACGATATTAACTGGATGGGAAGGAAATTTCAAGATTTAATGAGGATCTAGTCAACAGCTATCTATTAGGTAGGCTGCTAACACATCAGTTCACAGGATATTTAAAGGTGTAATGGCTTAAACTGTTAGGACTCCCTGCCCCCCACCACCCGCAAATAAATGTAAGATTCTGCTTGATATTCAGTTTTTCCATACCATGGATGAATAAGCAATATAAAGTTCAGAAGAAACAAAGCAGCGTTTTAGACAACCACGCCAACACTATTTCTTCTTCCAGCTCTGCTAACGGCTTCCAAGCGAGTGCTTAACATTCTGCCTCCTTAAAAATCTAGAAAAGTTTGACAGGGTTATTTGTGGGATTCAGCATGCTTTAAAGTAATGACAGCAATATAGATAAAAATAGATGGGAGAAAACAGGAAATCCCCTTTCTTAGATGCTTAGGTTTAATACTTCGCGTTCACTGTGTTGGAAGAAACAATGCAAAAGAAACAAGGCTTGTGTATCGGCTTTGAGAAATGCAACAGAATTAAATCAATAAATCTCAAGTAAGAAAAAAAACCCCATCAAATCCATGTTGAGGACAATTTCTATGTTAAAATTCAATAATAAAAACCTTCAAAAGTCCATGAGTTCAGTTAAGAGTGGTTAATGGTACTTAAAAAATAATAGTAACTAACATTCCCAGAGCACTTACACTGTACTACCACTCCATAAATTATCTCATTTAATCCTGAACGCACCCCGGTATTAGCTCCATTTTATAAACAGGGAAAGTAAGGCACAGAGGAGTTCAGTTATGTGTCCAAAGTTACAGAGCTGAGTAAGAAATGGAGCTAAGATGTGAAGCTGGGACTGTGTTCTTAACCCTAACTGTGGTGCCTCGCTAACGCAACTACTCTCCACTTTCCTCTCGCCCCCACGTGTATCTGCAAAAAGTTTAAATGCAATAGACTCTCATCGTTACCGATCTCAGGGACAAAGAAAACCCCCGTGATTTAGACATTCAAAGTCTCAGTGGAAAGGGAGTTACACTATACTGCTCTGTGGACAGTGGTCAAAATTTGACCTGCGACACGGAACTGATGAGTAATGGAGTGCATTCGATTTAAGATACTGGATTATTTTTCAGTAGGATAAAATGCAAATTAAGTCCCAGTAAGATTCTGAAAAGTATCGTGTAACTGCTGGTTAATAATAAATACAGATGCAGACTTTTAACGATAATTACTACACATGCATTATCTCCCAGCTAACATGTTTGTGAAATGCTGCAGGGAATGTAAAACGTAAAATAAATGTAGGTACTGGCCTAATACAGTCTGGTTAACATTCTCATCTTGGCTGTGTATGCTTATTTAAGTGATTGCCTGACTGTAAATGAACACAAGTATTAAAGTAAAGTTGGCACAGGGCACAGCATCCACATGGCACATTCTTTGTTCCAGGAGCTTTATTCTATCAAATACTCTCGACAAAAAGAGGAGTCACCAAGTAAATAACGCAAGAACGCCAGGCAGTGTGGAGTTCTTTTAAAATAAATGCCTCACATTGTCAAGCATCTTGTACGAAGTTCTTTTTCAACTTTGAGCTCATCATATTCCATTTCAAATACAAATTTTGCCAAAAAACAAGCTTATCCCCTTCCAATTTTAACAGTTTCAAAATAAGATCCAGGTGAACGCTCATGGTATTCCGTTTTAAGATATTAATTTTGCCAGAGAACTCGCCCCCTTCACATTTTAACAGCTTCAAGACAAGATCCAGGCAAGTAAGAAGAAAACAGGGCAGGGAAAAGGAGAAGCCGAGTGAGAGAAGAGGCGACAGAAATGATGGAGTGACAGGGTCACCTGAACTCCAAACCAACGCACTAAGCCGCTTCTGGTTTTCCTATTTAACTTTCCCTATTAACCAGCAGACACACCCTACTGGTGGTATTTTCAGAAACACAGATAAGGGAACCAGTCTGTGTTATTTAAAGGTAGGGGCCATCAACATAATTTGGGGGTTACCCTCCGTGTACGGTGGCATTACAAACAATTACGCTGCATGACACCTTGCTCTCCTTTGAGTTCGGCTGGTAAGGACAAAAGGGCCGCCCATCGGTGCGGATGGCCGGCTTGCGCGACTCCCCTGCCGAACCCGGCTAGGATTCCAGCCCCGAACGGCACCCGCGGGCCACTGCAGACGTCCCCAGCGCCGGCTCGGCGTCTGCAGCCCCGGCCGCGCTCGGCAGCCGGGGGCCGCACGGCCTCCGGGGCGTGAACCCCGGCGGTCCCCGCGCCCCGGCCCCTCGGTGACGACACGGAGCGCGTTCCGGCGGGGGTCACTCACCTTCTTCTTCCAACTCGAATTTCTCCAGCATGCCGGCTTCCGCGGGTCCCGGGGCCGCCGCCAGCGCCGCCTGAGGAGGAGGAGGACAGGGATCAGCATGCGCTCGGCAGCGCTCGTCCCGGCCGCGCGGGCGGGGGCGCGGGGGTGCGGGGCGGGGACGCGGGGCGGGGGCGCGCGGGGCCGCCGCGGGGAGGGGCCTCCGGGCGGGCGGCGGGGCCGGGGCGGCGCGGCGCCGCCCACCAAGAGGGTACCGAGCAGAACCCAGAGGGCGGCGCGGCCCTGGCCCGCCCCAGCCCGGGGGGCCGCAGGTGGCGCGGGCCGCGGCCTAACCTGCCGCCCCTCCCCGAGTGGAACGGTCCGCCCGTCCTCCCCCGCCCCCCGGCGGCTTTGGTACGGACCGGCGAGGAGGAAGCGTGGGAAGAGGACCCCGAGGAGCCCGGGGCCGGCTCGCGCGACGGCGGCCGGGGCGCCCCCCTCCGGCCGCGGCCCTCCTTCCCGCCACGGCCGCCGGGCCGCCATTAGCGGAGGCCGGTTTTCCCATCCTAGCCCTGTGCTCCCACCCCACCGCACTCATCCGCTCACCTTCCCCGCCACCCACGGCCGGCGCGTCCGCGCAGGGTTAACCTGCACAGGTGTGGTCCCAGCCAGCCGGGGGTGGGGCCAGAGGGGAGCGCCGCCGGGTGGGCGGGGCGACGCGCCCGGGAGAGGGGCTGGGGGATGTGGGACCCCCGAGAGGGAGATGGCACCTCACACCGGGGGCGGGGGCGGGGTAAGTGCTTTTCCGTTTTAGATTTTAGATGAAACTGTCCATCCTGGTCCCCTATTTAAAAAAGAAAAGGATGTTCCGTGGGCTACACGTATTGTAGATGTACTCCGTAGCTATCACTTTTCCCCAGCCACGGAAGTCTTAATTTGCTTCCTTTCTTCACAGCTGATTCTCTGCTTTGGGTGAGCCGCTGCCAAAAGCTCACGCAAATCTCAATCTGGCCCTGGCCACTCCTGTCACCTGGATCTTGGGTATCTGAGCCTCTCCTATCGGCAACTCAGGTTGGCAGGCAGGGAGGCTGCCAGGGCTGCCTGGGAGAGCAAGGCAGCCGGAGAGGAGACAGGCGCCCGACTTCCTGAGGCCCTCCTGTGTGACAGCCAATTCCTGCCCCATCTATGGTGTAACCTTTGCTCATTGCAGACTGCAGGGGCCCTGACCGCGATTAGCTCTCCAGCGCTGATTAGGGCTGTAAAGCACCCCCCACCCACACCCACACATCCACCCCTTGAAAGGAAGCTAGTTTTATCACTCTTGCAAGCCTGGCCTGGAAGAGGAAGTAGTAAAATCTCCTTTGCATTTCCTTTTTGCTCAGTCATCTCAGTTGGGCCAATCCCTAAGTCTTAAGCTTCTGCTTAAAGGGGCGGTGGGGGGGTGCAGGGAGAGGACAAAACTAATGTTGTAAGACCTTTCGTGGTAAAACAAAACAAACGAAAAACTACAAAACCCTATAGCTATGTCTTCCTTAACAGCAAGAGCCTAAATGCTTTTCCCTCTAAGTTCAGGAACAAGGCAACTAGACCTCTTTTCACACTATTCTTATTCAGCATAGTACTAGAAGTTCCAGCCACTGCAGTGAGGCAAGAAAGAGAAAGAGAAGGCATACAAATTGCAAAGGAAGAAATAAAATCATCCCTACGTGCACGTGACGTGGCTGTCTTCGTCAAAAGCTCCAAGGAATCTACTGACAAACAAAACAAAAACAACCCCCCCCAAATCAAACTAAACCCCAAACCACCACAACTAGAACTAGTGAGTTCAGCAAAGTCATGGGCTACAAGATCAACACACAAAAATCAATTGCATTTGTATATACTAACAATGAACATGTGGCAAGTGATATTAAAAACAATACATAATTGATAATCACTGCAAAGAAAATTAAATATGCAGGTACATGCTTAAGAAACCCTGTGCAAGATCTGTATGCTGAAAATTACAATATGTGGATGAAATGAAAGAAGACCTAATTAAATGGAGAGGCATCCATGTGTATGTTTTGGAAGACCCAAGTTAGTAAAGATGTCAGTTCTCCCCCAGACTGATCTCTACGTTTAATGCAATTCCTACCAAAATCCTAACAAGATTTTCTGTAAGACAAGATGAGCTTGTTCGGAAATTTATACAGAAAGGCATAGGCTGGAGAATAGCTAAAACAATCTTGAAAATGAACAACGAAGGGGAAGTAATCAAGACTTTGTGGTACTGGTAAGGGGCAGACACAATAATCAATAGAAACAAATAGGGAATCTAGAAACTGACCCACATAAGTATGTCAAACTGACATCTGAGGAAGGTGCAGAAACAGTGGTGCTAGAGCAGAGGTTGATAGGCAAAAAAATAAACCTCCACATAAGCCTTACATCTTTTTTTTTTTTTTAAGATTTTATTTATTTGACAGAGAGACACCAGTGACAGAGGGAACACAAGCAGGGGGAGTGGGAGAGGAAGAAGCAGGCTCCCAGCAGAGCAGGGAGCCCGATGTGGGGCTCGATCTCAGGACTCCGGGATCACACCCTGAGCCGAAGGCAGACGCTTAATGACTGAGCCACCCAGGCGCCCCCATAAGCCTCACATCTTATATAAAAATAAGCTCAAATTGGGTCATGGATTTGAAAATAAAATGTAAAACTATAAAACTTGTAGAAAAAAAATCTTTGGGATCTACTAGGCAAAGAATAAGACTTGATATCAAGAGCATGATCCATAAAAGGTAAAATGAACAAATTAGACCTCCTTAAAATCAGAAATGTTTGCTCTGTGGCAGAGGATGAAAAGACAGGAGACAGAGTGGGAGAAAATCCCTGTAAAACCACACAGGCAACAAATGACTAGCATCGGGTGTCCGTAAAGAGCTTCCAAAACTCAATAATAGAAAAATAAGTTAGAATTCAGAATATGGGCAAAAGATAGGAAGGGACATTTCACCGAAAAAGATAGACGAGTGGCAGTAAGCACATGAAAAGATGTTCAACAACATTAGCCGTTCGGGAAGTACAGATTAAAACCACAGTAAGCTGTGACCACACACCTATTAGAATGGCCAAAATAAAAACAGTGACAACACGAAATGCTGGCGAGAATGACGAGAAACAGGATCCCTTCTGCATCGCTGTGGGGACGGGCAGTTGCACCGCGGCTCTGGCAAACAACCTGGTAGTTTCTGATGAAACTAAGCATGCAGTTGCCCTGTGATACATCATTTGCCGTCTTGGGCATTCTGGGGAAGTGGAAGCTTATGTTTACGGGAAAACCTGTATACCATGTTTCATTTGCAATAGCCTAAACTGGAAATATCAGATGTCGTTCAGCTGGCAAGTGGTTAAACAAACTACGTCCCATCGCAACCATGGAATAGGACTCAGCAACAAGGAATGAACTACTGACACATACAACCATTTGCATGAATGTCCAGGGAATTAGGCTGAATGAAAAGCCAATCCCCAAAAGGTATTTACTGTGTCATTCCATTTATATAGCATTCTTGAAATGACAAAATTATACAAGTGGGGAATAGATTAGTGGGTGCGGGGGTTGGGGTGGGGACTGGGGACAGAGGGACCTGTGGCCATAAAAGCCAGCATGAGGGATCCTTGTGGTGATGGAACCATTCTGCATCTTGACCGAATCAATGTCATCATCCCTCTTGTGACATACTATATTCTTCCTCCTACAAGTCAGGCCAAGCTGATTTAATTGTGTGGAGGAAATAACCAATTTGGGATTTTTTTTTTAAAGATTATTTATTTGAGAGAGAGAGAGAGAGAGAGGGAGAAGCAGACTCCCGGCTGAGCAGAGAGCCCAGACTTGAGCCAAAGGCAGGCACTTAACTGACTGAGCCACCCAGGCGCCCCCACATTGGGTTGACCTTTTAAGGAAATCTTTATCGAGGGGTGTCCGAGTGGCACAGTTAGTCGAGCATCCAACTTAAACAAGCTCAGGTCCCGATCTCAGGGTCCAGCGTGGAGTCTGCTTGAGATCCTCTCTCCCTCTCCCCTTGCCCCTCCCGTTCATGCGCTCTTTCTCTCTCTCTCTCTCTCTCTCTCTCTCTCTCTCTCTGTTTTAAATAAATAAATAAATAAATCTTCAGAAAAATCTTTATTGAGATAGGATTCACATACCATAAAATATGTCTTCAGTATAGTCACAGAGTTGTGCACCCATCTGTGTTTGCAACATTTCATCACCCCGAAGAGAAACCCTGTACCCACGAGCGGTCACTGCCTATCACTCCCTTAACCCCTATTCGCAGCCCTAGGCAACCACTAACCGATTTTCTGTCTCTGTAGATTTGCCTATTCTGGACATTTCATAGAAACAGAATCATATAATATGTGGTCTTTTATCTCTAGCTTCTCTCACTCAGCATACTGTTTTCAAGGTTCATCCACGCTGTAACATGGGTCAACACTTCCTTCCTTTTTATTGCTGAATAATATTCCATTGTATGCATACACCACATTTAGCTTCTCCATTCGTCCGTTGATGGATATTTCGGTGATCTTCCCCTTTTGACTATTGTGACTATTGCTGCTATAAACATTCAAGTACAAGGAACTGTGCGGACATATGTTTTCATTTCTCTTGGGTATAGACCCAGGAATGGAATTTCTGGGTCATATGGTAACTCTATATTTAACATTTTGAGAAACTGCCAAACTGTTTTCCACAGTGGCTGCACCTTTTTACATTTTCCCTAGCAATGTGTGAGGGTTTCAATTTCTCCTGCATTCTAGTTTTGCAAGATGTTACCACTGGGGGAAACCAGGTAGAGGGCACTCATCTCTTACAACTAACTGTATGTGAATCTACAATGAGCTCAAAACAAAAAGCTTAATTAAAAAAAAAGCACAGGGGGTACATACTGGAAGTGTCAATCATCCTCATTTTTGAAAAGTCTATATTTTAATTTCTTGCAGTAATTCTAGTATAATTGTAAAAACACCTCCCCAATTGATGTTTATTGGGAGAACCATCCATTTCACCTGTAATCCGGATGAGTTGTTTTTCTGGGAGGCAGAAATGGGCCATGAACGGGAATATGTGTGTCTGGAGGACCCGGGGACTGTGCATATGTGGTCCTCAGACTACGCAGTGTGCCCATTGCTGTGGAAGTTGGGAGAGAATGGAAATTAAAATGAATTACTGTGAGTTTCTCAGGCTTCACTCCACTTGATCCTGGGTGTGCAGGAGAAGACAGAAATAAAAATGTTCCTGTATTATATGTTAGGGAGACAGAGTTTCTTTCCGTAGCTTGCTTTCACTTAGTGAGACATCTCAGGGATGAAACGGCTCTCTGTAATACGCCAGGTCAGCCTCAGGAATCTGAGGGTCTGCGGAGCGTTTCAGGCATGCACACACATGCCGACAGGGTCAAACGCGCAATGGCTTAGTTAGCAAAAATAATTTAAAGTTGGTGGTTGTCAGTTGCCCTTTCGTGGTGGTATTTTAGGTGATGTTTTCTTAAAATCTCAGCTGACTTATGTGCCGGACACCACGTGAGCTCTTTCAGGGAGGCGGGGAAGCCGGAGAGGAAAGGGTTTGGGCAACGCTCCGCATGCCGAGAAGGGGTTTGCATGTGTGATGGCATTTCATCTGTCTTGAGAACCACGCTGGCAGATCTAGAAAGGAGCCCGGTCTTCCTAGCTGGGCCTCATGCAGATCACAGTATCTCTACCCGTATTCTACAGGCTTCTGCAGCCGGTCTGGGAGCAGGAGGCTGGAGTTGAACTTGATCGACAGAATGCCAGAAAACCACGGAGCCATTACCAGTGTGACTTGCTGGTTGGTGAGAAATGCTAAATTATTAAGGTTTGTCTTACATAACTGTGCCTAGGTGTACTTTGAACGACCATCGGACAGGAAAACTTATTCACGAAATTACTGCCAAAAAGCTTTCCTTGATGCACTGAGGTCGGATATGAGTTCACTTTACCTTTTCTTTTATCTTAAGTAGCTACTGCAAGAAATAAATCGACCTTAAATGCTGGATAAGTAGCTCCTGAATAATTTAGCATGTGGAAACCTACAGCTCTGACGGTCCCCCCTCCCCACTGTCTTCTTTGAACAAAGGCGTCCTCTGTGCGGAAGAGGAGGTAGGACGGGCGTCCACCAGCGCCAGGAAAGGAGCGGTCTGTTCTGCTACTCGCTCTGCTCTCGGACCAGCTTTGACCCCTCCTCTGTGCGGACCACTTCCAAGCCTCAGTCCCAAGTTCCCAGCAAGCCTAAGCTCTGGCGCGCTTCCTGGTGTTGTCCTGGAATTTTCTATGGATAGCTCAAACTCATCCCTCGAAAGTAGGCCCGAGTCCTCTCCGCCTGTCTTCCTGTCCTCGGAGGTCGCCTGCCTGGTCTCCATCTCGGCTGCAGTGCTCAGCAGGGCTTCCCCTGTCTTGTCTCATCTCCTGCTGGAGCCAGAGTGACCTTTTAAACACACAGCCTTGTTCCTGTTACCCCCCCCCTTCCCCTTTTAGAACCATTCAGTGGCTTTAGGGACCTTTAGGAAGGCCGTGAGAGCTCCTCAGGCCAGAGCAGGGGTCGGATCCTTTCATTTCTTCATCTTTTCTTGCCAATTTTCTCTGCGTCCCTTGCACTGAGGCCTTGATGCGTGGTTCCCGCTCTGAGCACTAAGGGTCTGACCATTATGGCCTCCCTCCCTACTTCTGACACTTGGCTAGTTCTCCCCATTCCTTTAAGAATGAGTCTTAAAGAGGGGCGCCTGGGTGGCGCAGTCGTTAAGCGTCTGCCTTTGGCTCAGGGCATGATCCCAGCATTCTGGGATCGAGCCCCACATCAGGCTTCTCTGCTAGGAGCCTGCTTCTTCCTCTCCCACTCCCCCTGCTTGTGTTCCCTCTCTCGCTGGCTGTCTCTGTCAAATAAATAAATAAATAAATAAAATCTTTAAAATAAAAAAAGAATGAGTCTTAAAGAAGAAGGCTTGGCCTTCACCAGGAAGCCCTCTTGCCCTCTTCTACAGGTCACCTGGTTAACTTCTTCTCTTAAACCACATATTTCTTTCTACGAGGTACTTAACACGGGGCTGGGATTTACTTTGCTTTCCTCAAATCTCATCTCTGAAGACTGATCATCTTTTTATCGCTTGTGCCTGGCACATACTAGGCATTTCAAAAAGAATTGAGTGAAGTGAATTGTTCATTCTTAGCAAATCAGTTAGAAAACGTGGCAGGTAAACAATTGATTTTGATAGCATCAATGGATTCAGAGATGATTTCATTCCATTTACTCATGTTTCTTCTGGACTTCATTCCTATTTACCAATTATTATAGTTGCTTTCCCTTGAGCAATGGAACTGACATTTAGAAGAAAAAACAAAGTGCCTGAGCTAAAAAGTGGTGGCAGGAAACATTTTAATTTTAATAGACTCCCTTCGAGGACGACACTTGTCCATGGCCTCACGTCCTGGTTTGGAAATCGGTGGGGAGCTCTGCCAGCTCTGGTCCCCACCTGATAGCTTTAGTTTCTGTTAAGTGAAAACAACTGATTTTTTTTAAAGGGGTGTAGGGATTTGATAAAAACTCAAAAACTTAAGATATTTGACAGTATAACTATTAATTCTTCTGATCAATTTCAATCAGTGTATTTGGGGAAAAGATTTTGTTCATTTTGATATTTTTCCAAATAACAATTTCAGATGCTATCAAATAAACTTAATTCCTTGCTAACATTTACGTATGATTGCCTTTAAAGAGCATTTCCTCCATGGTATTTTTTCTGAGTGGTAACCAATTTCTACAGTTAAAGTCTGCTGAAGACCTGTTTCAAATGATCAAATAAGAGATGAAAATGACCTCAACCAAAAAAAGTCCCTTTTGCCAGGATTCTTTCTATTAAACTATCTTCTAACTTCCAAAACGTAGACAATGTTAAGAATTTGAAGACAGACATTGAGCAAATATTTAATATCTGCTGCATGCTGGGCACCCTGGTAGGCGGGTCACTAAAACATCTGGGAGGATTAGAAACTCACATCAAAGATAAGAAGGAGGAACCCTACACATACATAGAGTTGGTCCGTAAATCTTCAAGTTCCACTTTTGTGGACCCAGGAGTCAGTGTCTGAAATACGTGTTTCTCTTGCTTTTAGACAAGTAGACCCAAATTTGTTTTTATATTTTGCTAACCAAAATATTTTATTATTAGGTTTGTGTTTGACAGGACTTACTGGGAGCTAAATATATTCTATTCTCTTGATAATTCCTGTCGTCACATAATACTTTGCCAATAAAAAAAGCAAGTATTGCTCAATAAGTTCAATTAACCTTTCGACTCTCAATGCATCAAGCCATAAACTTTGTGCTGGGTTTCTATTATAAAGCAACACAAAATGGGGCGCCTGACTGGCTCAGTCGGTAAAGTATGCGACCCTTGATCTTGGGGTTGTGAGTTCGAGTCCCTCGTGGGCGGGGAGATTACTTAAAAAAAATAAAATCTTAAAAAAAATAAAACAACACAAAAAAGGTCTAAAGTCACAGGAAGGCTTTTTCACGGTTCTCTACTCTTTCCCTTACAACTGTCCTTACTCATTAGCCCTTTCCAGAACAGACCGATGATAATAGTTTTCCAGTCTTTTTAATCCCTTCGTTTATAGAAACTCTGGCTAGAAATTGGTGAAAAGTTATAGAAATGATTAACAGACGACTTCCATTTTTTCTGCTCTGTTCTACATAGAGTGCTCAGAAGAAAGCCCAATAGGGGCGCCTGGGTGGCACAGTGGTTAAGCGTCTGCCTTCGGCTCAGGGCGTGATCCCGGCGTTATGGGATCGAGCCCCACATCAGGCTCCTCCACTAGGAGCCTGCTTCTTCCTCTCCCACTCTCCCTGCTTGTGTTCCCTCTCTCGCTGGCTGTCTCTGTCTCTGTCAAATAAATAAATAAAATCTTAAAAAAAAAAAAAAAAGAAGAAAGCCCAATAGTCAAGTTGAAATCAAAGGGGCCTGTTAGTGCTTCTGTTGCCTCTTCTGCCCTTGGCTCTGGGGAATTCGGTGATCTTCATTCACGGTTATTTACGGTGTTACGTAGCTAATAGAGGACTGATGTGAACATGGGGGTGGGGGGGGCAGAGCCGACCAACTAAATACAGGTGCAGGATCTGCACACCTCAAACTGTAAATCTTTTAAGAAAGTGTCTCTTTTCTATGGATATTATCTACCTACAATGAACCGGGTCCATTTCAAGGGCACAATCGGAGGAGCAAACGTAAAACCACCACTGCAATCAAGATACAAAACATTTTTGTCACCCCAAACGTTTCCTCGTGCCCCTGTGTGCTTCATCCCTCCTTCCTGCTGCCATCTCAGGCCATCGGTGGTCTCGGTTTTGCTGCCATAGATATTTTCCAGAATTTTATATACATGGAAGCATTCGGGAAACACTTGTTTGCACCTGGATTATCTCACTTAGCATAAGGATTTTGAGATTCAGTCACCTGGTTGAGTATAAAAGCCCTTTGTTCGGTTTGCTGCCGAGTAGTGTCCCATGCATGGACAGGCCACACTTTGCAGTCACCTGTTGATGGAGTTTGGCATATTTCCTATTTTTGATCATAGTGAATAAAGCCGCTATAAACAAACATGGTCAAATCGTTGCGTGGACACAACTTCATTCCTCTTGGATAAACAGCTAAGGGTAGAACGACTGGGTCATACTGGGTCATACTGGGTCATACGTTTAACATGAGAAATAGCCAGTGTGCGCATTGGCTGTATCATTTCACCTCTCACCTCAATATGAGAACTCCAGTTGGTACATATCCTCATCAAAACTTGGTATGGTCCTTTTGTTTTCCTTTCTTTTCTTTCTTTTCTTTTTTTTAGTCATTCTAGTGAGTGGATAATGGTTTCTCTTGGTGGTGGTTTTAATTTACATTTCCTTGAGGCCTAATGGTATCTTTTTATGTGCTTATTGACCATTCATGTATCGTCTTTAGTGAAGGGACTGTACACATTTTTGCCCACTTTTCGATTGGATTTCTTCTGTCCACATTGAGTTATATGAATGTGGCAGGAGACTCTAAGATGGCCCCCTGATCATCCCCACCTCCTGGGACTCGTGTTCTTGTGTGATTCCTGCTCCCTGAGTGTAAGCTGGACCTAATGACTTGCTTCTAACCAACAGAACAGGCAAAGGTGGTGGGATATCGCTTCCATGATTAGGCTACATGAGACTGTGACTTGCGTCTTACTGTCAGACTCTGTCCCTTGCTGGCTTTGATGAAGCAAACTACCATGCTGGAAAGGCCCAGGAGGCAAGTAACTGGGGTCTTCTGTCCAACAGTCTAAGAGGAACTGAATCCTGCATCAACCACATGAGCCTGGAAATGGATCCTTCCCCAGTGGAGCCTTCAGGTCCGACCCTTTGTCGGATACATGCATTGTGAACATTTTATCCCATTCTGTGCTATGCTTTTTCACATTCCTAACCACGTCTTTCAGAGAGCAAAATTTTAAAATTTTGATAAGATCCAATTTATCCTTTTATGCATTCATGCATTTTGTGTCCTAGGAAATCTCTGCCCCCCCCCCAAGACTGTGAAGATCTGCAATGTTTCCTTCTAGAATTCTTTTATTTTGACTTTTACATTTAGGCCTCTGATCTATTCTGGTTTAATTTTTTATTGTGATGTCTTTTTTTTTTTTTTTTTTAAAGATTTTATTTATTTATTCAACAGAGATAGAGACAGCCAGCGAGAGAGGAAACACAAGCAGGGGGAGCGGGAGAGGAAGAAGCAGGCTCATGGCGGAAGAGCCTGACATGGGGCTTGATCCGACAACGCCGGGATCACGCCCTGAGCCGAAGGCAGACGCTTAACCGCTGTGCCACCCAGGCGCCCCTATTGTGATGTCTGGTAAGAGTTTAGGTTCCTTTCTTTCCCCCATGCTGATATCTAGTTGTTCCACATTGTTTATTAAGAAGACTACGTTCTCCAACGAAAATAAAAGATTGCTTCAGCATCTTTATCTAAAATCAGCCTACCATACATCGGGCATCTAACTCTGGCCTCTCCATTCTGTTCAACGACCTGCATCTATACGTTCGTCATGACCGCCCTTTCTTGATTACGGTAGCTCTGGGGTAAGTCTTGAAATCAGGTAGTGAGCATTCTCCAACTTCCTTCTTCATTTAAAAACTTGCTTTGGCTCTTCCAAGTCCTCTGTATTTCCACATACACTGTAGAACAACAAGAAGCCTACTGGAATTTTGGTCGGGACTGCATCTGATCGGTTGGTCAATTTGGGAACGATTCACCTCTTAACGTGGCAGGCCTTCCAGTTCTGGACCATAGTGGGTCCTTCTGTTCCTTTGTGTCTTTGATTTCTCTCAGTCGTCTTTTGTGGGTTTCATTGTAGAGGTCCTACATATCTTTCACTACATTTATTCCTTAATAGCTTATGGGGGTTTTTGATGTTTTCGGAAATGAAATTGTATTTCAAATTTCATTTCCTAATTGTTTGCTGCTAACATATAAAGATATCATTGATTTTTGTATATTAGCTTTGTACCCTGTGACCTTGGTAAATTTACTTGTAAGTTCTAGTGGCTGTTTTGCTGAGTACTTAGGATTTTCTACCTAAGTAGTCAAGTCATCTATTACCTCTTACCTTTAGTTCTTTACATGGTAGTTCCGTGACACGGTATAATTCTACCCATTCTTATATGTTTAGTGTGTTACATGTGCACTCTGATTCTTAGCGAAATGTGTCATTTTATTCATTCCTTGATTCAGAAAAGATAGTATTTCTCGGGGCGCCTGGGTGGCGCAGTCGTTAAGCGTCTGCCTTCGGCTCAGGGCGTGATCCCGGCGTTCTGGGATCGAGCCCCACATCAGGCTCCTCTGCTATGAGCCTGCTTCTTCCTCTCCCACTCCCCCTGCTTGTGTTCCCTCTCTCGCTGGCTGTCACTGTCAAATAAATAAAATCTTAAAAAAAAAGAAAAGATAGTATTTCTCATACTCTACAGGATGTTATATATGTGATTATGAATTATGTATGAATGCTGTTATGTAATTAGGGATGAATTACATAAGTAAGAACACATGTGTGTATATGGACATGCACATATGTGCACATCTCGCCCCCACTTTAAACTCAGCTGCATACCCGGTACTAGCACTGTGTACCCCTCAGAGTGTGGCACATTGTACTACGTTGTACTGGGTCCGGCTGGTTGCCTACATGGCATCCATTCTTCTACCGCCTTCTTTCCTAGGATAAGCCCCTAATTTTGTCGCAATGTACACCCTTTCGTTACATGAGTCACGATGGTGACAATCTTTCTTACTGTCCAGGAGTACAGGGAAGGGCTTACGGCTGAAGAGAGCTGGCGTCCGCATGCAGGCACGCACGACCCTGTCCCCTGCATTCTTGCCACAGAGAGCATGTGGCCCTGACTGCTACCGAGGACCCGCCTTCAGCTGCAGCCAGGGCCGAGAAAGAGCTTGGGTCGTTGGTAAGGTCACTGAGCAGGCCTGCATCCCGCCCTGCCTGGGCCTGTCCTACTTCTGTAGCTGTACCATGAGGCAACAGATGTCCTTCAAGCCACCATGACTCGCAGTTTTCTGTTACTTTACAGCCAAAAACGTCCTACATGATGTTTGGGAATTTTATCAGATCTAGGCCCTGCTCTCAGGAGGTGATATGCTAATTGGGTGGAGGTTTTAGCCTAATTGTGAAAACTGTATTTCTGTCAAAACTTACAAAGCAGGGGTGCCTTGGTGGCTCAGTCGGTTAAGTGTCCGACTCTTGATTTTGGCTCAGGTCATGATCTCAGGGTCGTGAGACTGAGCCCCTCATTGGGCTCTACACTCAGCAGGGAGTCTGCTTGAGATTCCCTCTCCCCCTCTGCCTCTGCCCCTGCGCCAACCCCCTACCCCTGCTCTCTCTCTCTCTCTCCGCCCCTCCCCCATCTTGTGCACAAGCTCTCTCTCTCTCAAAAATAAATAAATCTTAAAAAAATTTACAAAGCAGTTTAAGTAAAGAGAAAACACACACACACATCCCAAACCCACCAACTCTAGCAACAGCAGAGTGTATGCAAATGCTAAGGAACGCGTTGAGATGTAAGGCTTCCTTTAGGTAAGGCTGCCTCTTCCTGAGGCAGACCGGAAGGAAGTGAGGGGGGAGAGCACTGCAGGCGGTGGTCACAGCAGAGGAAAAGCTCTAAAGCTGAAGACACTTGCAGGACACAGCAGGTGAATGGCATAGTGTTCTTATAGAGAAATTAAGGACAGATCAGTGGAGACCCCTGGGAGCCAAGGCAATGGAATGAGATTTCATGTGGTAGGGCGAGAGGGGCGAATGTAATCTTCTCAGACTGTTTGGACAATATCAAAAGATCTTAATGCCAGTGTCAAGTGGAAAGTGATGGATATGGGAGCACCTGAAACCAGCAAGAATGTTTATGATGTTTTTACAATGAATGTAAAAATCAAACAAGCGAGAAGTATCGCAGAGATAAAAAAAAAAAAAGAGTTTGGACTTACTTGATATTTCAGTGGATCTCCAGGAAATAAATAGAAGAGACTAAGATATTGGGGAAAATTGACAGGATGAGCCAATTTGAGGTAAAAGGAAAGGAGAAATGCCGGGATAAACCCACCAACTTTCCAATGTTGATTGGCCATCCAAGAAGTACCTTTGGTAGGTAACTAGGGTCACCATGAGTATGTGAGTGGAGAGGGTGGTGTGTGCTGTGTTGGGTGAAAATGACAGGGCCTGGATTCATCAGCTGGGCTTCCCAAACTCCAGTCAGGTGCCATTTTGTCATATCTCCATGCAACCTGTACAATTATTCAAAATTGACTTTAAAAAAATTAGTCGTCAGGCAACAATTCCAGGAAATCGTAGGTATGGGTGTTCTAGATATATCTTTTTTTCCAGATACACAAATGTGTAGCTATTAAAATGTTCATCTTTATACCACCTAAAATCATCTTGCACACCCTAGCGGTATTCATCCTATCCGTGGGGAAAACTGCTTTAGGAGAATAAGAGAAGTCAGCACCGAGAGCCAGAACTCCAAGGTTGGCAACAATCCTCATGAGGAGACAGGGTCCTCTCAAGGAAGCAAGAAAAGTCAAGAGACGGAAAGAGAAGAGACACTTGCATTTGACAAGATGTGGCCCCTCGTCACTCAGCACGAGCACATCTGCTACAAGTGGAATGCGAAATCCAGCCAGTAAGAAACCAAGTCTAAACCAGTGGTTCAAAAGCTGCAGAGTGTGACCCATTCATGGGTAATGAAAATAGTTTAATGGGCCAGGAGTAGCTTGGTTTAAAATGAAATATAGAAACACCAATTTGCCTTGAGAAGAATCACTGTTTCAAGAAAGCTGTCTTAATTATATGTCCACGCCTAGGAGTAGTGGGTCAAGATTTTTTCTTATTGTAGTTTTTGGTCATAAAGTGGATAATAAAGGCAGATGATGTATAACTCCCGATGAACCCTGGGTTGGAAGATTTAGTCATATGTGTGGGACATGAGTCACAGGAAGTGGTGTTTGTCACTAAACATGATCAAGTTTCTCTTCACCACAGAGTAGCCGGTGTCTATAAGGACTAAGTTCTGCCTGAGGGAACGATGCTTTCAACTCATTCATTTTTAAGGCACAAGTAAGAGAGTGAAAAATGAGTCTGGACCAAACTCTTTGGACATGTCAGTTGGCACTTTTTAAAGGTATATTCAGGTATACAGTCTACATATCTGGGAGGAAACACATGTCACACGCACACACACACGCACGCACACACACACACGCACACACACACACACAAATATGGGAGTGGCAAAGAATAAAGGTGACTTAGTGTTTTTCCTGTTTTTCAAACATGAAAAATTTTAAAGAAAAATGGTAATGGCTTATTATTTTCCTGC
Source organism: Ursus maritimus (assembly GCF_017311325.1). Lineage (NCBI taxonomy): Eukaryota > Metazoa > Chordata > Mammalia > Carnivora > Ursidae > Ursus > Ursus maritimus. The sequence goes on along the minus strand of NW_024425563.1, from coordinate 5,682,502 downwards.
TGAACCGTGGGTGGTTAAGAACCCTTCCCTCCAGGAACGGCTTGCATGTTAAGATTAGGACCAAACAGGGGACAAGGATATGGTCATAAATCCTATGAAACTCTTCCGTCTCTGTCTCTGTCAGCGGTATCCTGAGAGATGTACAGGTCACAGCAACGCCTTGAAACAGCAGCGAAACACCTCCAAGTTACGTGAGTGGTTCTCAAAGTGGGGTCAGAGGATACCTTGGGGGGGGTTTGTCCCTGCAACCTTTCCAGGGAGTCTACAAGGTCAAAATGTCTCATGATAACACGAAGGCAGTATCTGCTGTTTCCCTACTGCCTGTGCCCCATCCATGTCTGTGCCCTGGAAAACTCCAGAACCTCATCTCACACTGAGCTGGCGGCAAACGACAGTAACTTTCCACTGTGGGGGAAATACGCCAGTTTCACTCAAGAGCATCCTTGAGGGCGCAGTAAAAATGTATTCATTTTAGGGTCATCTGGGTGGCTCAGTCGGTGAAGTGTCCCACTCTCGATTTCAGCTCAGGTCATGATCTCAGGGTCGGGAGATCGAGGCCCGTGTCGGGCCCTGCGCTGGGCGTGGAACCTCCTTCAGATTCTCTCTCCCTCTCGCTGTGGCCCTGCCCACCCCGCCTCTCTCCCTCTCTTAAAATTTTTTAAAATTTATTTTATTAAACGCCAACCCTTCAATACATGTCCTTTTAATATTCTGTGTGAAGATACGAGAGGTAGACCTAGAGTCCCCCTGCTGCAAGCTGCAACACGGTGGTGTTCTTGAGGAAAAGCACGCGTGTGGTTGAGTGGCCTTTTCAATGAGACATTGAAAAACTGACAAACTGTGGTTTCTCAGACTTGGGTGTTTGGCAGACATTTTTTCTAAAATGAACAAAGGGAGCCTGTCACTTCAAGGCAAACAACTGACCATATTTGTTGCCAACGATGCAATTTGAGTTTTCAAGCAAAAGTTAGAATTGGAAAAGCTGTGTCTGTCATCATGAGCTTGGCAGCTTCCCAATACTTAGAGACTTCTCAGAAGGAGATCGGTGGTGTTATTAATAAAGGTGATTTTGCTTTTTGATACTGTGTAATGAAATGGGTTGACATTTGGAAGATCTGCATTAGTCAGTGACCCAGGATTTTCCAAATGACCAATGCATGATATTACAAAATCATGCATGGGGTAAAGATCCACTCAGTGCAGGAGAGACGGATAGACTTTAACGTAATAGAATAGATTCTGTTACGTAGGCTGTGAAGATTTATTAACATGGCTTCAGATTCCACATTGCAACTAAACTTTTAAGAAACTACTACTTGTCCAGAAGACCGTCCACAATTTTCTGAAGAGGCTATTAAAATACTCCTCTCTTGGGGCACCTGGGTGGCTCAGTTGGTTGGGCGTCTGCCTTTGACTCAGGTCATGATTCTGGAGTCCTGGGATCGGGCCCCGCACTGGGCTTCCTGCTCAGGGGGGAATCGACTTTTCCCTCTGCCCCTCACCCTGCTCGTGTTCTCTCTCAAATAAACAAATAAAAATTACTTAAAAAATAAAATAAAATACTCCTCTCTTTTCCAACCGTATATCTGTTTGAGGCTGAAATTTCTTCATGCATTTCATCTCAAACAGTATATATATGGCAACAGAATGAATGCAGAAGCAGACAGGAGAGTCCTACTGGCCTTTCACCCAGGGCTGGAAAAGATTTGCAATCATGTGAAGCAATGCCAGTCTTCCAATTTTTTTGAATAAAAATCTGTCCATGCTAATATGTCATGAGTTTATTATTGGTCTTTTAGATAAACTAATACATATTTTCAAACTTCTTAGTTTTAATTGTTTTTCAAAGATTTTATTTATTTATTTGAGAGAGAGAGAGCACACATGAGCAGGGAGGAGGGGCAGAGGGACAGGGAGAAGCAGACTCCCTGCTGAGCAGGGAGCCCGATGTGGGACTTGATCCCAGGACCTTGGGATCATGACCTGAGCCAAAGGCAGACCTGAGCTACCCACGTGCCCTCAGTTTTAATTTTTAATATGGTAAATGTCAATCGATGAGACCCACACAAATAAAAGCCCACCGGGTCCTCACTAATCACAAGTGGAAAAGGGTCCTAAGACCTATACGTTCGAGAACAGCAGACTGACTGCACGGCAGCCGGACCTACCCCTCTGAACTAACTCCCGCACTCCTGAAAATTAAAGGAGATAGTCTCATCCTCTTCTCCGGAGTTAATGGCCTTGGGCTGTGTTAGGCAGGCGTTTCTTTCTATTTTTACTGGGACAGTCACTTTGATTATTGAAAGAGAAACTCTTAATCATCACAGTAGCGCCCGGCACAGCTACCGTCCAAATTCACAGCACCTTTTACGAACCAACGAGTCCCGTCCTTTTTATCCCACTCACATCACACATCATTTTTTTCAAACTACTATGAAGTTTGCATGTTGAAAAAAAAAAAAGGCATTAGCCTTTTGCCTAAATGCTTTTCATTGTATGTGTTTGAAAGAACAAGGCATTTTCAGCTACGGTGGTGTTGACCCCACGAACTCATAGTGCCAGACAACAGGTCTGAATGTCATCAGCCTTACTTCCTGTGCAGAAGGTCAAGGTGACCACTCAGCTGCACCCCCCACCACTCCTGCTCCCACCGTCCACATGCAGTTACCCGCCTTTGGTGTTGTGTCAACATTCAAGGTTTAACATTGTCGTGACTCTGCAAATATTGTGCACCTCGGAGCCAAGCTGCTTCCTGTGCTACGATCCACCTTCCTTTCTACGTGATTTAATATTTTCTGGGAGCTAGATTTTCTGCGTGTCTATCACGAAATCATCCCCAAACTCGGCCAAAGCCGGCACTCGTCTCTCGGTGTGATCAGACACGTAAGGTTATCTACGGGTCTTGTTCTTTCCTTGGGAGCTGTTGTCCCAGCTTTCGAGGCCCAGGAGGCCTCCGGACCCGCCACATGGTGGTCCCACGGCCTCTCTCTCCCCCATCAGTGTGGGCATCTTTCCTGATGCCTGGGTCTTAATTTCTGCCCTTATCGTGAGGGACCAGATGTTCCAGGAACTTCCCCAGGAAAGGTACATGGGGGGGGGGTGATTTATTTGAGACCTTGGATGCCGGAGAATGGCTCTCAATTTCACATCCTGCCAAAGTCCCAACTTTGAAATCATCTGCCCTCCATTTTGAAAGCCCTGCCCCATTCGTGGCCTTTTAGCTTCTGCTGTTCTGAATCCCAATCTCTCCCTCCTTTTAAGTAAAATCTGTTTTCATCTCCTCTCTGGAAGCTTTAACTCATTTCTTTATCCCTGCTGGTTTGAAATTTCATGACGCTGTGTCTTGGTGTAGGTCTTTTTTCTTTTCCCTCTTTCTTTTTGTTTTGTGCTGGGCATCAATCTGGGACTCATGTCCTTCACTTGTTCTCTGATTCTTCTCCTCTTTTCCTTGTTCTTCCTCTCTGGACTCGTAGGATCGTAGGATCGAGAGGCTGAGCCTCCTGGACTGATGCCTGCCTTCCTTCCTTCCTTCCTTCCTTCCTTCCTTCCTTCCTTCCCTCCTTCTTTAATTCAATTTTGTCTTTGCCTTTGGGTTTACTTTCCAGGAGATAAGCTCAATTTTGCCTTCCAGGGCATGCGTGTATGGATATATACGTGTACCTGGTTGCACCGTTTTCCTTTCCCAGAACTCTGGGTCTTGGAATAACCCCTTTTCCATTTTTGGAGCCTCCTGCTTTACTTCATGGCTGCAATGTCCTGTGCTCCCTTTTTTGCTTTCTCAGACTTTCTTTTTTTCTGTTTGCATTTATCTCTGTCTTTCATAATAGAGAGTTTTCTTTGGCTGCATATTTAATAGGAAAGCCCTAAGAAGCTGGGTTGGGAGGTCTGCACGTGCGGATGGGCGTCGGGGACGGTGGGCTCCGCCACAGTGAAATGGAAGTGACAAGCTGAAGGTTTCAGGGTCTGCAGATCTTTTATCTAAAGAGAAATCCTCCTTGTCTGCGTGGCTGGCTGCTCGTGAGAAAAGCCGGCTGCCAACATTTTGGGAGCCAGGCAGGGATGCCGGGGGGCTCATTAGTCCGCGTCGAGGCTTTTACTTAATCTCTATTTTCGGAACCCATCCTCCATGAGCAAGTACTCTTCTTGTGAGGGCAAGTATCTGGGATTTCTGTGTATTAACTTGCAAGCAAACCGGCAGCCTCGTCTTCAGAGATAACCGGTGCCTTCGAGCCAGAGTCCCCACGCTCCCATTTCATTTGAAAGTGAGTTTTTCAAGAAGAGCAATAATTAAAAATAGAGGCATTCATCAAAAGAAGCCTTTAAATATAGCAATGAAGTCTTTATGGAAGCAAAGGAAAGCCAATAAAGGACTGTCGACAGCATCACAAAAGCCGTGCAGTGTGGCTATAAATATCACTCTAAAGATTCTTGAGGCTCCAGGCTTGTTTATCGAAGGCCTTCGCCAGCACCTTGTTATTGCCTGGCTTTTAAAACCTGTGGCATAGTCTCAGTTCTCCGCAGTTTTAGAACTCTCCTAAAAAGAATGCAACTTGAAAATTCGCATTGTTTTCCTGGAGTGGCCCTAAAATAGTGTTGGGAGCTTTTTTTTTTTTTTTTTTTTTTTTTTTTTTTTTTTTTTTTTTTTTAACACAATCAATGACAAAATGTATTTTAAAAGAGTGTCATGATCCCCAGCAGGTCGGGATTGTCCCTCCCCTCTCCCTCCCGGAGCCGACACCAGCAACTGGTCACGGTGTCCCTGTGTCCCGGTGTCCGCTGTTGGATTGGTAGTGAAGGCTTTTCACAAATGGGGTGACACAGGCTCAGGAGCGGCCCGGAGAACAGGGCGCCAAGGAGGCTCAGAGACGTGCAGCCGTTTAGATTTTCAAAGCAGAGCAGTTACCCGGAGTTGAGGGACGAGCAATCCACTTGAGGGATCCGCAGTGGGAAGGGGCAGGTTGCTGAGACTTGCCATTTTTCTCCCAAACTTCATCCTCGGTCTGACATCGGCGAGGGTGCCAGAGGCAGGAAATGCAGACAAATGGGAGGAGGAGGAGAAGCGTCAAGAAAGTCCAGATCTGGTCCTGCTGTTGTGAATTCACTCGTGAAAATGGAATTATTCCCAAATTGCACCTGAGGAGAGTTGTCTGAATTATCAGGACTACTCAGAAAACAGGTAAACCAGTAATTATATTTTTATTTTTCTCCTTCTGTGTTGTTTCCATGGGCATTCTTCAGAAAAGAACAGCAACAGTCTTAATACTCGTAAAGGGGCCAAAGTAAGAGAAATCAGAGTGCCGGTCTCCGGGCAGCCTTGCACCACCATTTGGGAGGCACGAGGCCCATGAGCACGCCACCAGGCATCGCTCTCCCCGGGTTCTTCTTTAAAAGGACCCATTAGAGCCTAGCTGATGCCTCCTAGGAGTCATGAGGCATCTTCAGTGACCTCTCCCCACAGCTGCACCCAAACACGCATCACTTTGAATAGACGGTGTGCAAAGTAGCTCTCCGCAGGAGAGACCCACAGCTGTCATAGCAAGGCGGCCCCTCTTGGACTAGAACATATTCTCTGAGAGGCACGTCAGCATGGGCAAGGAGTTCGGGTTCTGGAGCAGAGCGCCTGGGCCTAATCCTGGCTCTCTCACTCGCCTGTGGTATGGATCTCTAGCACGGGCTGCCCCGCTTGGCAGGACAAGAGCAAAACGAAAACACGGGGCCCCTTGCTCAAAAAATGAAGAATTTCAAGATGACAGCAGAGAGAGCTTTAAAGCAGGAAGGGGCCCTTGTAAGCGCAGGGCGACTGCATAGGCCACACGCCTGTGGAGCTGGCTGTGCCTCGGTGTCCTCATCTGCACAGTAGGGGTCACACAGGACCTACCTCGTAGGGCTCTGAGGGGTATGTGAGTTAATTACACATAAAGCACGTACACCACATTTACAGAGCTCAAGACATTATTATCATACGCCCACATAGCCTCGACTTCGAGTCACACCATCTCGAACACACTATCCCAATTTGGCGAAAATCCAGCCAGCTAGTTCTCTGTGATTATGGCGACAGACAGACAAACCCAGTTTCATAAATCTGATTAACAGCAATTTGGCCAAGGGTGATATGCTTTTTAAACCCTGGGGTTTTATCAGTGAATAAACTCTGATGACTGAAAGCTCAATCTCATCCGAAAGCCCGAGTAGCACCATATTGTGCTGCACTTTTGCGGATAAGCTAAAAAAAATGTTAAGCACATCCTTATTTATCGTGGCCACGGAGAAGTACATGCGTTGTCTGATGAGTCAAGAGAAACTAGAAATAACTAAAAGTTTAGAACAGATGACAATACGCGATATGCCTCACAACCGTGTGAAAAAACACAGCTTAGTTCACAGGCAAGGATCTTAGTCCAGCAATACACTTGGCCAAGCACAGATCCTCGTCAGCTAGGATCCATGACTAAGGATCTGAGGAAGGGGACGCCATGTCTTGGAGAGCATGTGTGAATCAGGCTAGCATCCGCCTTCTCTTTCATTGTAGTTTCCTGCCTTAGGAAGGGGAGGTGACTTGGGGCTCCTGGCTGGCTCAGTGGGTAGAGCATTTGACTCTTGATCTCAGGGTCATGAGTTCAAGCCCCACGTTGGGTGTGGAGTCTACTTAAAAAAAACAAAACAAAACAAAAAACAAAGATTAAAAAAAAAAGTAAGGGGAGGTGACCTGGTTGTATCGGGCAAGAGCTTTGATGTGAGTAACACCACAGAATCCAGAAGCCAAGTATGGGCAAAAAAATCTCAAAAGGGTATATTCATCAGGTGTTACTTCTCTCATGTAAGATTTCTAAGACTGATGTCAAAGTCAAAACCGGTGCCCAAAGCATAGAAAAAAATGAAGAAAGCAAGTTGTGTGGATAAGAATAAGGTGTATTTGACCTCAAAGCTCATGTCCTTCTGCCTGCAGCAGTCCCGGTTGCGAGTCCAGCTCTGCCACACTCTGTGTGTCCAGCACATCCCTCTCCGAGGCTCGTGCCGGTGTGGCGTTGTCCCCTCTGGCTGGTTGCCAGTGAGTGAACGCTGCTCGTAATGTGGGGTCTGCTGCTCGGTAATGGGTCCCAAAGGTAGGTCTCCATGGGCACCGTGTCTCCACTAGTTATGAGTCGCAAAGTCTCAAGCCGATGACTTAATTTTCTACGTCTTGATTGGTAACCCGCATAATGGAGAGGATAATACCGCTTTGCAGAGCTGGCGGAGACCTGGCTGGGATCGTGTATGCTTGGCCCCTAACAGGCATCAACAAGTGGGTTTCGACTGCGTCCCTAATTTCATAATCTGCAAACCAGGCAGGAGAGAGTGACTGCATTGTGTTGTGAGGACGGGAAGTCAAAGAACCTGCATTTGCTGTAAGAAATCAATGCGCCCGATGCTTATTATTTTAAAGAAGGAATAATAAACTATATTATATTCGAAGAATGGTGGATAAATTTGTTCCACAGATCCCAGAGCACCTATCGTCATCCTATGCGACAATCCACTGAAGATCATTTTAAGACTGAAAAATGACATTTTGAAAAAAACCTTCTAGTTATTTGTCAGAGAGAGAGAGAGAACACGCACGAGCATGGGGAGTGGCAGGTTCCCTGCTGAGCAAGGAGCCCGATGCAGGACTCGATCCTAGGACCCTGGGATCATGACCTGAGCCGACGGCAGACACTTCACCGACGGAGCCACCCAGGCGTCCCTGAAAACAACAATCTCATAAATTATTTGCCACCAATGTGCTTTATCTAATTGAATATCGGGCTGAGAACACATGCAGGAACACTATGAAATAGGGTTATCACACAAAGGAGGAACGTGTTATAGGATGATTTTAACTAACCTACAACCAGCATCACGAAGCGTCTAGAACAGTGAGTGGTCATCATCCACCAAGGTTATCTCTGACGCGGATGACTAAGGAGCTGGTTTATATTATTTCAACTGCGCTGCATTTGTGTTAAGGACCAAACCGGAAATGAGGCACGGGATCTCCTAATGACTGGCTGACGGTCTTCTGAGTCAATTCAGAACGTAATGCAAACTGGAGAACAGAATGAGGTATCACGGGCGGCTACAGAAATTCCGGTGCCATATTGAGCGGTGTAAGATCCTGCTCGACTCTCTAAGCGTTGGGGGGACTCTGGTGACGCAGCAACCAGCTCGACCCAAACTGACCTGGGCCAGTGCTGTTGGAACGGAAATAAAATCTGACCTTATTCTGTGCACTGAACTATTTAATGAAACATATTTGTGAATACAACTCGATCTTCTCACATTCGGTCTCGGTGGCTTACTTAAAAGGCAGTCTCTTCATATTTTTGTTTTGAATAGACCTTTTATTACTTGTGTTTATTTTATCTAGGCAACGTATCCCGCGCTCTACTTCGGTTTCGGCCTCCTAGTTCTCAGAAAAAATAAAAAATATGACTTTGCTTTGTTGAGGGGAGCACGTACACCCCCTCCCGTGAAAGTCAGGCCAGAGAGCCAAATGCTGGCGACGCTCTAAGTCCTTGGAGCTCCTGGCTCTAAAGGCCCTTTAATCTTGCTTTTACCATCTTATAAACAGGGAACGGAGGAGTTTTTATGTTGACTTTATGGCTTTTCTTCTCATATCACACAGATACCTTAACATGAGGACCCTTGCCCAGTCACTGCAGACACATGCAAACCCAACGCATAAGTCAAATGCAGTCTACGGTTTATGACCAGTGGGAAAGAGACATTTTCTTTAATTGCCCATTTGTAAGATTAAGTGGGCAGGCAGAGCGATAACACAGCCCCGTCTATGGACATGTGTCCCGAGAGCAGGAAGGATCGCAGACTGTTTCTTGAGCCACTAACACCAGGTCTCTATTTTGAAGACAAATTCTTTCATTAGTTCAGCATGCAGTGCTATACGCAGCCTCTTGGGGGGCATACTAGGAAAAATCCTGAATGAATAAGTATATTTTTCCCACTAGTGGAAAATTATTTCTGCAATCATTCTCACATCTTGGAAAAGAATAAACTATATTGATATTACATCCCAATTCTAGCATCTTCAAATATGGGTAGTGAGCACGTAAACGTGTACTTGGGGATCCTCCCCCCAAACCAATCCTCAATTGCCAGACACGATAAAAGTGAAAGGCCAGAGTCAAGTCCAGGAACAAGGACAGCTCTTAAGAACAGGAAAACGTGTTCCTTTCTTTCACCTGCTCACCTGACTCCTCAAAGTGGCAGCTGAGTCCCCGGCCAGCAGGCAAACAGCTCCGGGACCCCCGAGGCTCCCCAGTACTGAAGTGTTGTATACTCGGTTTCTTAAAAGAATATGACCGCTAGTGAATAAGCCTCATTAAATTGTACTATCTTTTATCCAAATACCACTACGATCTCTGTCTGACAGCTTTGGGTAAGTTTATATGTTTTTTTTTTGTAACTTTCTTTTTTTCTTTTCTTTTTTAAGATTTTATTTTATTTATTTGACAGAGAGAGAGAGAGAGCGAGCGAGCACAAGCATAGGGAGCAGCTGGCAGAGGGAGAGGGAGAATCGGGCTCCCTGCAGGGAACCCGACGCGGAGCTTGATCCCGGGACCCTGAGATCATGACCTGAGCCAAAGGCAGATGCTTAACCGACTGAGCCACCCAGATGCCCCAAGGGCTTGGGGTATGTTAAACGTGCTCTCCGGGCTACATGTAATATTTATCGTTTACTGGGTTAGACCCAGCGGTCTGCTTCATAATTTGAATAGTATAAAGTAGTATTTAATATTGTGTGACCACCAAATTTTATGAAAACGAGATCTTTAAAAATGACATCCTCCTGCCAACTGAACGATGTAAACTGAAGACAGGGGCCTGATTATAACATCAGCGGAGCGCTCGGGCTTATGTTTGTCACGTGTGCACGGCTACGGCTGCGACCGAGTGCACAGCAAAGGCCAAGCAGAATACAGCCCAGCACGGTTGAACTGTCTCGGCATGGCAGAATTGTGCAGTTTTTATTCTCTTTATGCTTTTCTTTTTATAATCAGAAGAACGTTATTATTCAAAAATTTTCTAACTGTCGTAAAATAACATAAAATTTACCTTCTTGACCATTTTTAAGCACCCGGGTCAGTTGTGTGAAGTACATGGACATGGTTGTGCTGCCACCAGTCTCCAGGACTCCCTCATCCCAGAGGGATGCTATTTTTAAAAAAAATATGTTATTTATTTATTTGTCAGAGAGAGAGAACACGAGCAGGGGGAGCAGCAGAGGCAGAGGGAGAGGCAGGCTCCCCGATGAGCAGGGAGCCCGATGCGGGGCTCGATCCCAGGACCCTGGGATCATGACCTGAGCCGAAGGCAGACGCTTAATGACTGAGCCACCAAGGCGCCCCAGGAATGCTGTTTTTAAAAGAGCTAATCGAAGACTTCTCCAGATGTACCTAATTTTAAAAATTAAACACAAAGACGGCCAGTGGAACGGCATAATCAGACTAAGCCAAGATAATTGAGTAGTCTTACCAATTTGCGAATAACACATGATAAGCAACGGGCTTTTAATCTGCTTTTGATACAGTGTGTGAAGAGGAACTCGTTGGCCGACGCATAGTGATCATACTGGCATTTTCTCTGTGTAGTTCCTTAGAGGGTTGTTCCCGAACCACCTCTAATCGTGGTCATGGTGAGCAGATGTCCTTCGTACTCAGGACTCCACACGACAGTGCTTTAGGGTTCTGCGCTCAGCCTCAGAAATAGCGGGGAAGACGTGGTACAACACACCGCCCGCTGAAGTGGGTTGACCACGGCTGGGAGTTTGGGTAGTCACTCATTAACAGGTTACTCCCTGCGGTCTCAGGGAGACGCCGGAGGACGCTTGTTCTAAACTTTTCCACCATTCCAGCGGCTAATTTCTATGGAGCCATTCAGCAACAGTGCTAATACTGGTGTTAGGGTCTGTGTCACTGTTGTACCAACGACACTTCATCACCCAAAGTTAATGCTTTTCCAAGTGCCGTGGCTTAGAGGACAATCCTGGTCCTGACCTGAAGGAATTCCCATCTAAATGCAAATCAAGACAAGCCCGTCTAGAATGCACGAGCACATACAGTAATTTTTCCACCATCTAACGTCCAGGCCCCCAAATGCATTTTCATACAACTGTGTTGGTAAGAAGTGTCCCTCATTAGAATGACATTCTGCTTGCTTTCTTCGCTGCACCAGTAGCTATAGAGGTAAAGTGTTCGAAGTCTTGATTTCTTTGATTTGACGCATGGCCCATAAAAGAGACAAAGAGAATCATTTTTCGAACCTCTGCTGCTCCAAGCAGACTTACACATCCAGGCCCCTGGATGCCTCCATTTGATGTCCCAAAAGAATCAAAGAAAGTATGACGCAAATAGAGCTTAACTTTCATCCCAAGATCTACTTCCCCTCCTAATTAAGGACACTGCCATCCAACCTTTCATGCCAGAAACTGGAGAGTCACCTGCAGCCCTCCTCCCACAAGCCACGTCCCTGGCTCTCACCCAGGCCAGCCGATTTTATCTGCTACACACCTTCATAATTAACCCCTTCCTCTAAGTCTTCACTCCTGTGGCCTTAATTCAGCCCTTTGTTGTGTTTCACTGGACTACTGTCGTCCTTTCTTTACGGGTCTGCTTGCTTAGTCTTCTGGACGCTTCCCCTGGCCTCTAGCCTGTCACTTGAGCAATCCTTCTATTAAAACGCATGGCTGTGGGGCACCTGGGTGGCACAGTCGGTGAAGCCTCTGACTTTTGGTTTCGGCTCAGGTCATGATCTCAAGGTCATGAGATCGAGTCCTGCATTCGACTCTGTGCTCAGTGTGGAATCTGCTTGAGAGATCTCTCCCTCCCTCTCCCCCCCACCCCGTGCCTCCCCCAGCTCGTGCTCTCTCTCTCTCAAATAAATAAATAAAATCTTTGGGAAAAAAATGCACAGCTGACCAATTCGTTCCTCAGAACCACTGCCAGGGTAGGCAATGAGGACTTCGTGAGGCCCGTTTGTGCTATTTACGTCAAATCTGCATCCTTTCCTCACTCAAGGAGAGTAAGGGGATGAATAAGGGCCCTTCCACCCTAAATTTATATTACCCCACATCTCCTTAATCCAGTCCAAAAGCAGACCATATGACATCATAATGCTCTGAGGGTAAGGAGAGTGCAGATCCGCCGGTCCCAACTCTATAGGACTACCTGCCAGTTTGCTGACTTTATGGGCAGCCCGACTGCTGGGCCTTGGCGGGCAGGCCCGGTGGCTAACTTCCCTCGCGTGCTCCCGGGGAACTGGCGCTGCGCCCTCAGTGGGTCGGGCTCTACTGCGGGCCTCTTGCCTTTCTGGGGACTAGTCTCACCCTGGCACGTTGCGTGGGACATCCTATTAATTAATGAGATGCAGGAAAGGGAGGCTCTGGCACAGATTAGGCAGGGGCTGGCAAGTTTTCTTCCTGAAAAAAGGCCAGATGATAAATATTTTGCGTTTTGCAGGCCATCTGGTCTCTGTTGCAACTCCTCACCTCTGCTGGGGCAGCGTGACAGCAGCCAGAGACGATGCATAAAGAATGGGCGTGGCTGTGTATTAACCGAAGTTGAATTACAGAAAGAGATGACGGGCCAGGTTTGGCCCGGAGGCCAGCCCTTGAATTAGGCATATGTGAGCTGAGCTGCTACATCAGTGTGCGATGGGTGGGCTGAGAAGCCTGGACTTCTCTAGAGGAAATCACACCATGAACATGGGCTTTGGAGCCCTGCTTCCTTGCTTCAAGACTCGACTTCAGTGTTTGCTAGCAGTGGAGCTTCGGGAAGCTTACACACATGCTCTCCTTTGATCCTCACGTGAAGCCTGATTCTTTGGAGGACAAAGGAGTGGGTACAGAGGGTGGGAGGTTCTGGAACGTGTACCTCCCGCCATCAGCACGTTCACACGCTCAGGCCATGCCCATCTTTGAGAGCGATGCCCTCTGGCTCCCTGCCAGCCCTGGCCCTCACTCATGGCTCCTCTTCACTCCAAACTTCATGATAAAGCTGCCTCTGTCTACCCTCCATCACCACACACCCACCTAGTGGTCCCTGGAAGGCTGGCTTCTGCCCTGAGCTTATAGAGAGCCGTGATCAAGATGGTTTCTCCAACAAGAAATGCGTTAGTCAAGGCCTGTTGCATAGTTAGGTGATGTCCTTGACAATGCCGGCCCACGAGATGGAAAAAGCTAATTGCAATGTATTCCTCCTCCCAGCAGAGGCGCTATCTGTAGATCACCCCGCTCCCGTGAGCATCCCAACTCCACGGGACACCAATATTTTAACCATTGCCTTGTCCAGGGTTGCTCCTTTTGGGTGGAAAAGTTCAAGATGAATCCTAAAGCAGCTGTTGTCATGATGGCACATTTCACCAACAGAAGGGTTGGCTCTGTCAACCAAGACAGCAAACTAACTCACTCTGGGGAATGTACACTTGTGCCCCCGTGATCACTGTGATGCCAGTGCATATCCCCCATCTGCTAGGTGGCGGCCTAGAAGGGAAGAGTTGGAGGCTAACTCCTCAGTTGCTTTAGCCCCGGGTCCTGGCTCCACAGGACCTGCTCTTGCTGAGACTCTTGAGGCAGAAATGATCTCAACTGTCCCTGAGCCCTCCATGCCTAGTCTGCTGCCAGGCAAATGATGGCATCTTAGGAAACAACCATGCAATGAGTCATTTCCCTCATGGGTCCCTGGGGAGGTGACAGAGGTAGGCCATTGTCAAATTAAAGAAATATTGAGGTGGAAAGATTCAACGTCCTTTCCTGGAGCTCAGCTACCCTGGGGAACAGAATAAATAAGAATCCCACAGACCCAGGCCAAGCTCAGAAAAACAGGCCAAGCGCTCAGCCAAGTACATCTCTCTTATTCGAGCTCTACCTTCTCTCTGCTCACGGAGTCACGATTCTACCAGTGCAGGGACCCAGGAAGGATGCCAATTATAATACCTTCTTTTGACAGCTGGAGAGTAGATATTCCCTGCCTGCCTCTTCAACACACTGGCAACACTTGTGTAAGCAACAACTTTCACGATAACCAATCCCGTTATGAATCAGTTCTCGCCGGCGCTCCTACTCCTCGACCCAATGTGAATTTTTCCCAAACTATTTTTAAAATATCTAATCTGTTGTGAGTAACGGACAATGGAACTGTTAGTTTGCCATTTCTGGACAGATGGTCTTAACACCAAGACCTTATTAGGTTGTAATTTGATATTTAAAGTGGTAGATGGGAATATAAGAACAAAACAGTGCCTATAAAATCTTATCTATTCCTTAGTGTCAAGTGATTTGAAATATTTTTAGATTTCTAGAGTGCTTTCCTATCTTAAAAAATAACAAAGGGAACTATTCCAAATAATAGTCTTGAAAGACTGGTTGGTGACTTCCTTCCAAATATTCATACTAGAAAACCAGGGATCTTGGAGATTGATTCAGTGGCAAGACAGTCAATTTTTTAAAAGAACCCCAAACTTCTGAGTTTATTATCTCCCCATATACATGATAAAACAGGTATTAGTTATCTTTTGATATCTAACAGATCACCCCAAAACTCAGTGGCTTAAGAGAGTAATAGTAATTTATTATCTATGAGGGACTGGATTGTGTCCTTCCCTCCAAATTCATAGGCTGAAGCCCTTAACGCCCAGTGTGACTGTATTAGGGGAGGTGCCTTTAAGGAAGTTACTAAGGTTAAGTGAGGTCATAGGATGGGGCCCTAGTCCAATAGGACTGGTGTCCTCATAAGAGGAGGAAGAGACACCAGGGATGTGTGTGCACAGAGGAAAGAACGCATGAGGACACAGCGGGAAGGTGGCATCTGCAGCTGAGGAGGCCTCTGGATCCTGTCAACACCCTGATCCTAGATTTCTGATCTCCAGAACTGTGAGAAATGAATTTCTTTCTTTTTAAAAAATATTTATTTATTGGGCAGGGGGAGAGCAAGCACAAGTAGGAGGAGTGCCAGAGGGATAGGGAGGAGCAGACTCCCCACTGGGCAGAAAGCCCCATGTGGGGCTTGATCCCAGGACCCCAAGATCATGGCCTGAGCTGAAGGCAGATACTTAACCAACTGAGCCACCCAGGCACCCTGAGAAGTGAATTTCTGTTAAGCCCCCTAGTCTGTGGCATTTTGTTATAGTAGACAAAGCAGAATAATACATTATTTCTTATGGTTTCTGTGGTCAGGAATTCATGAGCACTTCACAGATGGGTGGTCCTGGATCTCTGGTATTGGCTGGGGCTGCAGTCTCATCTGAAGACTCGACTGGGGCTGGAGGATTCACGTCCACGGTGGCTCACTCCCACAGCCAGGGAGCTGGTGATGAGTGTTGGCTGGGGCCTTAGTTCCTCTTGCCCTGGGCCTAATGAAAACTTTTCATTCATCCCCAACCAACCATCCTGAACCATTTTCTTCAGTTTAGTTACATACTAAATATATCATAAGAAGAAATACAATACCCCTTTTTTTCACCTGTCAGGATTTTGGAGTCATAAATTGAAAAAATAAAGTAGAGACTAAGCCCATGATTAGAGGTTGTGATGTACCACTCAGATCCCGCCCCCCCCCCCTCCACTGCCGGCTATTGGGAATCTGCCAAGCGATGGCCCTGAACTCTGAGCCAGCACTGCCCTTGGCTGAGGAGAGTTGCATTGGCACACTTAACCCCCTTCAGGACAGCTGCCATCTAATGACTGGCCGATGCAAGGGTAGAAAGGCCTGGCACCTTTGCCCCAACTTGGGACAAGTCTGGGGGACTGCCCCAGTTTTAGTGCTCCCTGGGGGTCTGGACCTTGTCGAGACAGGACTGCCTCGCAGCCTCTCCCTCAGACGCGCCTCCCTCCTTCTTTTCTCCCTCAGGCACTGATCCTCAGAATGCTTCCTAATGAACACCCTGCACGTTAATTTCTGTCTAGAGTCTGCTTCTCAGGGAACACGAACTGCGGCAGCCACCTTTTCAGGGAATTACTCTCAAAAGCGTTAAGCATCTAAATTAAACTCCTCACATAGAGATAAATCAACCTCTAGACTCCAGTATGTTGTGTTCAACTACAGACCCGGCTGTTGAAATCAAGTGATAAGGCGTGCTTTATCCATGCTCTCTGCAGCGGGACTTTGTCACTTCTGCTTCATGCGTTGGCCAAAGCAAGGGAAAATCCAAGCTGGCTTCAAGGGGAGAGGAAAGAGAATGTACCTCAGGTAGGAGTTAGAGTACCAGTTCTGAGCCTAGGCCTCAGGAAGACTTGCCTCTGTGCCTCCTGGAATCGTGCCACTGTCATAAGAACAGGTCTGGGACAGCCTCTGCTGGGGGAGGAGAGACCACACGGAGCAGAGGTGAGACATTCCAGCTGGGGCCACTCTGAGCCGACCAGCCGCCAAGTAACCTGGTAAGTGACCACAGACGTGTGAGTAAGCCCAGCCAAGACCAGAAGAATGCACAGCCCGAACTGACAGCCTGCAGGATTGTGAGCTAAATAAACGGTTGCTGTCTTAAGTTTTGGGGAGGTTTGTTACGTGGCAACAGAAGAACGGGTCCGGTACCCAGTCCTGTTGGATACAGGAACCAACCAAGCAAGAGAAGAGACCCTGGGCCTCAGCTGATGCCTTGGGTTCCCTGTCACTGGCTCAGGGGCTGCGGCTGACGGCTCGGATCTGCAGCCTTCTTCCAGGATTGCCCTTGGGTGACAGGTGCCATTCCAGCTGGAGGTGCATTTCCCTCGGCCTGGGGCATCCCCAAACTAACGGCTGCTTGGTGTGAGGGTAAAAAGGTCAGCTTCCTTGCCTCCAGGCAGGGCAAATTCTGGTGCAGTTTTCACTCCATAGCTCCCCTGTCGTCAGGCTGAGGCTACGTCTCATCCCAAACCACATACTCGCCTTCCTTCTTTCCTCCCCTTGCACCTACAGGTTTATTCCGAGCACTCTGTAATCAATCAACAAACTTGCAGCCCAAACCCCGTCTCAGACTCTGCTTCTAAGGACTCTGACCCAAGACACAGGTCAAGAGTGAAATTCCTAGAAGGAAAAGGGGAGGAGCACGGGAATGCCTGCTATGGAAAGAGAACCAGAAAAGTACCGAACCTCCAGTACCCTCACGTCAAGTCCTCAGTGCAATGGCAAACAATTCTTCCACTGGTCCCAGACAAACACCTCCCGCCACCCAAGGAATCTCACCCATTGCCTTGACAAGAGCAGAATGTAAGGCTCGCCTTTTCCCTTTGGTCTTTTACTGCTTCCTTCCCATTAACCTTGTCCTGATTGGTGTTTAAACCTATTCCCATTTACAGGAAGAAACCATCACCTCCATTCTAATAGCGACAGCCCCATCTCCTCCCCTTCAAAGTCAGGATTCTCGAGCAATCTGCACTCGAGATCTCCACCTCTTTACTCTCCACCGTTCAAGCCCACATTCCATGGCTTCTGCACTTGACCACAGTATTCCTGCCAATGTTATCAGGGCCGACCTTGGTCCTTACTTTGCAGGCCACTCTACTGCATTTGACGTCACTGGTCACTCCCCCCAAATGCGTGAGACACAATGAAACACGTTCCTTTTGCCTTTGTGATACTGTGTTTGCCTGGTTTTCTGCTTAATCTCAAGGCAATCCAGAATCCTTTTCCTTTATTTGTGCCTTAATGTCCACGTTTTTCTGACTCTCTTCTGACCTACCATACATTTTTTCTGGATTATTTCATCTACAATCCTGGCATAAATTACCATTCATATCCTGATGATTTTCAATCTTAATTTCTAGCCCCAGATGCACATACCCAACTGCCCTTTAGATAGTCCTCCTGAATGTTCCACGTGCACTTACTACACCACCAGCACCTGAACGCACACATACACGTGTGGGTGCCTGTGCACACATGCACGCCCCATACGTGCTCACGTGCGCGCATGCACACATCCACAGCCTGCTCCTCTTCCTCCCCTGTTCCCTATCCCAGCAAATACAACTACCATTCATCTACTTTCCTAAGGCAAAACTTCTGGAATCATCCTTGATTCTTCTCTTTCCCCCTCAACTCATCAATCACTGCATTCCAAATTCTTCTCAATTCAACTGCTTTTTTTTTTAAGATTTTATTTATTTATTTGACAGAGAGAGAGAGACAGAGACAGAGACAGCACAAGCAGGGGGAGCAGCAGAGGGAGAGGGAGAAGCAGGCTCCCTGCTGAGCGGGGAGCCTGATGCGGGACTCGATCCCAGGACCCTGAGATCATGATCTGAGCCGAAGGCAGATGCTTCACCGACTGAGCCACCCAGGCACCCCTCAATTCAACCCCTTAAATAGTTCTTTACTTCTTAACCCTGGCCCGCTCCATTCCACCGTCAGGCCCAGATAATTTCACACTGGGTCTCATGTGAGCTCCGGTCCTGCTCAGATCCAATCGTGTTTCCAAACCCATCCAGACAGAACACACTAAAATGCAAAGCTGATTATTTTTCTCTGCTGGAAAAAAAGTCCACTTCCTTCCTCTGGGATTGGCTCTTCCACTCAGACTGGACGGGGTATTTTCTCCCAGTATAACAATACAGGTTCCATAAAGCTTTGTTGTGATCATTTCCCTGCCTGCATCCCCAGATGGACAAATCTCTGTCCTTTGTCCAACTAGTTATTAGCTATTTCTTGAAGCCCTCCCATGCAGAATGCACCATTAATCAAGTGGTGAATTGGACAAACATGTCTCTTCCTCACACGTTTCTCACCCATCTGCCCTTTCTGAGCAGTTTCTGACACATAGCAGTGGCTTAGTAAGTCTTTGCTGAGCGAATACATGATAAAATGAGTACTTTCTACCAAAGACGAACTAAAGACCTTTATCCCCATTCCAATTTTAGAATAAGACTCATGGGAATCCATTTTATAAAAGTGATCTTTGGGGTCAATGTTTACAGAGAGCATCTTTTTGTCCCAAAGGGCAGAGACAAATCGTATCTAAATATTTTCAGGCTGACAGAAGTCTTGAAGCAATCACATTTCTCCAGTGAAGATTATGCTGGCTGCCAAATTCATGAAATCAGCCAAGCTCTTAAGGAACTTAGCACATAACTTGAAGATGTTCAACATAGTCCAATGACAAAGGAGTGCACTTTGTATGAACTTGAAATGACCACCAGCCCTGCTGCAAAGCAGGACAGAGGCAGCCCAATGATGGCTGCAGAGGCTGTGACAGGGGCCCCCGGACACCTCCGGTGATAAAGCTGACCAATGGGATTGGGCCTGTCTAATGTCAGGGAGCCAGCGGGGATGTTGTTTTCCGATTTTGAAATGTATCATTGCAGAGCAGAAGTGAGGAGCCTCTGGTGATCACCCAGATTTTCTGAAGCTCCAAGTTATATAAACATTGTAGCCTTGCCTGGATCACTTTAAAAAAAAAATTTTTTTTTAATGGTAGTAAAAAATTTTTTTAAAAAAATTGTAGTAAAATATACATAATATAAAATTTACCATTTAACCATTTTTAAGAGTATGATTCAGTGGTATTGAGTACATTTGCACCATTGTCTCCCATCACCCCCATCATCTTCAGAACTTTTTCATCTTCCCAAACTGAAACTCTTCCCCATTGAATGATGGCTCCCCAGTCCTCCCTGTCCAGCCCCTGGGCCCACCTTCTATTTTCTGTGTCTGTGAGTCTGACTACTCTGGGAACCTCAGACACGTGGAATCACACAGGAGTTGTCCTTGTGTGACTGGCTTATTTCACTCAGCATCATGTCCCCAAGGACCATCCATGTTGTAGCAGGTGTCAGGATGTCCCTCCTTGTTAAGGCTGAGTAAGATCCCATTGTATGGAATGACCACATCTCGGTTCTCCCCTCAGGACATGTGGATGGTTGCTGAGATGTCACTGAGATGCCACACTCGCTGTCAGCGGTGTGTGTGGGATCGCGGGCCCTGGCCAGGGCACGTGGCATGTCCACAGCTGAGTGTGGGGTACGGCTGAGGTGGCCCCAGGACCGCCTCGGAAGTCCCGGAAGGACTCATGCTTGTCGGCCTCAGCCATGGGCTTCTGAGTTGTGCGAGGGTTAAACAGCTAAGAACACCACTTCCCAGTCATTGTTGTCAGAGGGAAAAGCTGACATTGGACCGAGAGCACTCTCTGGATTCTCTTTTATTTAAACTAGGGAAGGCCGGCAGCAAACTTCTGCAATCGTGGACCAGCCTTGTGTCTGTCAGCATCACTTCCAGTGATCTAAACCCCAAATAACTGCTTTCTCTTCCTAAATGGGGTTATTCTATCAATATCACTAATCAATGAGAAGAAGCCAATATTTTGAGACTTTTACATCTCATCTCAACCTCCCTCTTCAGTCCTCCCCCCTGCTCCCAGCCCACCCGGGCCCCTTGTGCCCCAGATCTCCTAGCCCACAGGCTTCTGGGTAGGTTTGACCCAAGGCTGGAGGGAGGAAAAGGCCCAGACGCCAGGATTTCTATCCTCTGCGTCAAAGGGCATCTCTGGCCGGCGGCTGCTTCTCCTCTGTGGTTCCAGCTTCTGCCGGGCAGACACACAGGGTTCTAGTCCCATCGGATGGGCTCTGGTAACCCCACCACCTCTCGCTGCCCCTCTAGCCCTAGGGGAGTAGTGGCTTCCTGCTTTTGACAATCTGGGTCACCTCACCGTTCCCTTTTTGGATTCTTTTTTTGTTCCGTTATCTCTATGGCCAAGTCTCTTTGTGAAGTGCCCAGGAGAGCTTTCTAGATCTTCTCTCATTTCCACCAAGTCATGGCTACTTCCCTTCTCTGGAAGGCCTTCCCTTCACCTCTCCCCCCAGTCAAACCCCACAGCTTATGCAAGGCTCAGTTCACCGAGTTGCACTGGGGCCTCAGCGGCCCTCATCACACCACAGTACTTCTCTTCCCCACCTCCTCTAGAGTGGACTCTCCACCCCACCCAACCTCCTTTCTGCTTTGACTTAACTCTTTCATCTGAGGGTTACTCCGTGTCCGGTAGGACGGGAAACCCTTGAAGGCAGAAACAACGCCTTGCATTCGATCCCTCAGCACCTCAAACAACACTCTGAAACCTACATCTCATAGAGCAGTCGCGGAACGAACAAGGAGAACGGCGATGGTGTGTTCTCTGCACGACAAACACACCTTCCTTCTCTCCAAAGGCAACAATGTTATGGTTGGACAGCGTCCCCCCCAAAAGCTACAGTGACGTCTTAGCCTCTGATGCCTGTGAATGTGACCTTGTTTGGAAATAAGGTCTCTGCGGATGTGATCAAGTGAAGACGAGGTGACACTGCAGCAGGGTGGGCCCTAATCCAACATGAGTGGTGTCCTTATAAGAAGAGGACATCATGGATACACACAGACACAGGGACCACGGCCACGTGAGGACAGAGGTGGAGACTGGTGTGATGCTGCCACAGCCAAGGAACACCTGGGGCTCCCAGAAGCTGAAAGAGCCAGGGAAGGAGCCTCCCTAGAGATTCTGCAGGGAGCACGGTCCTGTCCAAACCAGGACTTCAGACCTCTAGCCTCTGGAACTATGAGGCAGTAGCTTCTGGTTTATTAGGCCCCCCAGTTCATGCCACCTTGTTCCAGCAGCCCCAGGGAACCACTACAGCCACCGAACCCCCCAGTCCCATCCACATAGACTTCAGGGACACGGTTCTTATGTCCTCACCGGGCACAGGGAGAACACTGAGGACCCATGTTCCCCATCGGAACCAGGCAGGGATGGAGAGCATCTCCAAGCCTCAGGCCCACTGTGCGGCAGGCGTGGTCCCGTCGCTCAACCACCTTCCTCCGTCCGCACTCACTGACCCTCGGGGGTCACGGGGGTCACTGACCCGCGGGGGCACGGACGCCCGGCTCACCACACCGCTGCACTCGGAAAGGCTCACCTTTTCTAGAATGCTTCCCAGCTCAAATGACGTCAAGCTGGAAATCTTGAAACTCCAAAATAAAACTTCAATTTCTTTTTTTGCTTTGCCTATCACTTTTTTCTCTAGGATCCCAATCCAGATAAATTCAAATAAAGCTTTTAATGACCTTCTTAAAAGAGGCTGAGGCAACACACACTTTCTGGTCAGGTTCCAGATGTTACCACTTTCTGTTCAGTTGCTGTTTGCCCGCTGCACCCTCAGCGTCTCTTTCTTGGCCCGGGACTCATGATAAAATAGACCCAACGCATGAGGGGTGCACAGCCTCGGCTTCGGCGCCCCCCTCCCGAGGCCTGGAGGCCTGGGGCCCCAGGAGGAGGCCAGACTTACGGTTCTGGGGGAAGCATAGTGTGTCGGCGATGCTGCTGGAGGCCTGGCCACGCTCTGGAAGGAGGACGGGCAGTACCTCTGGCCTGTGTCCGGAGGGGAAGACGAGGCGTAGATGCGATTTTCCAGTCGCTCAGGCTCGTGCTTGTAGGATTCGAGCGGAAAGGTGTGCTGCTTGGTCACCTGGGTGGGTGTTGACGGAGAGGACGAGAGGCCGGAAGCTGTGGAGGAGGCCACAGAGCGCTGTTAGAAGTCTGGAGGAGGCAGAGGAAGGCTGAGAATGTTCTTCCATTTCTTAGCACCAAAAATTGCAAATGGCAAAAATCTGCATTATTAAATTCTGAATGTTGGGGACAAGATTTTATGGATGTATGTATGTATGTATGTATGTATTTCTGCATCGTGTCCCCCAAATAGCTGTGTGACAGTCTTAACTCCCTGCCCTGTGAAGATTTGGAAATAGGGTCTTTGCCGATGTCATCAAGTTAAAATGAGGTCACACTGGAGTCGGCTTGGCTCTTAACCCAACGAGACCAGCGTCCTCATAAGAGGAGAAGACATGGAGACCTAGACACACACTCAGAGGAGAAGCCGTGTCACACGGAGCTGGAGACTGAGGTCATGCAGCTCCAGGCCAAGGAGCTCCAAGCGCAGCCGGCGACCGTCCGGAGCCAGCAGTGAGGAAGGACGCTTTCCAGGGCCTCAGAGGGAGGACAGCCCGGCTGACACCTTGGTTTCAGAGCTCTGAATTGTTTAATGCCACCCAGCGTGACGCACTTTGTTACGGCAGCTCTAGAAAACTCACATAGTCAAGTTGCTGGCTACTGATTTGTTTTCCAAGAGAAGCCGAATCTGGATTCGGGTCTGGTGTCTCACATTTATGGAAAACTAAGTAAACTTTTTATTTTAAATTTGGTATTTAAAATTTTTAAACCATGCCAGTCAAAGCAAAGATGTCAGTACCAAGGGCTACCTGCTTGCTACTCGCTCCTTCCGACCCAGACAGAGACGCGTCAGCCGAAGAGACATAAGCCTGGACCTCCCCTGCGGTGCTACTCTGTCCTGAATTCCAGACCCGTCTCCTCACAGTGTGTTCCCTTCTCTGCTTCCATCTTCGCTCCCTGGAGGAAGCTCCTATTCCTTGGGAGTCCATTCAACCAACCCCTTTCTCCTGACTCTCCAGCCCTGGGACGCCTGCCCTGGACTCGTGAGCACATCTCACCCGTACTGCATATTACAAGGTCACAACACTCTATTTAACACTGAAACCAAATGCAAAAGTATTTAAGTCTCCTGTCCCCAACAAGATCCCCCATCTGTCTTTGGGGCGGGGGTTCTGGGTTGGCCTTTTGGGTCCCCACAGCAGCCATCGCTGCCCTGGTGAGGGGAAGGTGCCCGGAGACGCTCACCACCCAACAGGCGAGGCGAGAGAAGGGAGCACGGAGGGTGTGAGCTCAAGTTCCGTTGGCGTCTTCTCCCCTCCTCATGCCCAGAGAGTGTGGGGGTATCTATTTCCCTGGTGAGAATTTCAGAAGGAACCAATCAAAGGAGGAGGGTCATCTTCTAGGGAACCCCCTTTCCCATGAAGCATCCCAAGTGGGAAGTCCTGCTCCAGGCCCCGGGTTGACATCTGGCAGGCGGGTCTGGGTGAAAGCAGGAGATAGGACACTCGATCACCCACAGTTTTGTAGGTCTCAAAACTTAAGATACTAAAGGCCTCCAACAGGAGAGCTCCCAACTCTTTCAGAAACAAAAGTTTTCCCCCAAAGGTCTTGAGGTGGGGCTTGGGGGTGGGGGAGGAAGGAGGGGGAGGATCAAGAGCAGGAGATCTGGTGGTTTCCAGCTGTTGGGGGAGGGGTGGGGGAGGCCCAGCAGGCAGGGTGATACAGAGGAGCTGCCCGCCCGAGTCCGGGCCCTTCTCTAGTGTCACGGCTTCAGTGCTCCCCGGTGATGCCCACAGAACGCCGAGGAATGAGGATGCCAGCCAAGGCTCAGAGAGGGCGTGCCTGGGCCTTTCAGAGGGCTCTGCTGGGGAGCCACTTTGTTTGTGGAGCCCCGCGCCCTGGGGGCCTCAGGCCCCCAGGGGTGGTGGCCCATCAGTCCATGGTTCTCCCAGCGAGAGTGCTCAGCTGGCCCACTAGCCTGGTTCCTCACAGAGCGGCCCAGAACACGCTAGTTCTTGCATCACAGGCGCACAGGGGATTTTATGCTCTGTGCTCCCAACGCTCACCCCAACCACTGGACAGGGAGGCCCCCTGGGCGCTTTCCAAGGGAGAGGGCTGGAGACGCAACAGACGGGTGAAACAGAGAGGGATGGGGGGCATGTGGACTCCAAGCTTGCGCCACCAACCCCGTTCTAACAGCCTGTGAGAACCCCTCGGGCGAAGCACCTGTGGGAGTCTTGGTTCTCCAGGTTAAGGACGGGCAGCCTCAGTGCAGACGCACCCATGTCTGTCCAAACACAGGCATAATCCAAACCGGCTTCTCCTTCTTGCCTGTGACTCTACTTCCAGACCCAGCTCAGACTCTGGCTCAAAGCACACCCCCGGAGTTGGCTTCAGAAGCCGGGACCCAGTGTGGACCTCTGTGGAGGCATTCTGGCAACAGCTACCAAAACTACAAACGCACGTGCTCCTTGACCCAACAATCTGCTCTGGGATTTCCTTCCACAGCTGTAGTTGCATAGCTGCAAGGGCGAGTGTGGGGGCATTGGTTACAGAGTGTGGGGTCATTACAGTGGGGCTTTTAAAAGCAGAGACTGGAGACGCAGACGCCCATCGACAGGAAGGGGCTAACATGGCGACGGCACCTCCACGCAGACAGCCCTGGCTCCCTGACGAGAAGCTTCCTTGTTCTTCTTACCTCTGAGACCGGGTAGGACGTGAAAGGCAAACCCCAGAGCCATCTGTACAGACTGACCCCACTCACAGTCTCAGGCAAGGGGGTGAGAAGGTATATATGTATATTCTGCCTGTCTGCACGTGCCCAGAGTACCTCGGGAAGGATGTGGAAGCACCGCCTGGAGACGGCAAGAGCTGGCAGGGACAGCTGTCATCACACACCCTTCCCTATATTATAACTTTCATATCGTGGCTGCATTAGCGACTCAGACAATTACCTTCCTCAGCCACTGCTCTGCTTTTGAGCCAAGAGGCTGGCTAACACCGAACAGCTGCGCCTCCCGCCCCTTGCCCTGACCCCAGCTGCCCCCACCAGCTCTGACAAGGTCTGTCTCCCCACCCCGGATGGAAGCACTCCGAGGGCAGGGCCTGCTCGCTCTCTGTCTGAGAGGCGGTCCCATTTGCAACATTCTTCAGGGAAGAAGCCCGGCTGCCGTTGTGTAAGGGACATTCATAGCTGGCGGAACTCCTTGTAAGCTCTTTGGGTATAGAACGTTCCCTCCTAAGTGTAAATAATTTAAGAGAACATGACTAAGCAGCTGCCCCCTCAGGGGGCTCTTTAAGCCCAAATGGCGGCCTCTGCTTCTCCTGCGGCTCATCCTCTGTGGGCCATCCCTTCCCCACCTGCTATGGAGGGCAAGAAGGACGGTGCGGGACACACACAGCCCTGGACACAAGCTTGCTCAACTGTCTGGGGTGAGGAGAAGATGAGTGGACTTCCCGTCTGGTGGGGGGAACAGCTGGTTTCTAGCGGAGCAGAATGATTCTCCATGCCCCCAGGAAAGCTCCTCTCAGTGAAGTCTTTCCAATTCAAAAGATGCTTCCATCTTCCCACCTGGGATTCCGGCCTCCTCTCTGCCCCCTTCCCGGAGTGGGTGGTCTTGTGGGGGAAAACAGGGTGATGCTCTGCACTCTAGAGGGGGAGGGAACAGGTAAAATGATGTGAGGATTAGTAAAATGTGTCGTTTAAGGTACAGGGAAAGAACCTTCCGAGGACCAAAAATATGCCCCCTCTTTTCACTGATAGCTGTACCACCTTTAAGAGGGGTAGAGTCTTGCACTAGAAACATCTTTTTTGCATAATGCCTCATCGTTTACAAAGTGCTCCTACACACTCTTGCCCCATGTGCTCCCCGCGGCCACGCCCTGGGGGGGCAGCTTTATCTTCCCACTTTGTAGGGGGAGAAACCAGTGACCAGAGATGCTGCTCACCCCTGGTCCTTTAGTGAGTAAACAATGGCAGAGGGCACACCTGCAACTGGCGTCCTGACTCCAGATCCTAAACCCCTTTGCCAGGATTGAACGGGAGATTGCCAGAAGGGAGGGCACAAAGACTTAAAACAACATTTTGGGTGTGTGAAAGTGGGGTTTCACAGGCCAGCGGGCAGGAGAGCTTAGAAAGCACTGGATGCAGAAGGGAAGTGAGAGGTGGGCAGGAGGGAAAGGGGGACAGGAGGAGAGCGTGGGCTCCGTGGGCTTCCTCAAACGGAGTGGGCTTCCTTGCCAGCCAGCAAGATAGGAGACGTGCTCAGCGGAGAGACTTTTACTCACATTTATGCTGTTTTACCAGGGAAAGGGGGGATGTCTTATGAGAGAAAGCAGAGCAGGTAAGGATGACGTTCCTAAGTTTTTTTCTTCTTTTGAATATCGGTGTCACAACTCATAAACGAAGAGGAGAATGGAGCAGGGCTGCCACAATCCCCCAGTACTTTGAAATAGACTGATTTACTTCCTAATCATGGAGCCAACTGCCAAACTGCAATCTTCCAGGAAGACCATGGTCTGCTTAGCCAGCGGCCAGGGGCCAACCGTGTGCAGGCATGGAGGAGGGGGCAGGTCCGATGAATCCGATGAAACCCACCTTTCAGTCTGGTTGGGGAAAGTGGGGTAAAAACAACACCCAAACCCAAACCCACCATACCGTATGCAGGGAGCACGGGGAGTAAAATACATGGAGCACTAGAGCAGGAGGCATTCGGAGAAGGGGTGGGAAAGCTCAGTAGAGACACTGGGAAAGAGCTGGGCCTGCACTTTGGAAAACGAAACAAATCTGCCCCCAATGAAGGCGACTTTCCGAAGGGCCCAGACAAGACTGGGCTGTGGCATCAGTACCCAGAGCAGACAGGTTTCCCCCGTTTTGTTCTTCTGAGAAGGCTTTCCCTCCTTCTTCTGCTTAAGGACTTTGTTTAGGACCGCTGTCAGACTCTGAGAGTGAACAATGCCTTTGATTCTCCTGGGGCAGCAGCCAGGACAAGTGAATAGGCACAGTGAGTGAACAGAAACGGCTCCTGGCAGCCAGACAGGACACCAGGCAAGTGGCTCCAGACACCAGGGAGCCATGAGCTGGTGACTTCACAGGGCCAGGCCGTATTGGCATGAGCTGCATCTAGAGAGATGGGGAAGGAGAGAGCACAGCGGTGGCCCTGGAAGAAAGTGAGCAGAGGTCTGCAGAAGGACAACAGTGTGGCATGGAAGGTGGAGGCCTGGATTTCAGAAGCCTCAAGTTCTAGGCCTAGTTTTACCGCTATCTAGCCACGGGCCCTTGGGCAAATCAAGTCCTTGCATTGGCAAAAATACACCAGGGAGACCAGATGGCTGTGTGGTGTGTCCATGCTCCCCTGCCCCCCCTGCCCTTGGGTAGCACAGGCATGCAGTCTGAAATAACAAGAAAGAAGAGAAAATTCATTTTGTTCCTGATCTTAAACATCCTTGCTGACCATTGTCTCATAAGAAGAGCAAATATTCCATTTATGCTGGATGGGAGGTTTGCTTATATGCAGTTTTAAAAACAACTAATGACTCGTTACAGAGATGAGGGGACTTGCGGCTGTTGTTCCTACCTTTGAAGGGATGGTGACAAGGGTCACGGGAACAGGGGGATGGTGGCACAGCCGGGGCGAGGCAGGAGTCCCTACTGCTCAGGAACTATGCCTCAAAGAGGAGCACTTAAAGGGTCAGAAAGCCCCGGCAATATGAGCAGCACGGCTGATGTGTGCACATGCTGGGTCCAGAAAAAGCCTGTCTGCCACTCGTTTTGCTCAGGATGCCTTTTCTCCACAAGTAAATTTACTGCTTCAGTTTTTAACCTTTTGCCTCTTGGCTTTCGCTCTGGCCTAGTTAACCACTGCTCCTCCCTGCACTGCCCCCCACTGATCATGTTCATTTTTCGCCCTGAACTACCTGAGGTGAGACCTACCTGAGGTGAGACCTATCTGAGGTGGAAACTACCTGAGATGAGACCTATCTGAGATGAGACCTACCTGAGGTGGGAACTACCTGAGGTGAGACCTACCTGAGGTGGGAACTACCTGAGGTGAGACCTACCTGAGGTGGGAACTACCTGAGGTGAGACCTACCTGAGGTGAGACCTACGTGAGGTGGGAACTACCTGAGGTGAGACCTATCTGAGATGAGACCTACCTGAGGTGGGAACTACCTGAGGTGAGACCTACCTGAGGTGGGAACTACCTGAGGTGAGACCTACCTGAGGTGGGAACTACCTGAGGTGAGACCTACCTGAGGTGGGAACTACCTGAGGTGAGACCTACCAGAGGTGGAAACTACCTGAGGTGAGACCTACCAGAGGTGGGAACTACCTAAGGCAGGAACTCAGGAAGGACAGGAAATCTCTTTCCATCTCTTCTCCCTGGGTTTCCCCCTCGAGGAGCCTAGGGGAGCTTGGGGAGACACCAAAGGCAGTGGTAGCTCTGTGTCTAAAGGAAGAAGAAGCTTCATTATCAGGAAATGTGGGTCAAAACCTGAGACCCTCGTGAATCCTAGGCCTTGAGGTCTGAACATTGATGGTAGTTTTCCAGGTTTCTCTTGGTTTTAAGGAATCAAACATGTTCTATGGCAGCTGGAATTTCTGGGGCATGAACTCTACTTACGGGGTAGAGCTAGACTTCTCTGGCCTCAGTGGGCTGGGGTTGCAATGGATGCAAACATAAGCAACCATTTTTAGTTGCTCATGAGGAAGGTTTGGCCAACCATCTCTGGTACATGTGTGGTCTGGCTTTGCCCCAGTCCAGTGATCTGCTCTGAGGCTCTGTGTAGAATATTCCCAAAGAGTCGCCGTATCTTTTTCATCGCACTTTGGACAGCTTTCTGCCTTCATTTCCCATGGGAAGGTTTTGCTCAAAACCCTTGGTCTGGGCAGTCCCTGATCTCCAACCTCACTGAGTTAGCCCAACACACTGGGCACAGTGTCTGGGCCACAAGTTGAGATGCTGCCCAGCATCTCCTCAAACCCAGCTGGGCAAGAGGATCGCCTGGGAGCTTGCAGAATACATGTTCCCAGGTCTTAAATATTCTGGTCGAGTGGGTCCAAGGTGGAACTTGGGAATCTTGGCTTTTCTAAAGTTCCCCAGGTGGTTCAGTGGCCAGACAGGTTTTGAACTGTTAGTTGAATGCAGACTTTTCATTCTGTAGGTAGGACACTTCTAAAGTAATCTGGTTCCCATTCCACACTGAGGTCGTGTACAACCATGGCCTCAGCTCTCGTTGCTCCCTTCTTTGAGGGGGTGAATTCCCTTCTTTCTGACTCCCACGCCCCTTGCCTGGTCTCCAAGGGAAATCACTCTTCCTGTGATTTGTGTCACAGAATTTGTGTCCTGTGTCAACCACAGTCTCATGCAGATGAGCCCTGAGTTATGCCTCGTCCCTGGTCACCAGGTGTTCACGCAGCCACCGGCCGGCTCTCCTCAGGGCCCTTTTCCTTCACAGTTGTTTGCTTTGAACCGTTGCTCCAAATGCTCCAGAATCACTCAGCTCATAAAAGACCCTTTCCTGAGGTCCTCCCCTCCCCCCATCCCCAGCAGGCCCCCTCTCTTACGGGTAAAGTCTCTGCACTCTTGTCTCAGGATGGGCCTGGATATCTTTATAAACCCAAGGCTCTGGCTCCGGCCGTACTTGAGGTTACTCTTAATTCATTTGAGATAAGGTTTTAAGCTGCAAGTTTTGCTTATAGATTGTAAGAATCTGTTTTACAATCTTTAATAGTTGAAACTATTCCAAATATGTTGCGGACTGTCTAGGGTCATTTTGGAATCAAAGCATTATGGTAATTTGGTGGGTGAAAAATTCTTTCCATTAAAAAAACACAAAAATTCTTTTAGGACATTTTCTAAGGTTCTTATTCTCCTAGAAGGCATCCAGGAAAAACGAATCTCACAGGGCTTGGTATACCCCATAGCATTCTGGACCTAGTTATTAGGTAGCAGGCTCAAGCATGTCAGTATCTGCACAGGTGAACTGGAAAAGAGAACGAAGCAAAGACAGGCACAGAGAAGGAAATGGGAATTTCGCAGGGGCCGACTCTGTCAGTCCCTGCAGGGTGGCCCCAGCCTCTGGTGGCTGCCCTGCCTTTAGAAGAGCTGTGCCCTCTTCACACTCCTCCAGAGGTCTGAGTTCTGCTTCATGGACCCAAAATGCAACCCTAGATACTTCACAAAAGCATATGTGCCTTTTCATGTTGAAGCTAAAAGGCTATCCTCGAGGAAAGGAGGAGAGAAAAAAAAGCCTTCAGTCGCTTTATAAGAGAGAGAGAGACTCTAGAGCAATCCTAAGCCCCCAGTTGCTTTGTAAGAGAGAGAGATTCTAGAACAATCCATCTCAAAACAGATTCTGAAAAGCAACTTGCTAAGGATTTGCCAATGAAGGGGAAATAGCTATGCTGGTGCCTTCTGATGATGATCTTTGTGGAATCACAGACGCAACAGGTGTTTGATAATGCACGGATTAATTCAGCTGAATGTGGCAGAATCAGGACAGTCCCCACCAAAAGAATCACAGCCAGGGGAATCAGCGGCGAGTGACCTGAGCAGACAAACATCCCACGGCCTCATTTTACAGTGGAGGAAGTGCAGGCCCTGAGAGCGAAGCGTCAGGTCCAGGGGCAACAGCTAGGTTAGAAGCCAAGCCACGCACAGCAACGCTGTGGCTCTTTAGATCCCCAGTCTGGTGCTATGAAAGGTTTCAGACACCGGCTTCACAACCATGGAGGGTCAGGGAGGAGGCCATCTGTGTAGGGGAGAGGAAAGAGCATGTGTTCACGCAGGAGGCTGGCAGGTGCCTGGAGTCAAAGGTGGGAGGGTGGGACACAGAGGATACCCCTGCAGTCCACGTAGT
The DNA here is from genome assembly GCF_017311325.1 of Ursus maritimus. Classification (NCBI taxonomy): domain Eukaryota; kingdom Metazoa; phylum Chordata; class Mammalia; order Carnivora; family Ursidae; genus Ursus; species Ursus maritimus. The sequence goes on along the minus strand of NW_024425563.1, from coordinate 5,651,224 downwards.
TACACTCAGCTCTCACAGGCCTGCCCCAGGCTCCTCCTCCCTTGTCGGCCAGCCGCCCCGAGAGCTCCTGCCGGCTGCACAAGGGGGAGCGGGTAGTGGGAAGCCATGACCAGGACCTACTGGATTTGGAAGAGGAGGAAATGAGGTGACTCTAGTTCCTTTCTGGGTCAATATGGCAACTGCCATTTCCTAAGAGAACATAATGGAAGGTTCCTTCCTGGGTCAGTATGGGAACCGTCATCTCCTGAGAGAACATAAGGGAAGGACACTAATTCAATTAAGAGACCCATGGGCTTTCATACTCCATCAGGTGCCCGGTGGGCAGGGGAAAGGCTATCTGGCATTGGCCACAGTGTGGGCTCGAAGATTTCCTGGCAGGAGCCCCCTCCCCAGCACCCTGCCCTGCTCAGATGTGCTCCTAGGTCAAGACTAGCTTTCTATGCATGTTCAGACAAGTCTTTCTAACCTCATTTCTCCGAGATGCCTGCTTGTAACAGTGTCGTTCCAGCAAACTGTTCTGGTGAAGCCAGCCTGTCTAGCACATGCAGGTATCACCAGGATATAAAACGGCGGAGCCGGTGGGAGGGTACACTTGGAATGGACTCTGCTGATCTGGGGCCACAGGGAGGGTCAAGACCCCCAGGCTCCAAAAGCATGCCTCTTGGTGAGAGGTCTCCACCGGGAGGGTTCTGCCTGAAATACCCCCGTTCGGACTGGGTCCTCCCCCTGTGCCGGGAACACGGACGCGCCATTGCTCCTTGTGCTCCGTCTCCAGCCCCTCCTGGAATCCCTAGTGATCCACCGTCTGCTTATTACTCTAGCTACTGGGGAAGCTTCCCCGGAAACTGGGAAGGGATCCTGAAGTGTGTTTGGGTCCCAGGACCCTTGTAAAATCTGCTGAAATTGATAAGTGAAGCACAGATACACAGGTCGTTCTCTCTTTCCGAAATAGCCTCACAGCGGTTCTAACTCCCCAAAGGCCAGGTTTTAAGAATTTGAATTCCACGGGGTCTCAAAACATTTTCACCGTTCCTTTTCCGAAAGGGTGGCTGGACTCCCACCATTTCCGCTTCTAGCAGTAGCTGTGTCCCCTCTGAGGGACCCTCACGGAGGCTGAAGATGGGGCGGAACTTGGGTTGAGAACCAAACCAAGAGAAGCCAGCGAGTGCACCTCGGCAGGACGCTGGCGCACTGAGGTTTCCAAGCGGACTTTTAATTCAGAAACCATACCTTGAGTTCTTCCTGCACTTTCTGCAATTCGGGCTATTTGAATCTAATCAGTACCCCTGATGACAGCTCCTCCCTCCCACAGACCACGGGCCCCTGCTGCTGATGACGGGTGACCCTGTAGCAGTGCTTGATGCCCCACTTTGGAGTTTCTTGAGCTGTTTAACCTTACCTTGGGGGGCGCTCCCAGCTCCCCCCTGCCTCTCTCTATGCTCTGGGCTCAATACCAGTGCTGAGGGGATGTGGGTGATCTAGGAGGTGCTCGGAGCCACGGTCCCCTCCCTGAGATAGGTCTGGTGTGATTTCCAGATGTGCTAGACACACTATTCTACCCGGCATGATGGCATGTGGGCCCCGGGAGCACAGTTTCCAAACCTCTCTCCTCTGGAAGCCACGTTCGGCAAAGCAGGAGGAGGAGGTAGAGGCTGGGAGCTGGGGAGACGGTCTGTGGGTGAGTGGTTCCGGCCTGGCTCTTGCCCTCCCGCTGGGTCTCTGGGCAGGCCAGGTGGTGGCCGGCAGCCAGCTGGGGGCATTCCCTTCCTGGGGTGCCGGCTGCAGCCGGCTGCCACGGGACTCCAACCAGGGCTCTCCTGTGGTCTGTTGACTCAACACATCACCTGACACCACACGCCAGGCCCTCTGGGTGTGAGGTGCCAGTGAGACTGGACGGGTGTGTGCGAGGCCAGGGAGGCCTCAGGCCGGGACAGCATCCAGGCCGCCTCTGCCACCAGCGCTGGTTTCTATGGTGCTGGTCTGGGCTCTCTGCTCTCCTCATTCACCTCACGAAGAAAGGGACCGTGAGCCTTACTGGTTATCTGCTCCTGGGGAATAATGGGTAGATTCCTCGTGAAGGAGGAAAAGAGGGGAGGAAGGAAAGCTGCAGATAGAAGGGAATCAAGCAGCTTATGCTGAAAACACATGTCCTGGCTGTGTCCTTTTAAAGGCAGTCCAGAACCTTACACTAGGATTTGCCTCTGCCCTCAATAAGAACAACAATCCAAGAATCCCACAGCAGTGCTGGGAGTTGAGGATCAAAGATGGCGGCATCAGACCTGCATTTTTGCTTGTGCTTTTTAACGGGTCAACTGGAGGGAACTGGGAAAGGCACTGTCCTTCTGGGGAGCCCACAATTCCTCACCTCCCAGTGTCTGACTCACATTAACCACCCCTGGCCAAGCTTGTTTTATGGGTGGAAGAAGCCAGCCTCCTATTTGTATGATGTTTGGATTTGCAAGGTCCCTTGACCCCTTCCAAATACCTCACCTACTCCATCAGTCTCTCTGGTGACCAAGCCTCCCCTTTCTCCATGTTGTTTTTACCTAAAGGATTGCAATCCCTGTTCATCGTGGCCAAGCTGTAGGGTTGTAGGCCAACCCTACAAATGACACCAAGGAGGTGTGGTCACTGGGAAGGTGAGTGATGGGGGGAAGGACAGGGGCAGGAGCTCTGGATTCAGTTGTACCCAGTTAGCACACTCTGCCTCCACCTAATTTTCTCTCTGGTGCTCCCCTCCCTGGGTTTCTAGAATTGGGGCAGGAGAAATGATATCAGAACACTGTGCTTAGGGGAGTAGGTTTTCCCCACTTACCTTCTGATTCACTCCACAGCTTCGGCATCTATTGTTAGCCAAGTTCATCTTTTGTAAAGCTGGTTTCTAGAGATCACTGATTTCTTTCTTTCTTTTCTCCCCCCCCCCCCTTTTTTTGAGAGAGAGTGTGCATGAGTGGGGAAAAGGCAGAGGGAGAGGGAGAGAGAGAATCTCAAGCAGACTCCCTGCCCATTGCCGAGGAGCCTGACTCAGGGCTCTATCTCCGGACCCTGAGATCACCTGAGCCAAAACCAAGAGTTGGACGCTTAACTGACTGAGCCACCCAGGCGCCCTGAGATCACCGGTTTCTAGAGTTAACTTATTCCTCTTTTTTATGCACCTTGCACATCCCGACACTACAAATTATAGTATGCTGTAGTTACTTCTTTACGTATCCTGTCTCCTCTGCTAAGCATGACTGGTAGTGAATTTTATTTACCATTGTGCCCCCAGCCTGGGACACAATCCCTGTTTCCCTTTTTTTTTTTTTTTAAGATTTTATTTATTTATTTGACAGAGATAGAGAGAGCCAGTGAGAGAGGGAACACAGCAGGGGGAGTGGGAGAGGAAGAAGCAAGCTCATAGCGGAGAAGCCTGATGTGGGGCTCGATCCCACAACGCCGGGATCATGCCCTGAGCCGAAGGCAGACGCTTAACCGCTGTGCCACCCAGGCACCCCACAATCCCTGTTTCCTAAATGCTCACAGTGCCTACGCAGCACACCTTAGTTCAACAGAATGCCCAACAAGCACAGTCCATAAAAGAACAAACCAATGAGCTGCGTTTCATTCGAATTTAGAACTTCAGCTCTTCAAAAGATACTGTTAGGAAGATGAGAAGAGATGCGAAAATATTGGCAAAACATACATGTTAAAGGATTTGTATCCAGAATATACAAAGAACTCTCAAGACTCAACAATAAGAGAACAAACAGTTCAATAAAGAAAGTGAACAGAAGATTAAAACAGATATTTCAGCCAGGAGGACATACAGAGGACAAATAAGCATGGACAAAGGTGCCCGGCATCATTAATCATTAGTCATGAAGGAGGCACACTTTATGGCAGCGACAAGATACCACTGCACACCTAGGAGACTAGCTAAGATTCTCTCTAAAACTGACAATGCAAAGTGCTGGTGAGGGTACGGAGGAACAGGAACTCTCAGACATTGCTGGTGGGAATTCAGAATGGTGCAGCCAGTTTGGAAAACTGTTGGACACTTTCTTATGAAGCTAAACATATATCTACGTTACAGCCTCCCAATGCCACCAGAGGAGAAAGTAAAAACTCACCTTCATGCAAAACTGGACACAGATGTTTATGGTGGATTTATTCATAGTTGCCCCAAGCTGGAAATAACCCAAAAAGTCCTTCAACTGGTGAATGAATACACAAGCTGGTGCGTCCAAACAATGGAACATTCCACAGTAATAAAAAGGAAAGAACCATTGAGATATGCAGCATCATGGATAAATCTCAAATGCATTTTGCTAAATAAAAGACGACTGTACACTAGATTTTACCATTTAAATAGAAATTATAGGGGAAAAAGCAAAATTATAGGGAATAGAAAAATTATAGGTTATAAAAATTATAAAGGGGCCTGAGGGAATTTTTTGGGTTCCATATCTCAATGGTGGTGATGACTATACAATTACATATGTTTCTCAGAACTCACAGAACTGTACACTGAAAAAGGTGAATTTTACTGTATGTAACCTATACGTCAGTAAACCGGACTGTAAAAAATACAGCTCTAATATGAGTTTCAGGGGAGCTGTCTATGCGGGCTGGGCTAACGAGGGGACCAGGTATCATTTTCCCTGGGCCCTGAAGGAGAGATGGGTAGAGTAGGGCTAGGATGCAGACACGGGTGGGGCTGGGATGCAGACACGGGTGGGGCCGGGATGCATACAGGTGTAGGGTGGGGATGCACACGTGGGTAGGGCCATGATACACACACGGGTAGGGCTGGCATGCATCCTACCATATCTGCATCCCAGCCCAACCCATGTGTGCATGATGCAATGCAACATTACAGTTGAGGTAGGGCCCTGGCATGTGACCCAAGACCTGCTCTATTACAAATAGCAGCTACACTCCCCTCTCCCTCTGGCCAGAAGATTGCTTTCAGAGACAGTACAGAGTGACCACGGGTAAACAAGAGAAAAGAGCGAGCTCTGGACTCTGGGAGTCCCTGAGCTTGCCAGCCTGTGCCCTTCAGGCCACTGGGAAGGGGAGCAGATGAGGAGAGTTCAAAGGTCAGGCTGGAGGAAGGGAAGAAAGTCCCTAAAGAGTGCGCAGGGAGAAGCAGGCCGAGTGAGGCCCTGGCAGACAGGTCACCCAACCTCACACTCAAGGCCGCTGGACAGACACAGCGCAGTGTCGCCCAGAACAGCACTACCCATGATGCCTGCCTCCCCTCCCAGGCCCATCCCTCTCCGCAGGAGTCGGTCTTTGTCTGGCTCCCCAGGGAGGCCCCTGCAGGCCCAGGAGGTTTCTGCACAATTGTGTCACCATGAGGGGCTTTCCCCATTTTAAAACATTGTGGTCAAATGAGGGTTTTGCTTGGTTTCTTAAAAACCTATATGATATGCTAAGTACATGAACAGTCACGAATATCTGTGAAATATGTTAGTAAAACTTTCTAAATAAGCTCATTTGTGGATCAGAACATCTTGAAAAAATTGTTTTAATTGTAAAATGCAAAGAACATAAAATTTACCATCTTAACTATTTTTAAGCGAACAATTAAGGGCATGAAGTACACTCACCCTGTTGTACAACCATCAGAACCATCCTTCTCCAGAACTTTTCATCTTCCCAAACTGAAACTCTGTCCCCGTGAAACACACATCCCCATCCCCCTGTCCCCAGCCCCTGGCGCCCAACCTTCTGCCGTGTCTGCGAATCTGACCACTCCAGGGCCCTCATGGCCGTGGGGTCACACAGGATTTGTTGTTTTGTGTCTGGCTTATTTCACTCGGCATAATGTCCTCAAGCTTCATCTGCGTCCTAGCAGGTGTGAGGATTTATTCCTTTTTAAGGCTGAATACTGTTCCATTGTATGGCTAGACATCCAGTCGTTTCTTTCTTTTTCTTCCTCCCTTCCTCCCTCCTTTCCTTCCTCCCTTCCTTCCTTCTTTCAGATTTATTTGTTTTGAGAGAGAGAGCAAGCAGGGGGAGGGAGAGAATCTCAGGTAGACTCCCCCGAGTGGGGAGCCCGACGTGGGGCTCCATCTCCCCACCCTGAGATCACGACTTGAGCCAAAACCAAGAGTTGAATGCTTCACCGACTGAGCCACCCAGACGCCCCTCACACAGTGCTTTCCTTTAAAACTCCCTCCCAGATTTGCTATTGCTTCGTTTCTCTCAAGAGACGGCAAACCCTCCCCGTGTGCAACTGCCCTCCCCTTTGGCCGCAGCCTTGCCGTGGCTGCCACAGCCCGGTTTCCACGTGGCCCCTCGGGTGGGGTGCGAAAGGCCCAGAACGAGGGGCCAGGAGTGTGACACCCACGCCACTCCTCAAGATCCCTGGGGACGCCCCCACGGTCCCTCCTGGTCAGAATCTCTGTCTAGCCGGGCTCTTGCCTGCCCCTTCCCTCTGGGCTCTGCGTGTGAGTGGGATGCTGGGCCGCGGTCACAGGATCCTGCGCGGGTCACCAGGCCTGCAGTGGGAGGGAGCCCGGGGAGATGTCAGACATTCCTGGCCTGCCTGCAGCCAAGTTTCCGATGCGCTATCGGAGAAGCCCTGCCAAGGGTAATGTGACATTTCCATGACACCCGGTGAGGCTGCCGGCAGTGACATAACTGGGCGAGGGAGGGTTGGGGGTGTGTACCCCGGGCAGAGAGCCTGCGGGGCCCAGTCCGATGACTCGGTGTTGTGTAAATTAAAGCAGCAGTCACCTGATCTCCCCTTCTCAGCTGACCCTGCTCCCCTGACATGACCGCCCTATCACAACGTCCGTCACCCTGGCTCCGGGGTCTCTTCGCCCACCTCTGCCCAAGAAAGCCATTTGAGAAAATGCCTATCATCTCCCTGGGGGGATGACGCAAATGCCATAGCGTGGGTTATTTGGCGGGGCCCCCGGAGAGGACAAACCCCTCCCAGCAGGCGCTTGTGACAGGTCATTCTGTGGGTTCACGGAGTTCACGGGGAGCTCACGGGTGCCAGCACGGAGCTGGACACTGTGCCAGGGGCTGCGAAGGCACTGCTAGGAAACACCGCCCCTGCCTTCTCTCAACTCACCCCGCAGGCACTTCAGCCGCAAACTGGAGCTCTTCCGCTAACCAGCGCTGCTCACTTCCACCCCGGGCCTCAGCGCAGCTCTCGGTGAGACGCACAGATCAAAAATGAACTCTTGAGGGGCGCCTGGGTGGCTCAGTCGGTGAAGCGTCCGACTCTTGATTTCGGTTCAGGCCATGATCTCAGGGTCGTGAGATCGAGCCCCGTGTAGGGGCTTAAGATTCTCCCTCTCCTTCTCCCCCTCCCCACTCTCTCTCTCTCCTTCTTAAAAAAAAGAGAAAGAAAGAAATGAACTCTCCACTGGGCAGTCAGGCAACTTAGCTCCTGAAGTGTGCTGAAAGCTGGTCCTCCTCACAGCTGTCAGGCACGGAGAAGGGCAGCCCTGGTCTGCAGACCCTCACGCTAGGCCCGCCTGGGGGTAAGTCCCAGGGAGAAACCGTGCACGCTGCATCCACCAGACTCAGCATGGCAAGAACAGTCTGGGGTCATCTGACGAGGAGGTAGAGCCCTGCCGTGTACAGACCACCCCAGCTCTTCCAGGGTCTGAGGGCACGGGCTCCATGCCAGAACCTGGGCCCAGTGGGGCCTGCTAGAGTTTCCCAGTGGTTTAGCCTCACGTCAGGTCAGGCCTCACTCCCAGGGCTGTGGGAGCGCCATAGACCCTCCTTCTGCTTCAGCCCCCAAATATCTCCTCCTCCCCTCCCTTCCCCTTGTTCTTTACCATTCGGAGTGTGGCTCTGACCAGCTACCGCTACTGTGAGAGACACCATCGTCCACACGGGGCCTTCCCACCATGCACGTGGCAGCCTCAGCGTAGGGCTCCGGGGCAGCATGGGGCCTTATCGTGGACGTGGCAAAGCAGCTGCTCTGCCGAGCTGGGGGAAGTGGGAAAGTGGGGGGCTTCTGGGGGACCAAACCAGGCCATGGCTGCTGTGGTCATCTGCTCTGCAGGCCTGGGCTTCCTGCCACACATCGCACAGCCCCGAGGGCTGTCATCCCTCCCTTGACTCATAACATCCTCTTTTTCTTGCCTAAATATCACATCGTGGCCAAGGGGAAACCATCACCCCCACTTACGAAACGTTACAGAGGTTCCCCCCAACCTTCCATCCATCATCAACTTTCAAAAGTGCAGGGTCTTCGGTTTTAAACCCTCCAGTCTGAAAAGTAGGTTCGAGATCCAGGTGCGGTGGGGCTGGGGCAAACCTCCCTGTCCTCTCAAACTGGAATGAACACAGCCGGAAGGACAGGGTGTGAAAGGGAAAGCCGAAGGGGCCGGGCGGGGGAGCAAGCCTATCGCCAGTCTCGAGCTGGCCAGTTCCTCCGCAGAACTCTGGAAGGCCCTGTGCAGCGCGGTGAGCCGCTGACCTGGGCAGCTCTCTCTTCTCCAGGCTTCCATCGGGGCCTGGGACTGCCACCTGCACACTGAGCCCCTCCTTCTGGCCCCCCTGCCACGGAATCCTCGACAGAGAGAGGGGACAAAATGGGCCCTTCCCTCAGGGAGCTGTTGGACGGGAGAGAGGCAGTCAGGCGGGGGTCAGTCATGTCTGGATCAGGGAGTCCAGGCTCTGTGGGAGGCACAGCCTGGGGCGGGGGAGCTAATTCCCAAAGGATGCCTGAAAACAGCCCAGTCGGCGGGTGGCAGCCTGGGGGCCGGGGTGGGGTGCACATAGGGAACTGAATGAAATGGGGGTTCAGCTGTGGTGCTCAGGCAGGCCCGCAGAGGGCTGTGACCTCAGGTGGGCTTTACTTCAAGCCAACAGCAAGTCCGGCAGGCGGGCAAGCTGTTGCCCAGTGGGCCCACCATCACGCTCACGGGAGTGCGGAGTACGGAATGGGCCATGGAGGACCCTTTCGAAGGGAGCTGCGTCAGCAACCTGGTGGAGAAGCAGTAGGAGCCTGACCCGTGCAGGGCCTGTGGGGGCAGGGGAGCAGATGGATGCAGGAGGGAGGGGCCTGCTGGATGCAGGGCTCAAGGGAGAAGGCAAGCCCAGGTTTCTGGAGCTTGGACAGCTCGGTGGCTAATGATGCCGCCACTATGTGCTCCTCAAAGGACGTGTGACCTGAGCCCATGGCAGGCAGGAGCCGGGGCTGGCGCCGCCAAGCAAGGACCAGACCCAGGGGGTAGGCAGGGCCAATGCAGGTGTGGGGAAGACGGAACTGATGGCTCAGAACATCGGAGCCATGGAAATGGCCCAGCCCTTCACCTTTTCACCTCCTGACACAGAGGTTCAAGGGCACCAGGATAGAGAAGGGTGGGTGCAGAGGATTGAGACAAACCCAAACAAACTTCTTGTCCCCGAGCCCTTGTCTCTGAGACCACTTTTGAGGGAATCCACATTCTGAGCAGGAGAATGGGTACCATGAACATTGGCATCAACCCCTTGCACACCAGGGAAGACCGTGCCTCCAGACACCTGGAGCATGGCCTTCCGGGCCCCCCGAGGCCGGTGGAGATGCAGCAAGCGTCCCTGTGAACACCCCCTCTCCAGGAGGTCCAGGCACGCGCCCATGTACGCGGTTGCCAAGCTTGAACGGTCACTGGCAGAGTTGCAGCGAGCAAAGGAAATAACCTGCAAGTCATCAGGCCTTCCGGAAAATCTGGGCAGTGTCCCTAAATGTCCTGAGGATGCGTGAGGTCACCGCATCTCTGACCCCCCCCCGCCCCCCGCATGCTACGATGTGACCTGCCGACAGCCGGGAAAGCTAACCCGCATTGCAGCAGGAGACTCTGAGGAACCAAACGAATAGTTACACTGAAGGCAAGGCAGCCGGCAGTACTTCTGGGCAGGGGTCCTGCCTGTGACTCCTGAGGATCCCCCTTGAAGGCCACCTTTCCCCCGGGGGTGAGGCTGCTGCTGGCCGAGTCCCTAGAGACGTCGGGGAGATGCCGCCTGGCGGGCCCGAGGCCACACGCTGCCCGCGGGTGTTCTGTCTCGGCCCCCTGCTGAGAGAGAGGAGCTGGGGAGACCAACGGCACCCCAGCGTCATGGGGCTGAGATGGGGAAGCACTTCTCTTCAACCTTTCGATAGAGGAGGCTGGTATAAAGAGGACCCCCTTCCTGCTGGGGATGTTTATTTTTTTATTAAGAAATGGCAACAGCGCCTTTCTGAGTATTTTTGCTTTGAAGTAATCAGTTCATCAGTGAGACGATGGGTGTTTACTGGGCACCAACTGCAGAGTGAAGTGTCTGGAGGCGTTCTAAGTAAGGCGTGAGCCCCGGATCCTGTGCTCGGGTGATGGAACCGAGCCCAGAGACAGAAGAAACGTTCGAGCCCATTAAGCCGCCGTGCAAGGAAGCATATGATTAAGTATGCATCAGTCCTCTCTGGAAGAGGAGAGGTGTTCATAAATACGTCAAAGCAGCCTGAGATAAGGAGCCTGGTCCACAGCAGGGCAAAGGGACGTAGGCATGGGGTGGGGGCCGTTCTTGGAAGAGGCTGGTGTTTGAGAATGATTCGAATCACAGAGGTTGGGGGAGAAAGGGTTAGGGAAGGAAGAGGGTGGCGGAGGGGAGGCGCGCTGGTGCCAGACAATCACAACTCAGTACCCTCCACCTGCAAGAACAGGAGACTTCCACGCCGGCCAGTGTTCTGCTGCACGCGAGATTAATGACCTAGTCCCAGGGAAATCCTGCACTGCGGTTCTAGGCAGCGTGGCTTCCATCTTCATATTAGTAGGAAACAGGCCATGCATAAGTCATCGTGAAATGTTTTCTTCCCCCACAAGGGGATATGAGGTGAGTTTTGGCAGCCCTCTCTCTGGCACCAAAATATTTTAAGTTGAATGAATAGGGAAGAAGCATGTTGTATGCCTGCCTCTGTTCTGGGTACTGGGAACAGTGAGCAAGAGAAGACACCCCGCCCTCGTGGAGCTTAGGTGTTTAGACCCCGGCTGAGGACCAGCCCCTGGCGTCACTGGGAGCTTGTCAGACTCGCAGACTCCAAGGCCCCACCGCAGACCCACAGATTCCAAATCTGCCTTTAATGAGATCCTCTGGTGACTCGTGCGGCTCGGCTCTGGGCCAAACGTTCAGACTTGACCGAGGAGCATCATGGCTTGCGGGGCTGGCGGGACCGCAGTCCTCCGGGCCCCGCCCCCAGAGCCTGGGGTTCAGTGGTTGGGGTGGACCCCGGGACTCTGCACTTCTGACAAGGTCCTGGGGGTGAGCTGGCTGGGCACCCATGCTCAGACAGCCTAGTGCTCTAAGGGCTCCCTCGGGTTCCGGGGAAGCTGGGGGTGACCCCAGGCCTCTCCAGGAGAGGCAGGATGGTGGCTTCCCCGGCATGGCCAGGCCACACTTCCTTACTCTCCACACCCATTCCCTCCATTCAGGAAGAGTCTGGCTTTGTGCCCAGCGCCAGATGGTCCTCAGCTCCTGTCCTGCCGTGTAGAGAGCAAACGTCTCTGCAGAACCCAGGCCGCCTCCCTGGAACATCTGAGCAGGGATCTTCCAGGATCCCCTGATGTTCCATGCAGACGAGGCCACAAAGAATTGGAGGCAGGCTTGCTGTGCCAGGGAGGTCACAAAACGCATAGAAGGCCCATCCTAGTCCCCTTCTCCCTCATCTCTCAGGGGTCACTCTGCCCCCTCCTCCATCCTAGCCCTCAGGGGCGGCTGCCTGGAGAAGCCTCACGGGACCAAGCAGGTGACACCGGCTTGGAGCCATCACGGGGTTAAGGGTGGCTCTAAACAGAAATGCTGAATTACCCCAATTTTCTCTCCCCAGTCTGCCGCTGTGCCGACCAGGAGGCCGTCACTAGCCACATGTGGCTGTTGATATTTAAAATTAAATAAAATAGAAACTTCAGTTCCTCATCACTTTTAAGGGTTGAATTATGTCCTCCGAAAGGATGTGTTGAAGTCCCGCTCCCCCCAAAACCTGGAAGTGTGACCTCCTTTGGAAATAGGGTCTTCACAGAGGTAATCGAGTTGAAATCAGGTCATGAGGATGGGCCTTGTCCAAAATGACTGGTGCCCTTGTGAGGAGAGGGAAATCCGGACACACCTGTGAGGATGGAGGCAGGGGTGGGGCGAGAAGCTACGCGCCCAGGATTGCCAACAACCACCGGAGGCGGGACACAGGCTTGCAACGGATTCTCCCTCAGAGCCTCCAGCAGGAGCTGACCTCTGACACTTTGGTTTCAGACCTCTGGCCTCCACAGCTTCGAGAGAGAATTTCTGTTGTCTTAAGCCCTCCAGTTTGTGGTGTGTTGTTACAGCAGCCCTGGGATCTAATTCACGCGGCCGCACTGTCCGTATTCCTGCCACCCCCCGACAGCACAGGAGCCAGCGGCTCCCACAGATGGAGACACACTTCCATCTTTGCAGAAGGTTCTATCGGACAGTTTCGTTCTACACTACGTACGCTTTTAGGAGAAAGAAGCAAAGATGGACAGTTTGGTTTTCAGAAAAAGTCAAGGCTTGTTGGGTTGGCCCAATCCCATCTTCCGTATCGTCCATATTCTCAGTCCCGGTCCTTCCACAGGGAGGGGCTCCGTCATTGTCAAGGGGAAACCAGGGGCACGGAATGGCTCTCCTCCCTGACATGAGAAAGTAGACCTTGACACTTAGGCCCACTCTTCCTAAATGCTGACAGCAGATGGTGAGGGTGTGGGTCCACACTGTACCCAGGAACCAGAGCCCCAGAACAAGCCCGTTCCGGCAAGCTTGCCACACATGCTCCCATCTGCTCATCCCCCTTATCTTTGATGTGGGTTTGTCTTCTCCCATCTGCTAACGCGCCTGGCAGGGGCATGTCATATCCACGCTGCGCAAGCTCAACACTCAGCTGTTAGTAATTCAATCCTTAGGATGGAGGCATTCCCAGGCCCAAGAATCCCAAGATAAAATACTCTCAGGAGAGGGCACCGTGCCAAATTATCAGACGATAAGACGGCGTCGCATGAATCGGTGATCACGTGAAGGCCTGGGGGGCACGGCTCCCAGGACAGCGAAGTTGATGGGGGGTGTTGGCTGATGGGAAGGAGGGGAGGACCAGAGCCCCAGGAGGGGCCTGAGTCCAGGACTGCAGGAAAGCCCACAAGGTTGATACAGAACGGCCAATAGGACTCCACCCGTTCCTACGCGTCCTCTTACCACTCACCTCTCCCTGGACCCATTTCCTTTCTTTGGCCAAACTCTCCAGCCCAGCATACACCAGCTGCCCAGAGGACAGGGAAGCCTGGCAGAAGGGCATCTGCCTGCCCCCGCCCCCCTTCCAGGCTCTCACACTCTTTGTTGCCGAAAACAGCTCATGTTTCTTTCATGCCATTGGATGGTCTTTGCCTTACTCATCAGTGGGTGCCAGAGGCAAAGAGAACATTAAAATGGGCCCTTCTCCCCCATAACGAATACTGCTCTGCAAAGAGATTGCAGCTGCTCCAAGCAAGAAAATCTGTTTGCAGAGCTCGTCCGGCTGTTTTCCCAGTGTTTCCAACGTATGTTACCGGGCAAATAGGTCTGTGTCTCTAGCCGCCAGTGTGATCTGCGGAGTGAGGCAGCTCTGCCTTAGCTCTGCCCAGGGTCTGGGGGGCGCTCGCTGGTTTGTGCTATGGATGCGGGGATGGAGCCTGCCTCCTCCCACACCTTCAGGCGGCTTGTGTTTGCAAAAATGTTTTATCAGAGCGTTTCGCAGAAAAGTGCTCAAACTAGGAGCGGACACCTTGATGGATTTGCACAGAGTGAGCGCAGCTGTGTGACCAGCTCTGTGACGCGGGAGGACAAGCCTGCTTTGGATGCCCTCTGCCCACCTCCTAAGACAGCCACAAGCATGATTCTAATGTCCGGTTTTGCCTGTTCTTCTAGGTTCTACAAATGGCACCCGGCAGCGTGGACTCTCACATCGGGCCTTGCTTGCTCACACCGCGTGCGAGGTTCGTTATATTTGCAGCACGTCGCTGCAGACCGTTTATTCACATTACTGCGGAATATTCCATGGTGTGAACGGACTGCAGTGTTTATCTATCATCTCTGTGGCTGCCGGGCATCTGGGGGTTTCCATGCCAGGGCCTTGACAAACGCTGCTACCTGAACATTCTAGACACACACTCAGCAGGGGGCACGCACGCTTTCTTTGGGGGTGCTGCTTGCTTTTGTTTGATGTAGTCCTTCAGCACGAAAATGTCATGGGAGAGGAGAGGGGAGGAGCCTAGCGCTGGAGCATTCGTGGGACATCTACCATGTGCCGGGCCTACATAAGCTCATCTGATGGAACCCACGCGGCCCCCGGGGGGTAGTTATTGACCCCTCTGTACCTGCACCGCCAAGGCTTGGAGGCCGCGTGTGTTCCCGCTTAGGGAGACACGGCAGGAGTAAGGCTGGGGGACCAGGGTTTAGACCCTTCTGACCAAGCCCCAAACCTGCGATTTAGCAGACGCTGCGTGTCCCAGAATGCTAGCGTTCAACAGCCCGACCCTGGCAGCCCTGGCCATGGAAACAGAGAACCCTGAGCCGAGCAAGGTTTCACGGGGTATCAGATGCTACCCACTGCCAGATTCGCCACTGATGTGCTAGCCAAACACCAACCACGTTTGACAAATAGCAGGTTAATGAGAATTTCTCAGTGTTTTGATAAGATGTAAATGCAGTCAGATTGTACTTGCCCCGAACAGAGGCACTGGCATCAAAGATACACAATGAATGCGCTATCAGCTCCTTCGGAAACCGCTGGTCTCCGAGTTGGCTGAGCATGTCAGGTTTCCTTTTCATTCCTGCTGATAAGAGAAAAGTCCACTTCCTTCTGAGCAACACCAAGAAAACAGAGGATTAGTGCCTGTGTTATCTTTTCTCAATCCGACTGTAACACACACACACACACACACACACACACACACACACACACGAACTGGAGGTGAATCCTGCTGGGGAAGTTGGTTGGAGACCACTAAGCCCCAAACAGGATAAGCCCAGCAGGCTGAACGCAGGGCCAGCATCCGGCTGCCCACATCTGTCCATCACACGAAGCTGGCCTTGGGACCATGGGGTACAGTTCCTGCCGCAGATGAGCTGTGTGTGACAGACACTCCTTAGGGAGACAGACGGAGGAGGGGCTGTGTCTGTACGTGCGGCTACTTAATAAGACCCTATGAATGCACACAAGATCGTTCCGTGGCTTTTTGTGCTGTGCTGTCTTTGGGTGAGGCCGGGTCTCTCTGCCCAGGAAGGACTTGAGGGCAGGTGTCAGGGATGGCTATACTCAGCCAATCTGGAAGCCATGTGTCCCTGTCAGGCCAGCTCCTGCTATGCTTTCTTATGTAACAGGACAGGGGACGTGGCCATGTCGGGCCAACTGAGCCCTGGTAAGGGAAACGGGGACTTTTCTCTGAGAGAGAAGGGGTGTGAGAGCAGCTGGTCAGTGTTCACAGGGGCCTGGAGAGAAAATCAGTCTATTTGTGCAAACGATTAGCTCCCTAAGCTCCTGGCTTTACCGTCCAAGATTCTAGTGAATTTCCATTTCTCTGCCTAAGTGCCCAGGCTCTGGGGTCCCTGGCTGAAGTTAAAGCAAGAACCACGGATCTGCCTTCCTCCTGCTGGCATCATGCCCTTGGGACTCTCAGGGACAGGGCTGGCCTCAAAGTGGCCCTTCCCGGCCAACGGCACCATACCTATTTCCTTTTGACCTGACATACCCACAGAGCAACTTTATGACCTTGCCCCCAAGACTGGAGTTGTTGAGGGTAGGACTTCAAGCCTGGAGCCTGAGTTCCTGAGTCCTGCTTCTCAGGGTACAGAGTGACAACCCGCCTTGTGCACTGTAAGGCAGGTCGGAAAGAGACGGCATCCTTACAGCCAACTGTTCATCCAGCTTCAGTGTGGCCTAAAGCAGCAGATCCCCATCCTAGGGAAAACCAGCCCGAAGGGGTTTGGGTTGGGCACAGGGGGCCCCTTGTTTCAAACTCAGCAGGCCTTATCAGAGGCCCCATTTCTCCAAGCCGAGTTAGGCCCTCCCAGTGCCAATCCCTTCTTTGGCCACCCCCGGGCACGTGACCAACAGAGCACAGCTACAAACCACTGAAAGTTACCTGAGCCATCAGCAGGGGTGGCCAGGAGAGGCCGTAACTCTGCAGTCTCTCCAGCAGTCACACCCTGGGCCACCGTCCCTACTGTAACCACAGCTAGAACAGCAGGCTTACGATGTCACGGGGGGCCTGACTCAGCAGGAGTCCTTGGGGCCTGTGCGGCACATTTGCTCTTGCCACAGAACGCCACCTGGGCTGCTGGAGCCCCGGCCACGGTATGTGAGAAGCTGAAAGCCAGAGGGGCCCAGGGGACACTGGAGGGAGCCTGCCTACAGGATGCCCAGCCATGCACAGTGATGGTGCCAAGTCATAAAAGAAGGCTAATCATAGTTAGCGCAGTATTTTGCCACCTGGGAAGGCAGGGGAGCATGGGGAATATTCTAGAAAGATGTCATTAGAATGGAATACTTGAAGGGCAAATTTCAGTTCTTTCAAAGTCTCACTGATGAGAAAGCGGGTTCCCCAGCCCTCTTAGAAAGTGATTATTTTGTACCAGGCATTGTTTGGGGTGATTTACAAATTGTAGCTGAGCTAATCTCACAACACCCCTGGAGGGAGGCTTTGTGGTCTACTATAGATGAGGAAACGGAGGCCCAGGGAGACCACGCGACCTGCCCGGGGCGCACAGCCAGTGGGTGTCAGAGCTGCAGTCAACCCCTGCAGTCCGGCCCCAGAGTGCAGGCTCCCAGGCCCTGGCAGCTCCTGTCTCTGGGCCCTGCAGCACCAACGGACAACGCAAGCTTCCCGTGCAGACAGCAGTGACAGGCTAGAGGCCGGGTGCCGGAAAGCTTGTGCGTGGCCCTGGACTGGGAAGTCAGGCCCTGGCTTGCCTGATCTCTGGCCAGTGAGAGTCTCTAAGTGTGCACCTTCCTGAGTCTCCCCAGGCCACGCCACAAGGGTCCTGAAAGGGTGGGAGCATCTCCCCACAAGGGACAGTGACGGACCATCCCGGTGAGTCCTGGGAAACACCAAGCTCTCCAGCCAAGGGGCGTGGGAGGTCCGAGTGTGTGCGGCAGCTACCGATCTGCTTCCGTAAGACACATCCTCGAAATGCACACTACGGTTTCATGATGTCATTAGGGGCAGTCTTCCTGACCTGCTTCTTCCAAGGAATGCTCTCAGAAGGAGGCAAACCTTCGGCTGTCTCCGGGCCCGAGTGTTAGCTGTGGCAGGAATGGCAGATTAAGCAAACAGTCTATGTTCTGGCAATCCCTTCTACTCCTCAAACCTGACCCTGAGGCCACGGTGGCTCCCCAGGCCTCTCAGGCTGGGTGGAGTCAGCCAGGCTGGCCAGAGTCCCGATCCACACCCCAGTGGTGTCTCCCTGAAGGGAAGACGGCCCCTCCTGGGCCAGCCTGCAGCAGCCAAAGGACACAGGGCGGAGGTCCTTCCCGGTGGTCCCAGGAGCACAAGTCTGAGTCCTGTGTTCTCTCTGTTTCGGAGGGAGAGACTCAGGGAGGGACCAGAGGTTGTTTACTCATCCCAGGACGTTTAGCACGTGGTCAGAGGACAAGCTTACGCACCTGGGTAACAACTGGGTCATGTCGCTAAGCGCAGTCCCCAGCTCTCAGAAGCTTCTCAAACTCGGGGTGTCTCTGTCTGGGCTAGACAGCAGATTGCTGCAGGAGAACTAAGGGCAATGTCACCTCACTGGACCGACCAATGAGCTGGAGACCCTGCTGGGGCAAACCCCTGGGGGGCACAGCACGAAGCCGGTGGCAGGGGCTGGGGGTGCGGGGGGCGCTGCAAAGGCGCCGCTGCTGCTCCACATCCAGGGGTCCCTCACACTAACCAGTGACCCCCAGAGCAACATTCCGAGCAACTCACCCCACCCTCTAGCCTGCCTTCAGCTGCCCCATGCTCTCCAAAGCTGCTGTCTCTGGGGGAGCGGAAGGGGAATTCAAAGGCCAAAGCTCTCTTCCAGCAGCAACCAACTCTTCCTGGAGAGGGGGTGCGGGGGGGAGGTGCCAAGAAGGTGATCCAGTTCTCTCAACAAACCAGCCATCAATGCCCCACCTGCTCCCCGCTATGAAAGGAGACCGAGGGGGCCAGGCCCTTGATGAGGTCCTGGTCCCCCATGGTGGCAAACACAGGACACACAAAGGATCCGGTGCCTGACCAAGAGCCAAGTTAAACAGGGCCAGTCAGTAAGCCGGACCCGGGTCAACAGAGGGCTCCAAACGGGGCCAGCTGAGCCCGCGGGGCCACCGGGGGCCCTGCAAAGCACTGTCTAAAGGCAGAGCTGGTCCGAAGGCACAGGGAGCCCCAGGAGGGAACAGGCATGATACTTAGCAAGAAAACTCATCTAAACCCCAAAAGGGTGGGGTGAGGGTGTGTAGGGACAGCCTACGGAGCACCACCTTGGCATCGACCCTGGACACACCATCGTACGTGATGCTAGCCACCACCTGTCGCAGGGCGGCGCCCGAACCCAGGACTGTCTGCCTGCAAAGCCACATTGTCTTTGTCTGAACCGTGTAGCCGGCTCCTGTTCAGTATCGTGAAGGGAAAGTATGGTGGGCATCGTTACTATTATCTCTTCTTTATTAACCAGGCTCTGAGGGGCCGAATTAATGAGCTCCGACTTCTAGGAACTATCGGTGTCGGCCTTGTCCTCAGCCAGAACTGTTTGACGAGGCATTCTGTTGCTTCTCCATCCTCCTGTGACCATCGGAGGCCTTTCCACCATCAGCGAAAGCAGGAAACAGAAAATGGAGGATAAAAATACCTTCTAAGGAGCATAAATGGTTTAATTCTTTAACCCTCTCATTCTGGCAAGGCAGAGCATTTCCAATGACAGTGCTGTCCTGAGTCAGCGAGGTGGACGACCTAGGCCAGGGGTGCGTGGTGCCCCTGACAGCAGCCTACACGCCCCAGCCCAGAGCGGCTCTGGCGGATGCCCGGTTAGTGAGAAAACCTTATCCACGTACAACGTATTTTCCTCTCTGCACAGCAACGTGACCCAGGAAATGTTAGCAACAGCCACAGCACGGTGAAATGTCTGGGCAGCACGGCGAATTCTATATGGAAATGTAACTGGCCAAGTACAGGACGGTGACGGCTCGTAACTACAACCTCGGAAGCCCTCAGCGGTGCAGGTAATTCAAGTTCAGCGTGGCCACCCGGCCAGCCAGTGTGGCCTTGGGCTGCCCGGAGTCAACCGAGCGCCCAAGAGCAGAGCTGCCAACGGTGGGTCGCTGCTCGCTGGGCGCCCAGAGGGCGAGCTACGCCCAGCCCCGGGGGACTCAATGATCACCGAACATTTCAGAGGGTCTTTCAGGAGGAAAAGCATTTACACATTTACACTGGGACCCCAAAGAGCAGTCCAGAAAGCTGGGCCAAGGCCAGGGAATGGAAATTACATGATGTTCTAACCTCAATTTCCTGGTGAGAGCAGCCATCCGAGACCTTTGGGCCTCTCCCCTGAGCTCGGGTGTGCAAGTGGAGATATGACAAGAGGCATCTCCAACTAGATTTCAAATCTTAGTTCTGCACCTGCTACCCCCCACGCCCCACCTGGGCTTTCCCTCCCAGCCGCACCCCTCCCGTGCACGCTCCCTGACCTGCACTGCACACAGGAGCCTCCTTCGCTCCTGGGTCTTGCTCACCCCTCAGCAATCCTCTTTCTTTCTTTCCTTCTTTCTTTCTTTCTTTCTTTCTTTCTTTCTTTCTTTCTTTCTTTCTTTCTTTCTTCCTTCCTTCCTTCCTTCCTTCCTTCCTTCCTTCCTTCCTTTCTTTCTTTCTTTCTTTCTTTCTTTCTTTCTTTCTTTCTTAAGATTTTATTTATTCATTTATGTGAGAGAAAGAATCGGGGGAGGAGCAGAGGGAGAAGGACAAGCAGATTCTTCACTGAGCATGGAGCCTGACGTGGGGCTCAATCCCAGGACACTGAGATCACGACCTGAGCTGAAACCAAGAGTCAGACGCTTAGCCGACAGAGCCACCCAGGCGCCCAGTCCTTCTGCTTCATGAAGAAGCTGCGTGAGTCTTCAGAACAGGAGCCAGTTCCTGGCGGCCTTCTGCTCGCAGCTCTCTGATGGCCCCATCACACTTAGAAGAAATCTGGAGGTCATGGATGGGGCCCCCACACCCCAGCTGCTCTCACTTCCTGCTGCCTTCACCCCCCAGCAGGCCCCCCACCCCTGACCTTGACTGACAGCCACGTTTCCCTCTGGGCCTCTGCCCCTGTGGCCCTCTCGTCCCTAGGTGCCCTGGCCCTGACCCAGGCTCCCACTCGGGAAGGGCTCGCTCACCGAACCCTCCAGGAGAGCACAGCGCTCACTCACCACACACTCCCTCCACCCGCTTCGATTCCTTTACTCCACTTACCACTACCTAACTCAATATACAGACAGACACACGATAACCTAATAACCCCCAGGGCCTCCTCCCACTGGCGATGGGCTCCCAGGACCAGGCACTTGGCTTTCTGCACCTCTGTGCCGGTGGCCAGAGTACCGGGGAGTGGGGGGGCAGACACATCAGGAACACTGACGGGTGGGGCGGGGGGGCAGGGACAACCAGGGGAATGAGAAACACGAGGAACTAGTCAGCACTGTAGTGTATGCACTTCAGAAAATATTTACATTCAATTTCAGTGGGTTAATACATTTAAACACTATTCATTTCCTCCTATTCATTTCCTCCACAAAGCCTCTGGGGTGGGCATTTTCATTTCCATCTCACAGACGGTGACGCCGAGGCCCAGGAAGGGTAAGTAGCTGCAGATGTCTAATAAATGTTTGTTGAATGAATGAGTGAACAAGTCGACCATCACTGGAAATGTGTAAACAGAAGCTGAGCACTGCCCGTTAGGGTGACAGGTGGTTATGGCAGGGGTGAGATTTTCAAGAGAGCTATTGGCCTGTCCGTGGACTCAAGACCCCGGGTTCTCTTCTGCATTCCAGAAATCCTCAGGCCCGAAGACTCTTCCTCACCTGGGCCCCGCGGTGACCTAGTGAATGTGGGATGCAGGCCAAGGGTTGGGGAAGCGTCACTGGCTGGGTTTGGTGCCATCATCCCAGGAGCCCCACCTTCCCTGAGAGGGCCCAGGGCTGGCAATCCTCTTGGGACTCCGTGCCCAGTGGTGGGGCCACCTCTCAGGTGACGAGCAGCCGGGAGGATCCAGTGTCAGGGTGTGACTGGCCACCTGGGACCCAGCCTTCCTCCCACAGCCTGCCTATCACGTGGTGTAACAGGACAAGGTGGTTCGTGACCTCCACCCTCACACGTCCCCCGGCGTCCTCCACTGTGCTGCCAGCTCTGCTGTAAACGGACAGGAGGGGCCTGCGCCCCTGAGCCTGGGCCTCTGCGGCTGGCTCCGCGGGTCAAGCGAGGCGGCCACAGTGGGGTGTCTCTCCTCACTCCTTGGAACTGACCCTCCTCTCGGGCCCCACAAAGCTGCAGATGGCAGCCACAGGGACAGCCCTACAAGGTCCTCTGTTCTGGTCCACTGGGAGAGACGGAGTCCCTGTCCCCCACTGATGAGAGAGGACAAACTGCTCTTCTCGGCTCTGGAAGTGACACCCACCTGCAAACCCCCCAGGGCCGGGGTGCGAGCTGCCCGCTGGCCTGCCCAGGAGACACTGCCTGGGGCTGCCAGCTGTAGGAGGGGAGCGTGGGCGAAATGAGGTTCCTGTTACTGCCAAAGGGGGTCAATGCGGGGTAAGAGCCACATGCTCAGTTATCCGGCCGGCTCCCCGAAGGAAGTGTGACAATCTCTCCCACCTCGATCTTCATCTTCCATGGAGGCTTACGCACAGTTCGACGACTCAGAGGAGAAAAATGTTCCAGTCATGCAAATTCATTCCACTTGTGTTTACATTTTCCATCACTCATTTGGGTGCAGGGTATTTTCAGCAGATTCCCAGCACCCAAAGCAAATCCTATGTACAGGGTGCCCTGTGTGTTCGGGGAGAGTGGCCAGGCCACGGAGGAGAGGGGTGCAAGTGGGTGTGGGTGTTCTCTCTGCTCCCTCCACAAACACTCCTCACCCCGGTGCACGGATCTGCCTTTGGAGGTGAGGCAGTTTCCAGTTTCTCCTTTCTGTGGCCAGATAATTAAATCAAGGCAGGATCACAGAATATGTCGGACACGGGGGAGGGGAGACTCAAAGGCAAAAATCCCAGAAGGGCAGTGGGTCAGGGAAGAGAGAATTCGGAGCCTGACATCTTAGAAATCAGATACGCTGCTGTGCAAATCTGAATGCCCTAAACGGTCTTCTGGGAGTGGAGGGAATTTGGGGCTTTGTTATCTTTTGCTCTGACTCCCATCCCCCCCCCCCGCCGTGGCCCCCAAGACAGACTCTCTTCTTTAATTGTGGTGCCGTGGGACACGCCCCGATCACAAGCCAGGCTGTTTGTTCAAGGACTCGGCGCCTGGAGTCTCTTACATATGTGTAATGCACTGTTGTTTTACTTCTTAGCACGGAAAATGTAAACACATATAAAGGTGGAACCGACTCACGAGCCTCCATCTTCCCCTCACCCGGCTTCAAGAACTACAACTCACGAAGACAGTTGTGCGCGTCGTCTCTCCAATGTCTGCCAGGGAATCACTTAGAAGTCTCGTTAAAAACCCTTGGGCCCATCCCAGACCGAGTACCTGTCAATTTAGGGGCTAGAGTGCAAGAAGCTGTATTTTCTCCATACGTTCCCCCAAAGGATTCTCATAGACGGCGAGGGTGGGGTTCACCCCGAGGAAGGTGGGGGCCGGCTCACTTGAGCAGTGTCTCACACTTTCTCGGCCAGCACCTCCATCCAAAGGTAGATATTGTAAGTTGTTCTGACGCGTCAACACCGTGCGTGAGAAAAGTGCCTGACACGCAGCAAATGCCCATCAAACACCCAATGTCCTCATCGCCTGTGTCGCTGTGGCTGGTTTCCAAACCCGGGGAAAACGTACATCAAGGTGGAGACTTTTTTTTTTAAGAGAAAGAGAGGCTGGCGGGGGGGCGGGGGCAGAAGAGAGGGAGAATCCTAAGTAGGCTCCATACCCAGTGGGGAGCCTGACGCAGGGCTCGATCTCCTGACCCTGAGATCACGACCGAGCCGAAGTCAAGAGTCGGATGCTTCACGGAGCCGGCCAGGCGCCCCGAGATGGAGATTTCGCAGGGGCTTTGTCCAAACCTACGTGCTCTGCCATCTCTTGGCTCTAAGGCTGAGGCAGCGTATGCGTCTCTGTTTAGGGCCACTGACCAACAGAGAAAAGCAATACACAGACCAGGGAGTTCACATCTTGCTATCGGCCCCCAGGGTCGGGTACGGCACTGAACCCGAGGTTCCCTTGTCCTTTCAGAGGAGGATACGCGTGGAAGGACTTACTGTTAGATACCAAGGGAATGGAGAGAGACCTTTGTCTGGCAATAACGCCCTGTCATCCTTGCCCCCTCTGTGAGTCTGGGCATTCATGAAAGGGGCAGGGGGGCCGGCGGAGCAGGCCCACCTCATCCAGGCGGGTCTGAATCCAGTGATAAACCTTCCTGCAGTGTTCGTCATGCATGGAGCTCAACCCATCCCGCATACAGCAGGCCCATAGCCATCACTTACAAAGGCAGATGGGGGACACGGCTCCCATCACATCGCCGTGGAAACCGAGGCTTACACAAATTCAAGCTTCACGGGGCTCCACAGAAATTCATTTAGCCAACAATTAGGAATTAATACCATTCTCCCAGTTACTGGTTTGGATTCCTCTAAGAAAAGTTTTAACAACCGAAAGCACTTCGGAAAGCATGGAGGCCTGAGACAGGCAACTGGTTCGAAGATTTAAATGTCGATGCTGCAGGTGGGAGCACACGTGGATCTGGGGGGAAGGGGCAGTGTCACACCTTGAGCTTCCATACCCTTTAAGGGAACAGAGTGTTGGCAGTAATGACAACAGCAGCAACTTGCTCCATAAGAATTTGGGGAAACAAAAGAAGGAAAGAGGTTGCCCTTATAAAGTTAAGTTTTGAAAAGCACGTAAAAGGAAGACGTAATTAGCCATTGATGAGAGTTACCCAAGAGACTGTGATTATATGGCTCAAGAATTTGGGAACGCCCATAACTACACTCAAGGTGATCCGGGTCACCTGCGGGGAGGCAGAAATAATATTTTACTCAAATTTAGTAAGCAGAAACTTTTTGGAGAAACTCCAGGCACAGAGAACGGTGGAAGGATGGTCATTCAAGGGCACAAAACAGGAAGCTCCAAATGCCTTTCCACACGCGGTCCAAGGGGAGGGTGGCCGGGCGCCAGCACATCCCAGATCACGCTTGAAATCACTCAGCACTGTTGGGCTGGCTCCCCACGTCGCTCGGCAGGTAGGGTGCTGGTGTCCGCACCCCGGTCCACACACCCTGGTCCACGTGTGCCCGTCATCTGTGCCACTGAGATGAGAAAGCTTTAGATCTGGACGGTTTTCTGAACTGAGAAACAGGCCTGTTCTTTGTGTGCTGGAGAGAGTGGGTTTTTGAGCCTACAAAGTTGATGACCCATCCTGAGACCTGGTGACCCACCAAGAAATGTGACCATGTGGGAGCGGTCTCTTGGCGGCTTGTCTCAACCTTGCTGGGGACCTCCCTCAAATGTACCATCCTATGTCAGAAGGGTGTCTGTCTACCCAGCATTCCTTGCATCTTCCCTAGGCTTGGCTTCTGGTGGGGGAGGGGCTCCGAAGTGGGGGATTCCCTCAAGACTCACTTTTCCAGCCCCCCTGTGGCAATAGCATTCCGCCAGGGGACCTAGACTGACCCTTGGACATCCTGAGCCAAACTCCTCAGGGGCAGGTGCAAAGCGGGATCTCCTGGTTTCCAGAGATGGGTGGCTGGATAAGTCTGCTCAGGCTGCCGTAACGGAATTGTACACACCAGGTGACTTCAACAACGGAAATTAATTTTCCCACAGTTCTCAAGGCTGGAAAGTCCAAAATCAAGGTGCCAGCATGGTCAGGTTCTGGTGAGGTCTCTTCCTGGCTTGCAGACAGCTGCCTTCTCTCTGTGTCCTCCCATGGTAGAGTGTCTCCCTCTTCCCCACTTTATAAGGCCACCAATCCTATCGGATTAGGTCCCCACCCTTGTGACCTCGGTTTACCTTAATTATCTCCTAAATGCCCTATTTCTGAATGCAGTCACTTGGCGGGTTAGGGCTTTAACATACAAATTGGGGGGCACTGCATGAATTGGGAGGGTACCGCATGAATCGGGGGCACTACATGAATTGGGGGGGCACTGCAGGGGCAGGAGTCGTCCTGGTGTGCCCGGGGCCTGGCACTCCCAGTGCTGCATGGGTCCGCTGCCTCTGTCCTGGAAGAGACTCTGGGCACTTCTTGGGGACACGCAGCTTGGCTCTTTGCATCCTGGGGATTCTATGAGCTACTCAATATCCTTTGATAATTTTTTGGTGGGGAAGGTCAGCTTAAAATAGTTAGAACTAATTTCTGGCTAATTCAGAACTCCGATGTCAGGCCAAATAGGACCCCTTTCCACCGAGGTCACAGCTGGCTTCTCCGAATTTCCAAAGGGGATTCTCTGGCTCTTGCTTACCAGACGTGATAGTAGGCCTGCCACGTCCTCCCTCTCATGGTGTTGCTGTGTTAGAATCCCCTGGGAAGGGTGCTTTTGGGTTCTAAGTAACAGAAAGTCTAATTTACACTGGCTTTTACAAAAATATCTGTGTCGGGACAGGAAGTCCCACGTGGGGCTGTGTGTCTTCTCTCCGTCCGTCAGGGCCTCGGCTCCCTTTGCTCATGGTCACAGATGGCTGCCAGCTGCTGGGGCAGTGTCTATGCCCACGTCCCGGGAGGAGGGAAAGAAGGAAGAACACTCCCCCACACCTTGGAATGGCACCCCCAACTCCAGTCAGCAGCACTGGGCCTGGGGCAAGACTAGTTGCCAGGTCTGCTTGAATCCCCAGTTTGTCAGAGAACCTGGCCATCCTCGGGCACGTGCTCAGGAGCCTGGGAAGAGCCAGGCTGGGCTGGGAGTGGCCCTTCAGCGGACCTGAGCAGAGCAAGTCCAGCCAGCGAGGAGGACTCTGAGCACAAGACACAGACTGACCGGGGTGACCCCAGAGGTCCCCAGCCGTGTCACAGGAAAGGTGCAGGGCTGTCCACGGGAGCTGGCAAAGTGCAGGGTAGGGGGCAGGCCTCTAGCTGCTGGGTGGCAATGGAAGAGCGGACAGGCCCAAGAGTGACAGCATGGAGAACGAGACGGCATCCGTTTGGCAGAACCTGAGTACGAAGTGGAGCCTTGATAGGCTGCAGGACGCGGGGGCCAGGACAGAATTAGACACATCAGAGCCATACTGGCTTCTGGGGCAGGCTGACAGGAGGGAGTAGGGGCAGGCAGGGAGAGCCCCAGGCTGGATGCAGGCTGACATTCAGGCACAGAGGGGACGGGGAGGATTGGCAGCAAGAGCCCAAGGTGCAGCACGGTTCTGAGAATGTTCTGGCCAGGTGGGTGGGGAGCTGCCCCTCAGAGTCCCACGTCCTGCAGGAAGAGCCTTCTCTAGACCCAAGGCCGTATTGCCCTCGGGTTCCTTTTCTCCCTTCGGCATCAAAACCTGCTCCAGGAAAAGAACCTATTCTCAGTCCCTCGAACATTTTCCCTCCCCAGTGGCTCCTCTGAAAGGCTCATCTCTCCCTGGAAAGGAGGGCTCTGCTTTGATAATGGAATGCTAGTTGTTAACCGTTAACTGGCGGGGAGAAAGGAGAATTCCCTCTGTCCTGAAAGCAGCTAGGTTCTGGTGGGACACATGAGCCAGCAGCCCTGCCTCCATGGGCTTCTCCACCTGCGAGGGAGCGGAGCACGTGCACCTTGGCCTTCCCGCCATCAGCCAACACTCTCTTTTTACGGATGGTGCCGCGGGCACACCCAAACTGATAAGACAGGGCCCCACAGGTGGTGATTAAAGGACAGTCCTCCCTTCCCAAATGCCTCTGAGTCCTCTGACCAGCTCCCTACTTCTGAGCCTGTCACCCCAGCACCGCATCCTCCCCTCCCGTCCTCCCTGGGGTCTCTGCCTGCAGACACCGGGAAGCCAAGGACTGCGGGTAGGAGAGGCTTCCACCTTCCCGACGGGCAGCTGGGGTTCTGGGCTGGAGTCACCGGCTCCTTCTCTCCCCCAAGCACGTGTGGAGACGTCCTGGGTCCCCTGGGATTGGTGTCAGGTCCGAGTCAGGGGCCCTGGACTCCCCTTCATTCAAGGGGTTCTGGGTCTAAATGGGCTCAGGTCTGGGAACTAAGGGGCCGTGACCCTGTTCCTACGATTCGACTTAGACATTTGTGCCCTTGACCTAGGCCTTGCCCCCTTACGCAGACAAGAATGTAGCAGTCTTCCCCTCTGTCTCCTCCTAGGACCAGCACCGTCTAGTAGCGACACCCTCCTCTGCGTGAGGCAGACCCCTCCCGTGGCTCCTCCCCCTCTGCTGTCCTCACGGTAACCAAGCCCATCCTGTCTTTGGTGATTAAGTGGTGCCACCTGGGATCTAACTGTCCCCCCATTGCATTTAGGATTTCCAGGGCAGTGGGAGCACTTCCCACTATAATTCAGACCCTCAGAGAAGAGTGACCATAGAACTTTTCCAGGGTGCCGGGGCTCCCCTTACAAATTATTTGTCATGGTCTCACTGAAAAGTGTGTCCTCCGGATTCTCCTGGGGTAGGGGTGGAGGGTGGTGAGCGGGTCTTACATGAAAATCTACTCTCACATTCCGATGTCCCGAAGCCTTCGGATCCCATGTCCCATGGAAGGCATTTCAACTCCATGTAGTGTCGGCCACCCTTGGGTCCATGTTTCAGCCAACCCAACCAACCAAACTGCTAAGCCCTCTCTGCCCCTAGAGCCCTTCTGCAAGCCCTCGGCAAGCCCAAGAGTGAGCATCTCTGCTGGGTGAGTCAGCTCAGCCCTGCTCCCGTAGGCAACACGCCCAAGGAAAGAGGTGACTCTCCCACGGGCTGCTCCGGGTCCCTGGGTCAGGAAATCCCATAAGCACACTTAGAAGGCAGGGCTGGTCCCCACTCACCTGGGACAAATGCCAGGCCTGTCTCCATGTCCACTGCCCCCCTACCAAAACCCTCCCCTGACCTCCTGGGCCTCTCTCTACCATTTTTTCTAAGGACCCCATGCCCCCAGGCCACCTCCCCCAGGCCAGGCCAGTGTCCTAGCCCCCTGCTGATCTCCCAACCCAGAGTCATTACGCCTCTTCCAACCCCGTGCCTTGCTCTGTGTGATTGGCTAACTGGTGCTTAGCTGCTAAATGTCGATTTGTACAGGCTCAAGAGACACAGAGGCCTCTGGGAAGGATAAGGTACAGCAGTTGGTGCCAGGATCCAACGCATGCCACCTGAGCTGAAACATGCTCCTGTGGAAAGTTGGATGTTGGGGACCAGGGGCTGCTCACTGTGTCCCTTGGATCACACTGCAGGTGGCTGCCCCTAGGTTCCCACGGGGGCCCGATACTCCAGCGATAACTCGGAGGTGGTCTCCGGCTCTCTCACCGTCTCATTACACAACAGCGGTGGGCGTCAGGAAGCCCTCCCGCCGGCGGGCGCACAGGCTGCCTTGACGGGCCTGCAGTCCCAGCGGGGTGAGATGGCCACGTCCACTGACCGATAAGCAAAACACGGTGTCCACGCACAATGGAATCCTACGTCATCTGAAAAAGGGAGGACACCCTGACACACACCACAGCATGGATGAACCCTGAGGACACTGTGCTCAGTGACAGAATGGGACTGTCACAAGGGGACAAATGCCGTGTGATTCCACTCACGTGAGTCAGGATGACAGTCAAATTCACAGAGATGGAAGATAGGAGGTGGGTCTACGGGGGACAGAGAATGGATGCGTTAGTGTTCAGTGGGGGCAAGAAGAAAGTTCGGAGGATGTTGGTGGCTGCACGGCAGTGTGAATTAATGCCACAGAACCGTACGCTTAAAAATAGATAAATGGTAAATTTCATGGTTACGTGTTTTTTACCACTATGTAAAAAAAAATGCCAAAACAAAACAAAATGAAAATAAGGAGTGGCGTGTCACTCAGAGCCGCCACGTGTGGCTCACGGGCAGCGAGGGTTCTAGCGGAGCAGAGAGGGGACTCCCTGGGAAGGTCCAAACCTGAGG
This sequence comes from Ursus maritimus, assembly GCF_017311325.1. Lineage (NCBI taxonomy): Eukaryota > Metazoa > Chordata > Mammalia > Carnivora > Ursidae > Ursus > Ursus maritimus. The sequence continues at coordinate 5,622,037 of NW_024425563.1, read as the reverse complement.
AGCCAGGTGCCCCCACCTGCCCGTGGGCCCAGAGGGCTACGTCGGCCCGGTGGCTCCAACCATGCCCCGTTTCAAGCTTACTTCTCGCTGTCACCCACATGCATGGTCTACTCTGCCTGAATCTCTGAGCCAGGACCTTGCGACGGTCGCAACAAATCTCCCATCCAATGCGTAAAAACTTGCCCTTGGCTGGGATAGCCCTTGTGATAACAACTAACAGTGCTGAGCGCCTACTGTGTGCGGGCAGGGTGCCCATCCTCGGAGGGGCCGCCGGCCCCACCCCAGCCCTGTCAGGTGGGGCCGGCGCCTCCAGAGCGCTGTCCTCCCTAGAGGCCCACAGAGACAACTGGGGTGTTGTGGATGCTTGTGATTGTGGGGAACTTCTCTGGCTTTCAAACACTCTGACATTTTGTTTTGGTTTTTAGATTTTTTAAATGTAGCAAAATGCATCTAAAAAACACATCTATTTTCAAGGTGGGGTGGTGGATATTTCTCTCCTATGAAGTTGAGTTCTGTTTCTCTACGGGATGAGAACAAGGTAAACCCGCTTTACTAGGGCACTCCTTCAAATCTTTGAAGGCTGTCCCCACCCCTCGCTAAGCTCACTCCTGTCCCTGCCAGCGTTTCCAGTTCTTTCAACTCCTTTTCATATGACAGGATTTTCAGTTCTCATATCAACCTGATAATTAAGTTCCTGACCTTGAAAAATGTTTACAATCCCATAGAAGAATGAAAATTTAAGATTAAGAAATGGAATAAGGCCCACCTGGAATGACTGTTTATAATTCAGTATTAAATCCTATGGTTCGGACCAGAAAGGAGAAGACGGAGGAGGTCTAGGCAGGGGGAGGCTTCTGCTGCCCTGTGGCCCCGAGAATGCTTGCAGGGGACCGGCCATCCCACCCCAGGCCTTTCCGCTTTTAGGTGAGTGGTTGAAAAGGCCCGAACAGCTACCTCCCCGCACCTCGAAATCTGTCTGGGGACTCGCAGCTGAGCGGACTGGGCCCTCCCCCACTTCGATTTCCTTTGATTTTTCTATCCTAGGGATGAGGTGATCTATTTTTAGTGAAGAGGCTGCTGTAAGTGAGAAGTTGCTATAGCGACAGCTGGTGGTTACAAACCGGGTCCTGCTACAGTTCCCAGTCATAAATAAATCCCAAACGCTGAGCCCCAGGAAGCACACAGCCTTAGAGACGGGAGCTCCTCCCGGATCCACCGGGGACCCCGCCTGCTCTGCTTCATGGTGCAGTGAACAGGCTGAGCCTGAGTCCTCGCTAGTGGGGAAGCCGACCAGGACGCGGGACGCTGGGCACTGCCTTTCACTGCCTCGCCAGGGACTGACGCTACACCTCAAACACCGGGTGAGGAAAACCACCTGCGTTTGTGCAGCTCTGGAGCCGGGCAGAAGGAGGCTGGTTGTGAGTGCAGGGCACCAGGTGAGCCAGCGTGGGAAAACGCAGCCCCGGCTTCTGCTTAGAGCCTAGCCCGGGGGGCGGGCTGCACGCACAGCTACCGCTGAGCTATCCACGAGGCTGCCCACGTGCACGTGCGACGACCAGCAGCCCTCGTACACGTCCCACAGAAGCATGCAAACGTCAAGAACATTCACAGCAGCATTCCGTCAGGGCCCCCAGCCGGAAACCCCAGGCCCATGCAGGCGGTGGACGGAGGAGCTGTGGTCGATGCAGGGGACGGGGAGCCATGCAGGGGCGTTCCGCGCCTGGCAGCCGAAGAGGATGCAGGGTAGTGACAGCATCAGCTGGGCTGTATCTCACAACGTGCGGGGCGAAGAAGCCAGGTGAAAAAGAAATCTTGTGTGGACCCGGCGTAGAAAGTTCAGCACCAGACCACGCTGATCTTGGGGCGGGAAGGGCCCTGGAGGGAGCATGGGGGAGGCTTCCGGGGTGCTCTTGTGATGCTCTGTTCCTTGGTCTGCATGTCGGTTACATGCGTGTGTTCAAACTGCATATTTACCACCTACGATTTGTACGCGTTTCGGTGTGCTTCTACTTCTGTAACATCTACGGTAACGAGGTTTTAATTAGTACTGCATTGTTAATCAATCCCAACCACGTAGTGCCCGAGGTAGATCTGTTTGTGGGTGCTGGGGCCTTCCGGGACGAGGGGACCCAAGCCCCATCTGGTTACAGCAAGTCCAGGGGCAGAAGTCCCAGACCTGGTCATAAGGATGCGGTGACTCTGGGTGACCTACCACCAGCACGGGAGCCCTGCTGTGGGGCCATCCGGGAGAGGGGACGCTGGTGTCGCAGGAGACCCCTGGGAAGGGGGACCCTGGACGGGCTTTGGAAGGCGACAGCAATCACCCCCAGGCTGAGTGCACCTTGAGGGTTCCTGGCCCTGTGGGCCCCAGCCTGAAGACACAGCGCTTTGCTCGTCTTTCTGGGGTACCGTCTGGGCATCTCCTCAGGTTATGGCCACCGCTGCTCAGAGGTCATCTCAAGGCTACGGAACTTCTGTTTCTCCTCTGATAGCTTTGGCTGTACTGTGACCAGGCTGAGTCACTCAGGAATGAGCAGCAGGGGGACAGGGGACTTCTGACTCAACATCCCCCATGACTCACAGATGGTCTCGGTAGCAGCCGGGGTGTGGGTGAAGAATGTGGCAGAAAGGGGAGGCTTTGTGTGTTATTGCAGCGGAGGGGAGGGGTACCGGTGGCCCACCTCACGCATATTCAGTAGAAGGAAGCCCTGTGGAAAGGGTGCCCGGCGTCATGGGGCTGAGGCTGCCTGGAGAGGGCGGAGACACTCATCTCCTTTGATAGGTTGCCACCTGTGACCGACATATCTCTTGGCCTCTCTGGGCCTCCGTTCTCATATCTGTAAAATGTGAACACCCCGCCACCATCTCCTCTACCTGCCTTAACAGAGTTATTGAACATAAAACGTTGTCAGCCACACCACACCACGTGATACCATCACTGATAGCTAACGGCGCTGTCCCTACCACCCAGGTCAGCGCTCAAGGTTCCGGCTGTGTCCCAGCCCCTAGCCCCTTCCCAAGCTGGCCTTCCTCTACTCCCCTCCACGACTCCCTCCTGGTCCTGGCTGGCTGCTGCACTGCCTCCCGCCTCTGATGCCTGTGTCTCAAGGCTGGTGACCAGGGCCCCACACATGCTGGCACTGGGAGACACCTGCCTGGAGACACCCACCTCAGGGCCATGGGGCTGCCCACAAGCAAGTGGCAGGAGGTGCAAGGCAGGGGCTCCCCCAGGGGCTGGAAACACCTGCAGCTCTTCTCCCGGGGGGAGGCTGAGGGAAGCTGCTGCAGAGGCCCAGGGAGGACGTTCTTTGTGCAGGACCAGCCCTGGCTCCTCCTCCAGGCCCTCTCCTAACACCCTCCCTGGCTGACACCCCTCCCGGGAGCCCTAGCCTGGCATCCTCGGTTCCGCCCAACCTGGCCCCATTTTTTCTTTCTGGAATTTTCTTTAACTGCCCCTCCCCCCATGTTCCCAGCAGTCCAGCCTCACCTCCCGGGTCCAGTGCAGACAGAGCCCAACTCCACCCGAGCCCCAGAGCATGGCACAGGAGCGCCCATCCTGGGGCCTCCTCTGTAGGCACGTGTCCTGACCCCGGCCAGACTGCAGGCAGCCGTGAGCCTCATCTCACATGCTCACTTCATTTTCAGCACCAGGCTAACATACACACATGATACGTGCATTTATCTGACAGATGAACTTGTGGTTTCTGGCTTATCTAATGATGTGCAGCCAGATACACATCATAAAAGAAATGTGTCAAAACCTGGTTCGTACAGAGTGCAGACCGCGGCCCAACAGGCTGGTCTGAAATTAGCCAGCACACCTGCAGCTGAAACGTCATATCCATCTCTCTCTGCGGTGGAATCTTTTCAAACTAAGTCCTATTTCAAATCCACAAAAAGGGATACAGTAATTTTAAGAAAACGACCGATTTGAACGAAGCATCAACAGGTCTCATATTTTTTTTTAGTGTAAATTTAGATTATCAGAGTTTTCTGAGAATGAGTCTACTTGCATAGAGTGAACGCACAGCTCTAGGGAATACGGAGCTGGACAAAGTCAATGGCGTGGCCTCAGAAACAGGGCCCTCATCACTGCCTGGGCCGCCCCCACCCACGGTGCCTCAGTGCCCTCAGTCTGAAGGAGCCACACCTACATGTGGGGAGAAGCTCACAGATCACTTGCGTGGTCCTCGGGTCCTTATGGAGTGCCCAGGGTGGATCAAGCTCCATGTCTGGCTACATCAGTGAGGATTCAGTTTGTTCTCATTTCACAGAAAAATCCAAAATCACAGTGGCTTCAGCAAGGGAGAGGTTTATTCTCCTTTCACACAGAGGATGCCTGACAGGTAAGCAGCCAGAGCTGTCTGGTAACCCAGACTCCTGTCTCTAGATCCCACTGTCCTAAGTGTGTGCACCTTCACCCTCAGCAGGCACCTCAGGGTCCAAGACGGCTGCTAGAGCTCCAGTCATCACAGCTGCATTCAAGACAGGGCAAAGGAAGAAGGATCTATGGGGACCCACCCTTCCCCTGTTTTACGAGTCTTTCCTGTAAGTCTAAACCACATTCTCCTTGATAACTCACTGAATAACTTTGTCGCAGGCCCTCCTGAGCCACATGCAGGCCACAGAATGAGAACTGGAGTCTTGTTATTGAGGAAGGTGGGTCATGCATGTGGGCAACAGTTGGAGATCTGTCACAGGCAGAGAGAGAATGAGACACAGTCTCCACATCCGAGGAGTTCGGCAAGTCAGCCCAATCAGACTAACCAAACACTGCACCGAGTTACTGTCTTCCTGCCAACGGTAAGAGAGCAAGATGGTGGCGGGTCCTGGAGCGCTCAGGAGACAGTCTGTGGAAAAGCCCCAAGAGGGTGGTGGGCCTGGACAAGGAGGGCGAGGAGGGTGCGTCCAGCAAAGGGAGAAACACACCCAGCCCCATTCTCTTCAGCTTATCTTCTGAAGACAACACGGAGCCAGAAGGGACCCCTGTCAGCCACGTGACCCAGAGAAGTCACTCTCGGGGCCTGCTTGTCTTTTCTATCAGCCTGCAATGAGAGCAAACTCCCCAGGGGCCACGGTTATCTGGACACTCGGCACCCTCGACCAGCCCACACAATGCGGGGGTGGATTCGGGCCTGCCAACACCCCACAGTGGAAACCTCCAGCAGAACGCCATTGTTTCTTGTTTGGGAGAAAACCTGCTTTTCTAGGGTGCATCCGGGGACCTGTGTCCGGCGAGGCCACACTGCTCTCAGCAGGAGCCTCAAGAGCAGGAGGTGGGGGCCGAACGTGTGGAAGGGGTGCTGTGCCCGGTGGGTGCCACCGAGGCCGACCTTCCAGGCGCTGAGATGCTGGTGTCATTCCCCTGAGCTCTGGGCAGCCCTGCTAAGGGCCCGTGACACAGGCCCCACCTGGAGCCCTCTCCGCTCCCCTCCCATTCCTCTCCCCACCACCAGACACCCATCTGGTGATCTCTGCCCAGAGCGGCCTTCCCCTCCCAGGCCCCCACATTGAAATCAGACCCTTCTGACGAAATATCAGCTTAGTCTTTCATTTTTATCATTTTTTATCATATACTTTCGTGACCTATTTATGCATGTTTGCTCAATATCTCCTTGCTTCCCCACTGTGTCCCCAGCACCCAAGTCCCACACGCCACGGCCGGAGCTTACAGAGTGAACCACAGAGACTGAGCAGGAAGCAAGCACCGGCAGGTCGGCGATGCCCCCGTTGGGGGCCGAGGAAGGGAGAGAGCACAGGCCGGGCGGAGGGGCTGCGCCAAGTGGGAATCAGGCCGGTGAGGCCCAAGGAGACCTCAGAATGGAAGCAACCTACAGGCCAGACGGTCTCTTCTGCGTCTCCCAAGAGCCCACAGGGCAATGCCGGGTCCTCTGGGGGCCCTTGTGTTGGTCTGGCCACACCCTCCTGTTGCTTTCTTCCAGAAATAAGGCCACGGTTTGGCAAGTCTCAGACTCCATGCAAATGGACACAGAGCACCCGTGTCATATTCCTGCCCACCAGGCACACAGTTGTTTTGTGGGATACTGTCTACGACAATGGGAGAGAAGGCCGCCCAGCACACTTGTCCACAGACACTCACATGGCACTTTCCGTGGCCTAAAGACACCCCCTTCACCTTGGTCCACAGGCACGAAAGACGGTGTCCTTGAAATGAGAGGGAGAAACATGTGCCCAGAGGGAAGTAACCCAAGGGGGAGCCGGGCATGGAAGGCCCAGGAGGCCAGGGTGTCTGGACTTGGGGGACACAAGCCCCTGCACCCAGACCCCGCATGCTGGAGGCTCAGCTCTCAAGGAAGGCAGAGGGCCACCCAGCAGAGTTGAAAACACTTGGAAGTGAAAGGTAAGGAGGGGTGAGAAGTCTGGGAATGATACCTATAACATGAACTCTCTTTTCTTCTTTTCTGTGTTCGTAATCTGGTGTCCGTGTCCTCACCGACTGGGGAGAGACAGCCCCTCCCAGGTCAGCCAATTCTCAGAGAGAGCATGCCTTTCATGGGCAAACAAGCCAATCCAGAGCCCAGACTCAGAACTCCCTCCCCTGTTCGGTTCTTACACTCGGAAGGCACTGTCCCCCTGCCCTAACTTACCATCCCAGGGCCAGGGACCAGACAGCTGGAGAAAATTCGACACCCCACAGCCCTCTGGAACTGTTCACATCAGCCAATTCCAAATCTGCTGACCCTGCCTGGCTTTGCCGTTCCCATGGAAACCACCCTAGAAGCTCCTGACCATCCTCTCCCCTCAACCAGATAGGCTTCTGCCTCCTGACCTGCCCTGCTGCTGCCCCGCGCGGCTGTGTGTGTGCCGTGCCCCCGTCAGGAACTACCCGTTCACGGCAGCATCCCCTGACTTGTCTGTCGGCCTCACTGAACCTGAATAATAATAAAACATACATTTGAAAATACATCTCCCCATCCTCTATGCATTTCCCTGTTTCCTTCTTTGCTCCGTACTGGCGGACATTAAAAGTTTTCCTAATATGTATACACACAATAAACGGTCAACAGAAAAGCTTCCAGGGAAGTACGCACTCATTCCAGCGAACAGAGAATTTCTCAGAAACCCTTGATGAGGGGCACCCGAACTGAGGTGGCTTCCCAAGACGTTCACTCTCCAGGTACTGAGTGCAGAGAAAGAGGACCGGCGCCGAGCCTGCCATCCGGAGCTCAGGGGTCCTGCTTTCTGGTCGGTTCAGCCTTGTCTGCCAGCAAAGCTGAGCTTCTAGGAGGAAGGGGCGACACGTGACTTGGTTTGTAGGTACGAAAGCTATAGGGAGGCTGAACGGTAGGCTCAGCAGGGTCCTACGAGTTCTATCACTTATTTGTTGCTCTTGATGAAATGCCTGGTATTAGCTGATTTGTGTGTTGTCTCTTTCAGCCCAGCGTGGGGCTCGGCCGAGTATTTTAGTTACCCGAGTTACCAAAACTCGCTTCTGAATCTGCCTTGAACCCTCTAGCTCTTCCCTCTCTTCCCAGCAGTCTCTTGCTCTGAAGTCCCAAGACTGTGCACCCACTCTCACAGCCAGGGGCCAAGCACGGGTCTGAGCCAGGGCCTGACTGGGAGGGGACACATGTCCTCCTAGGGGCTTACACTCTGGACCACCACCACTGCTGAGGGGTACCCGTGAAGGCCAGGGACACGGTGGGCCCAGAACCCATCTAGGCCCTCAGGGAACATCCACACTGATTGGTTCTTGAGAGCATTTGGACCCTGTATATTTTTTTCTTCTCAATCATTAAAGACAAATAATTACTGGAGAACAGAATTCATTCTGCTCTTTAGATGTACCAAGCTCTTGATCTCATCTAGAAGCGAGAGGCCCACACAATGCCTTCAGGTGCCAAGGCTCCTGAGCCCTTGGACCCACCCTGGGCCAGGTCCTTCCGGAAGGGTCTGGATGCAGAGCAGCAGGAGTGGTCTGACCCCAGCAAGGCAGTCCAGCCCTGAGCCGAGTCCCTGAGCCACGGGAGGCCTCTCCGTCACTGTCCAGAGTCACCGTGTTTAAATCCAGCTCCTTTCCTGAATGTTCTCTCTCCCTTATGTCTCTATGTACCCCACCGGCTCTGCAATCTTGTCCGACTGCCTCAGATGTCCACGGTGCCAGCATCATCGGTGAGGGTCGAGTGTCTCTGTTCAGGACTCCCCAGAGGACAGCAGCTCCCGGAACCACATTGCCCACGTGCTGCCTAACCTCGCGGGGCCCACGAGCACCCATTTCCCCGTCTCTGTCGTCGCTCGCCCTGTTGCTAGGACTCTCCTCTCTGTCCCGCTGTGACGGAGAAGGGAAGAGGCGTGGACAGGGACAGTCCCAGCCACCACTGTCTCCCCCAGGCCTCACTCAACCCTGGAGCTGTCTGTGCACAGATGGGAAGCCGAGGCACAGGGCGGGTGAGCACACTGCCCGCGGAAACGCCCACCCGCAGCGGCTCCGCCTCCCGCCTGCCTGCTGGGTGCCGACCGCCCGACTGGCTGAGTGATCCAGGGAGCTTGCAGAGAGAGGATGAATCCGGAAGTGCTTAACTGAGATTTTCCCAGGAAGCCCTGGTCCGGGCCATGCCTTCCACCTGTTGTCTACCAGGGGCCCGTGTCCAGGGACCGCCGAGCAGTGCTTGGTGACGGCTGCACAGGGGAGGAGGGGAGAGGAATGCAGAGCTCTTCCAGCTTGGCGCAAAGTGGGACGGCCGGGGGCCAGCGAGCCAGGCCTCCCTCCCCCGATTTCTAGCTGAGATGAGCATTCCTAAACTGTCTGCTGCTCCCAGGAACACCAGTAAAAGCCCTCCTGTAATCCCAAACACCTCCACCCCAACTGTTCTGGAGTCTGAGACCCCCCCAGAATACCCCGGCCCTGATCCTTGCAGACGAGATGCTGGGTCTGTGCGAGCGCAACTACAGCACAGAGAATGGGAGCCGGGACTGGGCAGTTCCAGGTGGGCACCAGGCCCACGGCAAGGCAGGGTGGGGACTCAGTCCCGGGGCTGCCACTACACGGTGGCCACGGGGAAGGCCCAGCCCTCAGAGCCCATCAGTGCTCTTCTCAGGCCCCCAGGGGCTCCATCTCACGCAAGTACAACCCTGAGCCCCCTGCACGCCCGCACGACAGTGAATAAACTGGCTGCCGAGCTCCCCCTCCCACCAGCTCCCCCTCCCACGTGGTGGGAAACCACACTCGGCCTTCCACCGAGCACTCGGCTCTGTTTCCTGCTGTCCACACCCTGCCTCTTGCTGCTCCTGGAACATAGCAAGGGTGTCCCTTCTCAGCACCTGGCCTTCCATCTGTCTGGAAGGACCTGACCACCGGGGTCTGCACAGCCCGCTTCCTCCTGCCCCTCAAGCCCTGGCCGAGGAGACCTGCCCAGCTAGCTGACCGCTCATCCTGCCTCTTCCTCTGCCACGCTCACCACCGCCTGGCGTCGCAAATGGAGGCTCACTTGTCTGTTGGACAAGCCAGACACAAAGGACAAACACTGTGTGACTGCATTTGTATGAGGTTCCTAGAGACTCAACTCAGAGAGACGGAATGTTGAGAGGTGGGTGCCAGGGGCCGGGGAGGATGGAATGGGAGGTGTTGTTTAATGGGTGTGGAGTTTCAGGTGGGGATGACGGAAAGTTCTGGAGATGGATGGTTGCACAGCAATGTAAATGTAGTTACTGCCGCTGAACTGTGCACTTAGAAGTGGGGAAGGTGGTAAATCTTATTTCACCACAATTTAAAACAAAAGCTCAGACACCGGTGGGATTCGCAGAGCACCGGGCATCGCTGAACCTGACAATGGGTATATGACGCTGTTCTCCCCACTTCTCTGTAGACTTGAAAATTTCCATTACAGAGACGTAAGGGCGTGTATTTGAACGAGAGACTAAAGGAGCACTGGTATCTTTCAGGGCAAGCACAATTGCATGGAGACCCTGAGGGATGGGCAGGGAGCAGAGGGGATAGCTGGGGGAGGCAGGACGGACCGCAGACGTCACTTTCCAGCCAGGCCCGCTGCTCGAGGCAAAGAGCGAGGGACACTTCCCCCTGGACTGTGCCCAGCTGTGGGCTCCGCTTACATTCACAGACGACAGGAGAACTGGACAGGCAGTATGGGGGGAATGAGTATATCCGGGCATGAGAAACTCAGAACTTTTGTTCCAGAAGTGGTTGTACATTTATCCCAAGGAGGGCTAACAGGAAGGGGAGGCTCCCTGTAATGCCAAGACCCACCAGAAGTTCTGGTCTTCAGCGTCGCTCAGACCCCTGTGGCATGGGGACAGAGCCCCAGCTTCCTGACGCACCCCTTGGCTTCCTGTCTCTAGGATGGTCCTCAGGAGGGATCTCGTAAGACTCCAGTACATAGATCTTTTAACTACTCCCCTCTAATCGCAGAGGGTAGAAAAGTTGCTGCAGCCAATTCTCTCATCTATCTGACTAGCGTGATCCTGCCGAATATTCCTTGTACATTTTTATTATTATCGCCACCTGCTTTGGCTACATAATCTGGATGTCTGTTGACCAGAGAGGCTGGAAAAGTCGAAATCATCGCTTATATATCACACAGAGAATGAAAACCCGAGGCGCTTGCCTCATTTTGCAGGGGAGCTGGGTAGAGGCAAAACTCTGAGGCCAAAAGGGATGAGTTTTCATGAATCCAAACCTTCAAGGGTGTTTTATCACAAGGCTTGAAGGGTTCAAAATCCCAACGAGAGCCCTGTACTTCCAAAGGAAAATGCCATCCAGGCAAATACAAATGGACTTCGTGATTGCTGATCGGCCGTGGCCTGATTCTCCCGGTGGCTCTGGCCGGTCAGGAGGCAGGGTGCAAGTGTGTGCACGCATGTACGTGTGCATACGTGTGCAGTAAAGAGGTATCTTGGCCTGAGGAACTGCAGGAAAACCAGCCAGTGAGACAAAGCACACCTTGTCCCACGAGGTGAGCGGCTCCCGGGACAGTGGGCACGGCCCTGGGGTGCGCGGAGCCCGTGCGACTACCGGCGCATGCTTGAGTTGAGGGAAATGGAGCACAAGTACAGGACAGACACTGTCACCACCCTCGTGGAAGCTTTCTTGGGGGCAGAAGAGACCCCCTCTAAAATTCTTTGCTATGGGAATAACCGTAGGAAGGGGTGGAGTTGAGAAAACAAGAAGCAATATCTACTCGGCGACCAGGAACAATGCATCCCATAACCAGCAATTTCACAGCGAGAGCATGTGATGGGGTCACAATGACGGACGGAACGCTCCTTTGGGGACGCGCCCCGGTCCCTGAGAAGCCAGGAGATCACAGAACAGGTGACCCGGCTTTAGGGGAGGGATGGTTAAGCCGAGTCTGGAGAGGTAGGTGAGGGTTAGCGGGGCACAGAAGGAGGGGAATGCCCAGTGGACACAGTTTTTTCTTCATTTGGTGTCTCCCCGCCCAACACCTGCCATGTGGCCTTGTTCTTGGCTCCTCACATACGGAGACTCTGACAAAAAGAAACCCAGGACACACCACAAGCCTGGATGGCAGGGCTCTGGCCACCTGCTTCTCAAACCCCAGAGGAAGGTTCTGGAGGGAGCCCTGATTTTCCCGACCCTGGTCAGAGCTGGCATTTGCATGTGAGCACTTAGAAAACTTGGTCGACATGCAAATATTATTTTTCATCTCAGAAGCGTAAGAGACACGATGACAGCCAAATTTTAAATGTAAGAGGAGAAACCACAGTCTGGCAAATAATAGGCTCTTAATAATGGGCCTGCCCGGCCCCGTTGGCAAAACGAGACTTTTAGTTAAATATTGGGTTCAGGTTTAATTCTAGGGTAAATGAGTGTTTATTACTTTATTATTTCTTTAAAAAGTCTTCTTTTTAAACCACATCTATGAATCAAGTCCAAGACACCTGCCGTTCCTCCCGTAGGCAAGGAGCAGGCGACGTGCTCCTACCTAACTTCCCCTGTAGCATCCGACCAGACGCTACTCCTTAGTTCCTTCACAAAGTTGAAAAGTCCCTGCTTCCAGAGCTGCTGTGTCCTCTGGTCATACTCCCCAGGGTCACCAGCCTCACACCGGGGCTGCCAGAGGCTTTCTGGAAGTAGCTGGTTAAATTGGATTAGCGAGTGAAGTCAGCGAGTTTTATATTCACCTTTTTATTTTCACGTACTGCCCAGATGCTTTACCAAAGTCATCTCCCTGCTACGCACAAGGACTTTTTTTTTTTTTTTTTTTTTTTTTTGCCACTTACCATGTCATATGCCGCTGAAGGGACACAATTTAATGCACTGCTCAGCTTCCCCATCTTCACTACCTCTGGGATGCGTGCAGGGCCCTGTTGCTCCGTCTCACAGTGGGGTGCTCGGGAACATCCCACGTCAGGCACTAGCCATCAGGAGCTTGAAATGAAGAAGCCTACCATCTGATTTTGAGTGGGCAGGTCTTAGCCAGGCCTCCAGGAGCTAGAATGCTTTGCAATCTACCTACCCTGCCAGCCATCCAGAGGGAAACCTACCCCAAATCCACAGGTCACTGGAAATACTGAATCGCAGATGCTCCCCCACGTCCTGGTCACACTGGTCCCAATCCCAGTGTGTGGAGAGGCTGTGGAAGGTCCGGAAGCCAGGGAGACCACAGGGCAAACCCAGGGGACGCAAATCAGGCAGGTGCTTTTCCTGCCCACGTTAACCCCTGATCTGTTCGATTCCTCAGCCATAGGGGTGAAGGGTCCGTCCCCTTGACCCTCAACACTAGTTTTCTCTACACACACATTTCATCTTTAACGGCCAAAAATAACAGTTCCAACCCATTCTTTCTTTTTCCCAAGCTGCTGGTTTTACCTGAATGAACGACAATCCAATCAGTCACTAACCTCATTGGGCCAGGTGGGGTAAAACAGAGGGGACAGTCTCAGAACAGCACTGGGCAATTCATGATAAGCATTACCATCAATAAGGAGACACCTGTCAACCTAGTCCTCTAACTCCTGCCTGGCAATTACATCCGCGCACAGCTACGGCTTAGGAGGCGACGCACACGCACGCACGCCGCGGGGTTTCCCTCCTACAGCACGGACTGACAGAGAACTGGGCAAAGGGAAGAGTCCTACCAAAAAGGCCATGGGGCTCCGACTGGCGCCTCTCAGTGCTCCGGTTTGGGTTCTTGTGCTTCTTGTTTCCCCTGAGACTCCCGAAGCGCTTCATGAAGAGCTGTGGCCACAGGAGCAGCGACAGGTGACCATACCAAGACCCGTCGAACCCGTGTCAGCACCAGGTGGCAGGGAGCCGGGAGAGGCACAGCATCAGCCAGCAGGTGTAGGGCACCCGGCAGCCTCAGCCACCAAGAGCTTAAAGACACAGCCTGTGAGTCCAGGTGTCCCGGCCGGGGGCCCTCACCCCAACACAGGATGGGTCACTCTCAGGGCCAGCAGCTGCCTCAGGACTCGCAGAGCAATCCCACTGCAGTCCTTGCCCTGAGAGAGAGCTCAGCCGTCCTCCCCTCTACAACTCGGGCCACAGCCGCAGGAGCAGCCCCGCTGTCCTTAAGTAGGCAAGAAGCTGCCGGAAGCGCAGGCAGAAGCTGCCAGTGGGTTTGTTTATGTAGCTAAGGTCAGCTGCGCACTCAGACACTCCAGGGCTTTTCCTCCTTAAAATCAGAAAAGGAGGTAAGACTAAATAGGCAAGCGGAGCCCAGGCCCGCCGGTCATGTGCAGATCTGCAGATGTCTCTTTAAAAAGACTGTAAAAGGAAACCGCCCTGGACAGACAATTCTTGGCACCAATTGGCCAGAGCACATTCCCATTATGACATGACATCACACAACTATTTTGATTCATGTGTTCCAGGGCTCCACGGGGTCAGAAGGCTCCGGCTGCTTCTTGGTGGAGGAGCGACAAGTCCTGGGGCTGGAAATCACTGAATCTATTTCAGCTCGTGCTCCTTCACAATGAAAGATGCAAGACCACCTGTGAGATTGGGATTCGGGAGCCCCTGGCATTCACCGGAAGGTTCTCCAGCGGATGCACAATTTAAGCCCTGGGCTTAAGAACCGTAGAGTGCCAGAGCTTTTATTTATTCATCCGTGTAATTATTTATTTATTTAATTAATTAGTAGGCTCCACCCCCACGGGGAGCCCACTATGGGGCTTGAATTCACGACCCTGAGATCAAGACCTGAGCTGAGTTCAAGAGTTGGACCCTTAACCCACTGAGCCACCCAGGCACCCCCCTAGAATGACAGAGCTTTTAGACAGAGATTTTAGAAAGAATCTAGTCCAACCCCCTTCCATTACAGATGGGGAAGTTGAGGCTCAGGAAGAGGGTGGGACTGCCCAAGGTCCTGTAGCTAATGGCAGAACCAGGGCTAGAATTCTAATTTCCTTGACTCCTAAGCCAAACCCCAATCTCATAAAACACAATAAAACCTCATATGTGTTTTGCAACTAATAAACCAAACTTTAAAAATATAAGATAGAAAAATAATTTTTAAATTAAAAAAATTTTTTTCTGATGTCTTCACTAGGCAAAGGGAAGTTACAGGACATGCTACTGACTAGCTTTCTGATCTTGAAAAGTTACTTCCCATTTCTGGGCCTCAGTTTCCCCCTCTGCGTATCAAGATAAGACTTGATCACATTAGGATTTCCTCGACTTCCAGAAGTCTGAACTTCTAATGGCTGTTTGGTGTGCCTTTTCCTTCCTGCTGGGAATGATGGACAGAAGAACTGATCAAATATTTGTAGCAAGGATGCATGAATGAACAAACAAAATAGTTTTGCCCTCAAGGGATTTGCAAATGACAAGGTTAAACTGTAAAGCAATAGTAATTGCATAAAAAAGCTGTTTGTGATCAACAGTGGGCGGCCAGTATGGGCAATGAGTGCCGTCAGTACACGGATGGAGGGGCAACGGCATGGCCCCCTTGGAAGGGAGTGCGTGAGCTGGCCTTGAGGGCTGGAGGGTCTGGAGGAAAGGAGAGAGGCCAGGCCAGGCCAGCGCAGAACAAGTCTCAAGATCCACCCCCAGCTGGGTCTCCCAATGTACTGAGTGGATCATCTCTGTTGTTAAATATGGTAGCCCATACTTACTGGGATTGAACTCTGAAAAAGACAGTGTAGGTAAGTTTTTCCCATCGAGATTTCCTTTTTTTTTTTTTTTAAATATCTTATCAATTCAGATCCTAACAGAAGTTGAGATGTTCTTCTGATTTAAAAATAAAACAAAGCAGGAGCACCTGGCTGGCTCAGTTGGTAGGGCATGTGACTCTTGATCTCAGGGTCATGAGTTCGAAACCCACATTGGGCATAGAGATTACTTGAAAAGAAAAAAAATAATGAATAAAAATTCACTTAAAAAAATAAAAGCAAAGCAGGGGCGCCTGGGTGGCATAGCGGTTAAGCGTCTGCCTTCGGCTCAGGGCGCGATCCCAGCGTTATGGGATCGAGCCCCACATCAGGCTCCTCTGCTATGAGCCTGCTTCTCCCTCTTCCACTCCCCCTGCTTGTGTTCCCTCTCTCGCTGGCTGTCTCTACCTCCGTCGAATAAATAAATAAAATCTTTAAAAAAAAATAAAAAATAAATAAAAAAATAAAAGCAAAGCAGAATTTCTTTAGGAGAAGGTTACTAAACACGTGTTTCAGTAACAAAGGGGCATATTTGATTAAAAGGAAAGTGAAAAATTTTTGTCTAAGCCAATATAATATTCTTTGTACTATAGAATAATGTAGTGAGAGATAACATTTCAAAGCTTAGCGACTAAACATGAGTGAGTGTAAATTCGTGTGGAAAATGAATAGTGACTTTGGCGTGCCCGACGGTTCTGTGCTTTGTTTCATGGTCACTCACTCATCAAGTAGTTATTAAACCAAATGTACAGGACAGTTGCTGATGGAGGAGATTAGTGCTATGAATAATTCAAAGACATTCTTGTCCTCTAAGAACTATATTTTAATTGGTAAAATAATAGATTCCATTTGTTGAGTGCCCACCACAAGCCAGTTGGAGTGCTGGTCACCTCACAGTTCTCATCTTACTGCAATCTTCCCACCATCCTGTGGGGCAGACATTATTAATACCATTTTATTTAAAGACGAACAGAAGGGGGCGCCTGGGTAGCTCAGTAGGTTGCGAGTCTGCCTTTGGCTCAGGTCGTAATCTGGGGCTCCTGGGATTGAGGCCTGAGTCGGCTTCGCCCTCTCCCTCTGCCCCTCCTCCCGCTCATGCTCTCTCTCTCCCTCTCTCAAATAAAATCTTAAAAAAAAAAAAAAAAAAAAGATGAACAACAGTCAGAGAGGCAGCTTGACCAGGATCACACAGCTAACAAGTTGGGAGAACATGAACTTGAACCCTCGTTATCTGATTCCTAGATTTACATCTTCACACGGTACCAAACTTTGTTATATACATGCACAGGAAAATTCACCACCAGCAAGGCAAGAGTCCGGCCAAGGCCCTAGGCTGGATCTTACAGGACACAGAGGACTGGAGGGGGACTGGTGACTGGAATGCTTTGGAAAGTTTCTCTATTCTCACTGACACTTTTTTTTTTTTTTAAGATTTTATTTATTTATTTGACAGAGACAGCCAGCGAGAGAGGGAACACAAGCAGGGGGAGTGGAAGAGGGAGAAGCAGGCTCCTAGCAGAGGAGCCTGATGTGGGGCTCGATCCCAGAATGCTGGGATCACGCCCTGAGCCGAAGGCAGACACTTAACGACTGCACCACCCAGGCGCCCCCTCACTGACACTTTTTGATCTTCAGGCTGGCAGACTTACAGGAGAAAGAGAGAAGGACCACGTTTGAAAGTCCAGCCTGCGACCCAGACCAGCCCACAGCTGGGGAGTCTGTGACACCTGACTTGACGAAGGAGCTTGCTGTGCTCTGGAAAACCAAGGCCGACCTGCCTGCCTCCCCCACAGACGCGGGCAGTTTCCTGAGCAGAGAAGTGGGAAGCCCTGTTGTTTCCTCTGTGTGGCTCTGCCAGGACTCGCTGCCTTGCTCAGCTCTGGGCCCCACACTGTCAGCATTCACTCAATAAGAGTGTCTGGGGCCTTGCAGAGGGGCATAAGGGTGTGACAACTTAGGCAGAGAGAAGAAAAGTACTGCCCAGATCCTTCAGGACCACTGTTCTGTTACTGAGATGGTAATAGAACATTCTGGAAAGAAATGGCGGAGTTGGTCTGATTTAGCGCAAAGTTTCTGGCCCAGGATAGTTCCCTGTCCCACAGGATGGATGCTGGAAAGCTTGAGAGGGAAGGTTTAGTGCAGCTTGCAGCTTGACAGGGACACAAATTCCCAAAGAGACCCCACCTATGCCAACATGTACTTTTGACCTCACTGGAAATGTTCTTCCCAGGGTTGGTTTTCCCAAGGACAGACGAAAGTGCTGAGCAGACAGATCTCTGGGAGGCGGGGAGGGGGAGGACGTGGTTGGCCACGTTCCATGGTGTAAAGGCTCCAACAGTGGCCCACTTTGAGGCACCAAGAATATGGCATGGATAGACTTGCAAAATTCCTGATAATTTAACAACTGGCTCACCCACCACTGGGGTCTTCCAGTTCCACTCGCACGTGCCTGAAATTCCTTCAAGTGGGGACAAGACTTTTCATTCCCCAAGTAGAGACAAATGCTGATGCACCGGCGGACGACACATTCACGCTGCAGGTGAAGTGACCCAGGACCCTGCCTTCAGCACCTTGAGTGAGCGGCTGGGAGAGATGATCACTCACTCTTCTTCACTGTTTCCACCACCTGATGGTCTCAAACGCACGAGGGCGACGGCTTTACGCAACTGTGATTCAGCTAGCGGGAAGATGTTCCGATGGAAGGCTTTCCATACTTGGGGATTTTTTTTTAAGGGAAGGGCTAAGGGAGAAACGGAACTAGTAGCTCCCAAGATGGAACTTTTATTTTTAATTAAAAAATATTTTATTGATTTATTAGGGCGAGAGAGAACACGAGAGCAGAGAACATGAGTTGGGGGGGAGGGGCAGAGGGAGAGAGAGCAGCAGACTCCCCGCTGAGCTCGATCCCAGGACCCCGAGATCATGACCTGAGCTGAAGGCAGACGCTTCACAGACTGAGCCACCCAGACGCCCTGGACCGTCTCTTAAAATGTATTTTTAAAGGGTCTAGGCCTTTTCAGGTCACACTTTACAAATCACTTGTTGGGGCTACAGCTGGAAGCGCACCTGAGGCAGGAGATGCCTTCTGTCCCTGCACTTGCCCTGGACGGAGGGAACCTGGCCGACTGGATCACCGCGTCGGGGGTTCTACAAGGTTGGGGGAGGGGCGGAAGTATGGGCAATTCAAATTGTGCTGTTCACGTTTGCCGTTGCTGGAGTTGTGGTTTCTCGACTGTGAACCTACCGACAACCAGAAGAGGAAAACAGCGCCGGAGAGTAGCGCTTCCCGGGGGCACGGCGCCCGAGCTTGCCTCGTCATTCTGCGTGTCTGTGTGCTGCTTCCCTCCCCCGCTGAGATGCACGCTCCCCGCACCGGGCATCCCACCGACAGGAGACGCAGAATCAGCACTTGGTGGACGAGTTCCTCGAGGCGGCTCACGGGCTGGGAGGTGGGCCAGGGAAGAGAAGCAGGTTGTGCTCTGTGCCCCCCGGTCACCTGGGGGGCGGCATATCCTGACTCCGGGGTTGCCTGAACTGGAGGCCTGGGAGCCAAGGGAGGCTGTTGTGATGACTCCCCGGCCCTCGGTCAGCCGAAGGTCTGCGCTCACCCTCGGGCAGCATCCGTGGGGCAGGGCTGAGGGCAGGGCCACCGCGTGACAATGGGGAATGCGTCCCCTTCCCCTAATGTTTGTATTTTACCAGGTGGACTGGTCTCTGCACATGTGACTACTGCAAACCACTCAGAAGCCAGAGTGCAGAGGTGACTGTCTCACCAGTGGCATTGCTGGACAGAGGAGAGATGGGGGAGAGGGGACACCACGGGGACCGCGGACGGGACCGCAGGGCAGCGCTCCCTCACCACTGCCTCAGGATGCCAGCGGAAGCAGATAGACAGCTCTTGTTCCCTCCCTGTGTGGCCCACTGCCTCTCCACGCCGTGAACATTTACACGTTCATGGAGCTCCAACAAGTGAGACCCCTCTGGTGACCCTGGCGGCCCCAAAAGGCAGGTAATCCAGGGCAATCACTGGAAGTTCTCGCTGGTGATCCGGGAGGCCTTGTTCCCACAGCCCGGGGGAAAGCGCTAAGACATAAGGCATCTGTTGTCCCCATAACTTGGTCCCATTTCAGGCTTGTGGTCATGGCTCCAACCAGGACTCGTCCCCTCTCTGCGGTAGACCCCACGGTTGATGCCACCCTCCCCTCATCACCCCACCCCTGTACACACAAATGTGCAGCAGCAGGGGGCCCTACAGCTGAGGGGGTCCTCATGGAGCCACATAGGTCATGGAGACCATCCCATCCTCCTCTCTGGGAAGCTCAGGCGGGGAGGTCCAGGGATGACTCACAGGAGAAATCCCCCTGACGCCCACCCTCCCACTGGATTTCCAATTATATTACAATAAAATTTTTTCAAGGCCCCAAACTTTACCACTGAACACACTTGTGTATTGTGTTATGTGTGGCTGCGAACGATTCGCCAGATGGTCATGAGGGGCCGGGACAAGAGCGGAGCACCGGAGACCCCACAGGCCATCCTCACCAAGGCCCTTCACGCCTTCGGGACGGGTTCTCACAGCCCAGCTGCACCCCTCAAGCGTGCCCTCGCACTGGGGGCTGGAGGGCTGCGGAGCAGCCCCAGGTGCAGACAGCGGCAGCCGCGGGGCGGGGCTGCCATCGGGGGACCCACCCCCTTAGGGACCCCTTCTGCTTGAACAGAGGATACAGACTTTTCCTCGGGGGGGGGGGGGTTTCCCCACCACGCAGGGAGGTCGGAGGCCAGCCCTTAAGATTCCGTTTAATTAATAAAAAGAAACAGAGGCTCAGAGAAGCAAACTTACTTGCCCAGGATCCCAGGGGAGTCCAGCGGTAGGGCTGGGGTTAGACACAGGGTCACTAGCTCCCCCATCCAGTGGCAACCTTGGGTTGCCTCGTCTCTGTCAGGATGTGGGAAGAGTAAATAAAGACACTTTGACTGAAAATTGACTCCGAAAACCTCTGAGGATCATGTGACAGTACCTGAAAAGCACGCAGATCCCTGAAAGTCTGTGAGCCCAACAAAACCCCATTGTGTAAGAGGGGAGCGGGTGCCCTCAGCGCGGGAGCCCGTTAGCACACAGTTGCTAGCGCTGTCCCGCTGGTTGCAAAAGACTGTGTCATATTTCATGGAAAGTTCTAAAGGTCACCGTGGCACTTGACTCTGAGTGAGACTGCCATGTCACCGCATCGGGGCCTTCCGTGTCCCTTCCCAGAGCTGTTTGTGCGGCCAAGGCTCCAGAGAGTGACATGCCCCCACCCTGACCCAGGCACCTGTGCCCACTCACGCGTCACTGCAGCACGCTCACGGTCACTCACCGCTCCCCCACGAGCTGGAGTTTAGACGCTCCAGTTTGAGTGACAAGAGGGTGATTTTTTTGGCAAAGACAAACCACCTCAGCCTGAAGAGTTCAGCTCACACCAGTGACATCTAAACCCAGTGACAGTGGGGGTATCATCTTTAAAAACACAGAAGTGTTCAGGAAGAGCGAAAAACGAGGGCAATAATTATTTTTGGCAAGCCCAAGGGCAACACCGAAAAGTATGAATCCCTAGGTGGTCTTTAAAAATTCCATGGGGCACCCCATGTGCCCTAGGGGGCCCCCCCGGTGGGGGCCTTACTTAATCCCTCCTCGTGGCCCTTGCAGGCCCTGGGGGTCTCTCTGCCAGGCCAAGAGCTCCACAGGTGCCAGAGACCAGAACTGCCTCCTAACCCCAGCACTCAGATCCAGGGTGAACCCTGGGCTCAGGGGTTGAAAAGTAGGGGCTTTCGAAAACTAGATTCCAAAGATTCTGGAGGCCGAGCATCTGGATTTTCCATTTAGTTCTTCCTCTGAGTTATGTCTTGGAAAGGCCAAAGTGGTAAAGGAACGTGCAAAAATCCTTGGCAAGGGTCAAGACCTCATCAATTCCCACAGAGTGTGGCCACCTAGGCCTTCGCCTCCTGGGCAGCCAAGCATGGTTTCCCTTTTTCAGAATCCGGGCCTCCTCAAGGAGACCCCAGCTGCTTTTCCACTTCCAACATTTGGAAGCTACGGGTTTAAACTTTAAGATCTAAGCTGAAGTTTGCCTTTAATCTGTTTCTTCTGCACAGTGAAATATATTATAACACAAAATGATAAACAGGAAGGTTTGAAACACTTGGGGCAAACGAAGCACGTAGGCTCACCCGCCAGGATGTGATTTTGAGCCATTTGGTTTATTTTTCCACCTTTCTCCCATAAAAAAGATCACAGTACAACTTGAGCCCATTCCACGGAAGTTTTGAGGGAATCAAATGAGATAAAACGGCAAAAATATCTTGAAAGCTGCAGAGCATTTTACAGGTGGACAGCACCGTCTCAGCCTTGACGCGGCCCGAAGATCCTCCTGGCTCGGACTCTGAGTGCCTCAAGGACATGGTGGGGATAGCCACAGCAAAGCCTCCGTTACCGAAAAGGCGCCTCCTTGGGTGCCAGCCCAGGGCTGGCTGCCTGGGCTCCGCGTCTCGGGGGAGGGTGTTGGATCCGCAAGCCTGGCTGGCCAGGCAGGCGCCGGGGCCTGAGTAGGAGCAGCCCCTGTGCCGTTCCTGCTCCCGATCTCCACCCAGAAGTCAGAAGTAATTGGACAAAGCCCTGCTCATCAGCCAGAACACTCACAGCCCAAGCATTTTATTTCTTCAATGAGGAACCAAGGCACTTTGCTACTAACGATTTACTCTTTTTAACCACACGCACAAAGAACACGGTTCTTAGCAGCACGTTGTGGCGGGGGCGGGGGGGGGGGGTTGCAACCAGAACACTGCCGCAGAGCACGTCGCTGGCCTGCGGAAGGAGCCGGGGACGATGAGAGTCAGAAGCCCTGACGATACACAACCTAGTCCCTGTTTCTCAGCGCTGGCTGGCTGGATACGCCGGGCTGCACCACAGGGCAATCCAGCAAGGACACTAAATCGTCTGTAAAGAGTGAAGTTATAGTTCATATCTTTTGAAGAAGAAAACTGCAAAGTGTATAGTGCATCAAACGCTTAAAAAGATGCATGCTTTGGTGCTTAATGGTTTTAAGTTTCAAATATCTAGAAAGTTAACTTGGGTGGCTGGCTCACTTCTTGATATTGACAAAATATAAAAACGGTATTCCGTAGTTCAGATCGTTGGCTAATTCAGATTGGCCTTATCCCAAACTAGTCAGATGTTACCGTAGTCACTGACATTACTCAACTCGACTTCTTTTCCAATTATGTTATAATTCTCGGGGGGGGGCTGGATACTGCCCCTAAGGGGGTGAAAATGGCTCTTGGGGAGGGGGACATACTCTTTTTATATATAAAGCACAAATAGACACATAGTACATAAATAATATACAGTATATCTGTTCTGCTAAAATTGCAAGGGAGTGATTAGAAACAAATATCTAAGAAGGCTCTTTGGGGGGTGATTAGAAGAAAAGGCTGATTAAAAAGGAAAGCAGACAGGAAACTGAAGATGTGGGGAGTGAGTATTCATCATCCATCGTAATAAGACAACACACAAGCTGCAACACTGATAAGCCATAAAACAGCTGAATATGTACCCGATTTTAAAAGGTTCCTTTTAGGTTTTGGTGGAGTGGGGAAAGGGATTATTGCCTTTCAATATCTATCATGGCGAATTTTTTTTCCCAATTTTTCCAATCACGTGACTGAACCACTTTACTGAAAACTAAAATGTAAAGAGGAGAAAACAAAATAAAACACAAACAAAAAAAATCTCGTAAACGAGAATGAGTATTTACAGCAGGAAAAATCAGCGAGGTGCATTCTCAGTACGTTGCTTCAGCAAAGGTTAAAAAAGGAAAAGAAAAATGTTGGGAAACCCTGTTGTCAGCCGCCACGTGAAGAAAGAGCATCTCCTGGCACCCATGCTGGTATCTGGCTTTTATCTCTTATCTCTGGCCCAGGGGTGGAAGATTAGCGGGGAACATTATCCCAACCCTCCTGCTGTGAGAATGTGCTAATTCCCCTGTGTAACGTAGCTTCCTGCCCTTCAGGCGGCTTGGGGCTGGTGGAGCAAGGGTCCCTGCAGGATCAGAGGGCGAGGAGGAACCTGGAGGGTTCTCTTCCTAGAGCAGTGTGCCCTTCCAATGTCCCCACCGGGAGGAAACACTGGAAAGAAACTAGACCCACTGCAGTCAAGCAAGGGGCTCCTCGACGGTCAGAGGGTGACGCTCAGAAACGGTGCTCCGGAGAATCTGCTGTCTTCGCTCTCCCCTCACTGGAGGCTTTGAGGGGATGGTCAGACCCTGAGCCAGCCTGTCACGACTGGTGACAATGAGGCAGTCCCCTCGTCCATCAGCCTGTCCTGGTGTCTCCAGAGTCAGTGAGCTGTGGTCACTGGCACCCCCCCCACCCATTCATTTCAACAAGTCTAAGCGTCCACACGGGCCAAGGACTAAGGAGCAACACGTTCAGGTATTTTTGGTCATCAAGGCCTTGCTGTCATCAAAAATAAAAGTTCTTATACTGCGAGGGACATGATTACGAGGGAGAAAAAGCAGCCCGCAGAAAGGGAGAAGAAATCCGCACAGCACGTGTCTGGTAAGTGTCTAGCATCTGGAATGTAGCAAGAACTTCTATAATTCAGCAACCAAAAGACAACCCAATGGAAAAATGAACAGACATTTGCCCAGAGAAGATACGCAAATGGCCAATAAGTGCATGGGAAGATGGCTGATGTCGTGAGGGAAGGGCAGGTCGAAACCACAGTCAGACAGCACCTGGCATCCACTAAGAGGGCAACGGGAACAAGTGAGAAGTTGTAGGTGTCGGAACGGGGGTGGAGGAACTGCACGTCTCAGACGGTGCTGGTGGGAATACAAAATGGCACAGCTGCTGTGGAAGACAGCTTGGCCATTCCTCTTCGAGTTCCACACTGAATTACCGTAGGACCCAGAAACTCCATGCCGAGGTATCTACCCAAAAGAACTGAAGACAGGTGTTCAAACACAGACTCGGATGTCGATGTTCACAGCAGCATTGTTCACGGTAGCCAAAAGGTGGAAACAACCCAAACGTCCAACAACAGATGGATGGACAAACAACATGTAGTCTGTCTGTACAAGGAATAGTGTTCCTCCATAAAAAGAACGAAACACTGACAGCGGCTATAACAGGGATGAACCACAAGACGGTACACTGAGTGAAAAACGCCAGACACAAAAGGCTACATTTCGCGTGATTCTATTTATGTGAAGCGTCCAGAAGAGGCAAATCCAAAGAGAAAACTGATCAGTGTTACGGGAGCTGGGGGAAGGCGAGTGGAGAGTAGTGGTATCAGGTTTCCATTTGGGGTGATGAAAAAGTCCTGAAACTGGATGATGGTGAAGGAAGCACAACCATGGGAACGTACTTAACGCGTCTGAACCGCACACTTTAGAAGTGAAGAAGGGGCGCCTGGGTGGCTCCGCCGGTGGAGCGTCTGACTCTTGGTTTTTGCTCACGTCACAATCTCAGGGGCATGAGATCGAGCCCCACGTCGGGCTCTGCACTCAGCGGGGAGTCTGCTTAGGATTCTCTCTCCCTCTCCCTCTGCCCCTGCACCTCTAAAAACACAATACAAAACAATACAATGGTTAAGATGGCAAATGATATGTTGTATCTTACCACACAAAAAGAGTTAAATTAGACCATGCAGATAGTAGAGGAGAATGAACGTGAGTTCCTCTCAATACAGATTTAGGGAAAGGCTTTCTGTTGATGTCTAAGTGCTTTCATCTACGGTCCAAGGGCCATTTCCACGTTTCTTGAGAATGGTCTGTTCATGTCTGTTGCCATATTAGCTCGGAGGTATCACCTTCATATTTTTTCAGAGCCGCAGAGTACTCCACTGTGTGGACATACCTATTTTGTTGCACCCAGCTACTCTCCTAGATGCAACCATATTTCCAGTGTGTCTGCTGAGAGCACCTGAATGCCGTGATGCCTCAGGAGCCATGAGCACACGTGGCACCCGGATCCTACTTTTAGATACTATTGGCCAGTAAAAGTAGCAGGGCTCTTTGGAGAAATGGCTGATTCCAGGCCAGGGCACGGAAAGGATAAGATGAGGCTGCAAGACTTATTTTTTTTTTTAATTTTAAAGATTGTATTTATTTGAGATAGAGCAAGAGAGAGCGAGCAAGCAAAGAGCATGAGGGGGGAGGGGCAGAGGGAAAGGGAGAAGCAGGCTCTCCAGTAAGCAGGGAGCCTGATACGGGGCTCAATCCCAGGACCCTGGGATCATGACCTGAGCCGAAGGCAGATGCTTAACCGACTGAGCCACCCAGGTGCCCCTGGAAGACTTTACCAGAAATTAAGGTCTGCTTCTGACACGGCAATGGGGACAGTTCCAGGAAACAGGGACCAGCCTGAGGGGCTCCTGCTGGCCAAGTCTAGGACAACTTGAACGTCACAATATGATCAGGACAAACCAAACCACTGAATAAAACAGGAATCTGTGAATACATACATATGTACGTACATACATACACAGGGAAGGAAATTTCCTTCCTTAGTAGAATTTCAACCAATCAATATAGAATTCGTGATAAAATCAGAAAATCACCTTTTGGCAACCACCACAGTAATAACTCAGGCAGGATTCATCAATGGATGCTAAAACTAGCAAGTGAACGTTTGATGAGAAAGAAGATATTTACGTAACTCCAAAGTAGTATTGCTTGCAAAGGGAAAAAGTAATTTTGTTAGGACCTCGCATGGCAGATGCTTCCCTTAACCAAGTGATCAGTCTGCATCACTGGGAGTGGGGCCGAGTGACATCACGTGCTTCCCACTGTGACACCAGGACAGGGCACGAGACGTGCGGCAGTGCTGCCCGCCCGGCAAAGCCGAATCTAATTGTAAGAATGCGTCAGGCAAACCCTGAACGTAGCAGAGTCTGCACAAGCCTGGGGTCTTGGAAGACGTTGAGATCATGAGAAACAAGACTGAGGGCTGTTCCGGACTAAGACAGTCTCGGGAGAAAGAGGAGAATCACATGCAACGCCTGATTGGGCCTTTCCTCTCCCAAAATATGATGCTATTGAGATCATCTGTGAATGGTGAATAAAGCCTGTAGTTCAGCGAATACTATCAGATGAATGTTCATTTCCTGACTTTGACCATTAAACTCCACTTTGGAGAACGTGCTTGTTTTTATGAAATACACACTGAAGTATTTAGGGGTAAAAGGACATTAGGCTGCGACTGATTTCTGATGGTTCAGATTTTATATAAACACACAAATATTTAT
Organism: Ursus maritimus; assembly: GCF_017311325.1. Classification (NCBI taxonomy): domain Eukaryota; kingdom Metazoa; phylum Chordata; class Mammalia; order Carnivora; family Ursidae; genus Ursus; species Ursus maritimus. Next base: position 5,595,666 of record NW_024425563.1, on the reverse strand, counting down.
GTATTCAGAGAGGGGGATATGAGCCAATGCGCGAATATGGCAACGCTGGGGAATCAGGATGAAGGGCATATGAGCATTCTTTGTACTATTTTTGCAACTTTTCTGTTAGCCTGAAATTGCCAAAATGAAATGCTATTTTTAAAAAGGAATTCAGAAATAAAGCAGCAGGGCCAGAATGCAGGGTTCGTTAGAATCTACTTCCACTCTGTCCCACGATCGCCCAAGCAGGCCCTTAGAGTGCTGGAGAGCTCTACAGTTCTCTGAGGGAAAGGAGATTCTTCTGGAAATTTCCCCTTGGCTTGTCTCAAATAACCACTGCCCGTTATGATAATGCCCCCGCAGCCCCGCCCAGGCTGGCGCCCACGCTGACACCTTTCAGGGACACCTACATGATAGCCAGCAGAGGGCGCTCTCCCGGGGGGACCCACACTGGGTGCCAGGCCGCCACATAGCTCTGCAATGTGTTGGCTGAACTTTTCAGGAAACTTGGATGCCACACATACTTTTCCTTTCTTTGTGGGTAGGCGAGATGAGTCACGTTTTTCTGAAGTCGGCTCGGCCCCAGGATTCAGTCTCACCAGCTGCCCGGATCCAGAAGGCTCCAGCAGCGGCGGGTGAGCCCGGGCGGCTCAGGGGACGTCTGACGACGCGCCGCAGCCCTCAGGAGCACAGGAAAGCCAAGGGAAATCTCACTCAGCCAGGCACAGGGTAAAGCTTGTGCAACTCTGCCATCTGGCAGCGTTTGGTACATCTGCCCGCAGCAGCCCTGAGGGAGAGCCGGGCCCTGGCTCACAGCCCCCCGCTGCCTTCTCCCACCTCACGGGACCTCAGCAGAGCCTACCAGTCCTTCAGGCCTCGCTGGTCCACTCATGTGTTCATCCACTCCTACCCCTCCTTCATTCACTCCCATGGCCACTCTGATTGCGGGACCTGGGGGCAGAGAGCTGAGGCAAGGGCTGACACCTGCACCCGACTAGAAGAAGAGGTGTTGCAGGTGTCCTGAAAGGCAGCCCCACGATAAGAACTGGCATGTAGGAAGTATATTTTGGGATTAACACCCACGACAAGGAAAGCAAGGAGGCAGGGCTGGGCCCCTGATGAAACTAAGGGGCAATGCAGACCTGGTGTGGCCCCTACAGAGAGTTCCAGATCTGGGATGACCCCTCAGAGCTGTCCTGAGTGAAGCAAGGGGACACTCCCATGCTGATCAGCTGTCCCTCACTCCTGAAGGGGAATCTGGGAGGCACAGCATGGTGTCCATCGCTGGCCAGGCAGGCATGCAGTGAGATGGGGTCAGAGCCAGCCAAGGGCCAGGGTGTGGAGGATGCGGTGAGACTTCAGATTTCCACTTGACTGTGGTGGGGAGGAATGGGGGGGGTTGAAAAGGGGATAAGATGATCAGATTTATGTTTTAAAACAGGGGGACCCAATCCTGCTGGCCACCTGCTTTTATAAATAAAGATTTATCAGAATGCAGTTTACATTTTGTCTGTGGCTGAGTATCTGCAAGAGACACCAGGTGGCTCACAAAGCCTAAAATATTTACCATCTGGCCTTGTATGGAAAACATTTGCTGGCCCCAGTTTGAGAAGACCCTCTCCTTCCACCATCTCCCCAGCAGCCAGAGGGGCCCTGCTGGTCCGAGGTCCCTCGAGACCCTGCCCCGTACTCACTCCCATTCACACCACTCGGTTTAACGGCTGAGTTTACATTCTTTTGCATTTGTAATATATGTAGATATCACCCACATATGCCGAGAGGCTGCTCCCGGGCTGTCGGGGCCTCCCAGGCAGGAGGGGGCTGCCGGAGCAGCAGAGGGACAGTCCTTGGTATCTCCACCTGTGTCGGGAGCAGCCTGCCCCCCCGACTGCCTAACCCTGTGATGAGGCCCCCGTGTGCACTGCTCAGCCTCTGGGCCCTTCCCTGTGTCCATCCTGGGAAGGAGGAGGGCCACATAGATGAAGAGTCCAAAAGACGAGCTGCTGTGTATGAGAAGAAAATGTGTGGAAGAAAAGAAAGTCAGGTTCCAGAGGCCAGAGGCAGGGGCGAGAGGGGCAGCTGGAATTTGGGAGAGTGCAAAGAAGATGAGCACCGTCCGGCTGGGGTCAGGGCGGGGAGAAGCCAGCGTCTGCCCGTCCTACAGCGTGGCTGGGAAGGGAGTGTTTTAGGGCCCCTTCCAGCGTGTCGTGGGGCAAAATTTCCCTGCTCGCCACGTACCCTCAGTGTCTAGGAAAGGCTGCAGATTGCTGGCCGAGGCCCCCCTCCCCAGGCCTCTCGCTGCTGCAGCATGGACACCGGCCGCACAGGTCCCGGGACCTCCTCTGAGAGCGAGGTGCAAAACCAGGCCCGCAAATGACGCCCCGCGAGCAATCAGCAAACACAGGGATCCGCACACGAGGAGCGGCGGCCGGACCACCTATCAAGGACACCCTGGAGCTGACTCCTTTCAATGGAAGTGCCACAGAAGTTTCCCTGAGAACCTCTCGGCTTCCTGTCACCGCAGCGCTTGGGGGTGCGCCTGGATGCATCGGCACCCAGGGCGTGCAGTTGCCCGGAGGCCGGCACCTTGCTGTTGGTCCTCACCTGCTCTCCTAGCGGGTCCCCTGCTCCGTCCGCAGGGCCCACAGCGAGCTGCCCCTGCAGCCGTGCGGCCCAGGCTCCCTTCTCGGCTGGCTCCCAGCTAGGGCAAGAGAGAGGCCCTGGGTGGGGTCTCTGGCTGTGGCTGCACGCCCGCCGGCGCCCGGTCCTAGCTCCCACAGGTCATGCCTGCACACCCTGCCCCGTGCTGCCCTCCCCGCTCCGCCTCTCCGACGCAGGAAGGCATGGGCTTTTTACCAGTCTCTGGTTTACCTTCCTGACCCTCGCTTGGCTTCTCAGCAACTCCCTCACCTTTACAACCATACAGCCATGAAGTTCTGGCTGTTTTAAATACACCGGGACCCTGACTGACATGTAACGTGAACAGATTCCTGAAAATGGTCAGCACAGACGTTCTGCATAGAAACCAGCCTTGAGGTCCAGACCCAAGGGCTGGGGGACGCCAGTCACTGACTTGGAGCCCTCCACGCGTGGGCGCATCAGGCTACTGGCGCTCACAGGCTGGCGGGTCGCCTGGGGCTGGCCGGCTCCGCGGGCGAGCCCGGGCAGAGAGCTCCTCGGCACTGGGGAGCCCTTGGCATGTGAATCAGAGACTTGAGGCTCTAAATTAAAGTCCATTCCTCTGCACACAGTACAAAACCTCTGGCATTTTACGGGAAAACAAACTTTTATTTGAAAAATAAACTTGAGTTGCCAGGAGAGAAAGGAGGAGCTGTCTGTGATCCAAGACAGACATGGAGTGAAAGGACCAGAAGTTTTCCAAGTTAAACAAACTTCTCTGGAACGCTCGTGCGAGTTTCAAGCGGCTGTCATGGCATCCTTCGACACAGAGCCATAGACAAGGAGCCGGTTTAAAGCACTGAGATGTAACTCACCCGCTCCAGGATGACAGTCACCCGTGGCGGGATTTCGGTGCTTCAATTTAAGTACGAACAGAAAATTAAATTTATTTTGGGTGTTCGGAGTACCCGTGACCTCGGTCACAGCAGCGAGCCGGTCTTAGAAAGTTCGAACGCCTAGCATTGCACATCTCTGGCAAAACCCCAGTGCTTCCTTCCACCCCACTGCTTCTCTGTGCCCTAGAGGTTTCCAGCCAGACTCCCTTCGCAGGCATTCCACACCCATCCTGTGGGTTATGACCATCTACGGTGGTATCTTCCAAAGTGCACCCCCCCAGCCCCGCCCACCGTGAAACCAGCTGTGTGGGGCAGAGAAAGCATGCTTTTAGAACAAATCAGCATTGCACTGAAAACAGAACACATGGGCCAGGGTCAGTACTGTTTCCTGAGAAATGGTTTTCAGTCCTACGTAGGTATGTGCTGGATTACCACATAAAAAGTATCTCCTGCTGGGGGTCTCAGTGAAAGACATCCCACACCACGCTCTAATGAAGCTGCTGGCCTCATTGTCGTGCCCTGAGCTGTAAGTTCCTCCCCCAGGCTGGTGCAAACTCCCTGGGTGCCAGGGTCTGTCCTCCACCTTTTCCTCTTAGCCCGTCCTGCAGATATCATGGTCGTGACCTTGAATAGCCGTCAGTGTAATCAGAGTAGGTGGCTGTCCCGGTCAGCGATTTTTAATGCTTTTTTCTAGTAGGACAAAGATAATGTTCCAGTGCCTGGTGGGGCTGACTTCTGTCGGTAGTGGTCCCTTGGTGTGAACGGCTGTCCATGTAGGACAAGATACCATTTCTTGGCTCAGTGGGGGGAGGAGGGGGCTGGCAAAATGCCACCCTATCTGAGCCACCGAGAGCCATCCCTGCACAATTGTAGGGTCCTGGGAAGACAACTGCTTCCAAAAATGTCTGGTTTTGGTGCTAGAAATTCCCCCAGTTATACGCTAAATGTGTCAACAACCCCTGAAATATGTGATCTTTAACTTCTATAATACACATCGTAGTTGGAACACCTTGGTCAGACCCTTCCCAAAGTTAGTTTTGGTCTGAGCGTGGGGGGAAAGGATAAGGCACTGCAGCTCTCAGAGCCGGGAGCCCACAAGAGGAAGAAGACAGAAAAGGGAGCTCCAGGGTCCCCAAAATGGCTTTGTCACTTTACGGTGTGATGAGGGCCAGCCCTGTCCCTGCAGGTTACAATAGCCTTCATCCTGCCTCAGCCCAGATCCCCGCGCTCTCCTCGCGGAGGGCAACAGTCAGAGGCCTCGGGGGCTGTGTTGCTTAAGGTTCTAAGTGGCACTGGGCCGGGGGTGGGGGTGGGGAGCACTGGAAGAGCATGGGGAAGTAAGAGGCAAGCACATGAAAAATTAAACACACGCTTTCCCCACAGACAGGAGGTAACAGAAGCGTATCACAAGGGAACACAGACTGTGCAGATACTGAGAATAACACTTGTGTTTCAGAGCTCTGGCAGACTGCTCAAGGCAAGCATAATCAGGTAAGGCTTTCTGGAGGTGGCAGGGCCCCAGGAGGTCTCAAAGGAGGCGGGAGGGCATGAGAACTGATCTCTAGGTCTCTTCCAGCAATCGGATCACTCCGTGAAGACCCGGAATCCGGGCCTGGCCTGCAAGGCCCCACCCACCTCTCTGACCTCCCCGCCCTCCCCCTCCCCACTCAGTTCTAGCCCTTCCAACCAGCGGTTGTCCCTGCTCAGGGCATTTGCACTGTTCCTCCCTCTGCTAGGCTCGGCGGCCCACACATCTGCCTGGTTGCTCCGCTCCCTGGCTCCATCCCACTCCGGCTCAGAGCCTCCATAATCGCACGGTCCGGTATAGAGCAGCACCCTCCAACCCTTACCGCTTTACCCCTGTTATTCTCCTACCATGCAACATTTCTGTACACACACTACATATGGCTCATCCTCTCTCCTCCCTAGAAGGTAATCCCCATGAGGGCAGGAACTTACTTGTTCCTGTCTGTGTCCCCAGTGTCTGGCAGGTTCTCATTAAATACTGATTGAACAGATGTAGGCAAGGTGAGAAGACCCCCCCCCCCCCCCCTTCTTTAAAAGCCCTGGCAGGGCTGGTCAGGTGTGAGGTGCACCTGTCTGCTCAGTAACATCAGCTTTCTTCTGTTTGGGGAGTGCATCTGAAGGTGAACATTCCAAGGTAGAAAAACCAGGCAGGGACAGCCATCTGCCCCAGTCCTCTAGAGGGACAAGGCCAACCTGCAGGGGCAGAAGGCTCAGCACGTGGGGCTATATCGCCCCCTAGTGGTCACTTGGCCATAAAGCCAGGAAAACGCCCCCACATTTTTCTATGGAGTATCAGGTTCAAGGGTGCATTCAGGATATAGAGGCAAAAGGAGGGCACGTATTAACCCCATCTTGTCTTGAATGTGGGAGAGATTTAGTACGGACAGCCTTCATTCTGCTGTGGTTCCAGGTGGACCAGCTGCCCTGGGACTCTGGCTACAGTGCAGGTGGCCAGCCCTTCAGAGCCTCTCTAGGCATCAATCACTACGTAGGAACTTTTCAAAACGAAACTTTTCTTTTTAAAGTTTTTTTTTTTTTTTTTTTTGACAGAGATAGAGACAGCCAGCGAGAGAGGGAACACAAGCAGGGGGAGTGGGAGACGAAGAAGCAGGCTCATAGCGGAGGAGCCTGATGTGGGGCTCGATCCCAGAACGCTGGGATCACGCCCTGAGCCGAAGGCAGACGCCTAATGACTGCGCCAACCAGGAGCCCCAAAACTTTTCTTTTTAAAGGAAGTAGTGGAAGGAGTGACATGTAGAAAAAGTGAATTTACAGAAGGCAGAACTCAGACCTAACAATCAGACCTTGCCAAAAGTTGGCCTGAGAAGGGTGCTCACTTGCTTATTGACTTCATTGAGGGTAAGTTTGGGAGGAAAAACGCTGGCAACAGATGTATATAGTGAGGCTTTTGCTAATCTGCACTGAGCGTTCCCTCTCGTTCCCTCTGCCTTAAGACCTCCACACAGCTCTTTGCTGGCTCGGTCATGGTCTCCTTATGGGACTGCTCCTTCCCTCACCATCCTACACAAAACAGCACCCACCCCCATTGGCCCTTGCACCCTGCTCTGTTTTTCTTCATAAACAGGGTGAAAACTAAAGGCTGTCTGTGCTCCAATTCTCCTCCCTTCCCCAGCCCTCCATCTGGAATATTCCTGATTAGCTCCTCCAGCTTTGCTTTGGTTGCCCAGTCTGGATGAATCTCACCTCTGTCGCCAAAGAGACGGGTATCAGCCAGGATCCTTTAATGGCATATAATAGAAAAATATAACTTAGAAGAGACTAAACTACAAAGATGGCTATTACCTAGAATACTGAGCTCAGTGATGCACACCGCCCTGAGGATTACACTCCCACCTTCCTGTTCCGCCATCTTGCATGTTGGCCATGGTCACAAGGAAACCACGTCCTCACACCATAGTCCCAGTAAGGAGAGGGAGTTAGTCCTCACATATCTCTTTTTGTTGGGGGAGGTGCCTTTCCTTTGATCCCTCACAGAGTTCTCCTTACATTTTGTTGGCAAGACATAGGTCCCTGGTTCACCTCAAGGCCAGTGACCCCAAAGCCAGGCACTTCCCCAAATGGGAAAGGGATAATTCCAACAGATCTAGACCAATAAGTCCTGCCCTGGACCCTTAATAAAACCAGGCTCTGTTATGAAGAAAGGGGGAGCAGCTGTCAGATGGGTTATCAGAGTCTGCCAACACCTGGTAGGGACGAAACCATGCACTGGAACTTTGGAGAAGGAAGGGCCAAGGGGTAGAAAAGATAGGAGGAAGGGGCTGCACGCAGCAGCCAAGAGCAGTGTGGCCACCTGTCTCTGTCTCCAGAGCTACAGGATCTCAGTAGAGGCAGGAAAACATTTCTAAGACTGTGCCTAATGGATGAAGGGGGCTTAGCTATCTGACGGTATTTACACAGATGTGTGCACACGCTCTAAAATACATACGTATGTGTCAGGACCAAACAGGCCGAGGAGAGACTGTATGGTAGCTCCTCAGGGTCCCACAGAGGAGCCACCACTGAGACGCAGAGTTAATTCAGTGAGGTCAGAGGGGCCGATTGGTTCTGCTTAGGAGCCAAATCCAGGAGTCCTCAGGAAAGGGAGCGGTCGAACTTTGCTTAGCACCTGCTGCGTTCGGGGCAGACCAGCTCACATGCACCAACACCAGCCCTGAGCTTTGTGACCCTGAACAAGGCCCTTGTGTCAGGGATAAGCAGCTGCCTTGCAGGGGTGCCATGAGGCAGATGCGGGCTCTGCGTGCAGACTTGAACTTGAGTCTGTGCGAAGCGCTCACTGCTAAACGCTGTGGCGGCAGCAGGAAAGGCACAGAGCCCACGCCACCTGAGGAATGTGCTTCATGGTGCAAACGGGACGTCCACACACCAGCGGTGCAAATCCCTGAACAGCCCAGAGGGGCCCAGATGGCTGACGCGGCGTGATGGCAGCTCTGGGGGGACAGACAGCCCTGTCGGGGCCATGAGGACAAACAGGTGTCCCCAGCACAAAAACCCAGCAGTCTAACGGAGAACAGAAGCCAACACCAGAGATGGACACAGGCTCGTGTCCCTGCCCCTCACCACCCCGTCCGTGTGTTTCGGGAGTCCCCCCATCAGCTCCTTGCCTCTCGGCCCGTAAATGTGTTCATCTCTCCTTTCTTGAAGTAAACAGGCCAATCTAAAACTTCCATTAAGTCCAATCTGTCCATTCGCTACCAGTCCCCCTTCATTGCCAGCAGGCTCAGCGAGGCCACAGCAAGAAACAAGCCCAGGTTCTCAGTGGTTTGACATAAAAAAGGTATCTTTTGCTTAGGTCGGTCCCACACAGGGAGGCAGCTGGTCCTGAGCTGTCCTCCCCACCGAGGAGCCAGATCTGGGCTGCTGGCCTCCTACATCCTCAGCACCGTGGTCCCAACCCAGCTGCAGGGAGGGGCCAGGAGAAGCAGAGGAACTCCCGCCGTGGATGGGCACCAGGCGCTGCCACCCCTCACTCCCCTTCCCTTCCAACCCACACGCTTTGAAAGAAGACATCTCCGACTCTGTCCTCGGCCGGGTAACACGCTCTCCTTCCCTTCCCAGCTACTGAAACGGCTCTCTTGAAAATCACCCACGATTCTGAAGTCGGGCCATGAGGAACTGGCCTCAGGACCAGCCTTCCTCTTCCCCAGAGTGGGGGCATCTGAGTCGCGTGGCACCTTCCCTCCCTGAAAGTGTTCCTGTGAGGTAAAGATCACGAGCCAAACCTGACACGAACACCTGTTTCCTATCTGTGAAATGGCATCGCTGTCCCGTGGAAGGTCACAGCAACAAAGTACGTCACAGTCAGCAGGTCAGAAGTCTGAACTCAAGGTGTCGGCAGGGCCCCACTCCCTCTGAAAGCTGTGGGGGATCCTTCCGTGCCTCTTGCAGCCCCCGGTGCTGCTGGCAAGCCCTGGCATGCCTCGGCTCTAGATGCACCCTCCGATCTCCGCCTTCGTCACACGGCTTCACCCGTGTGCCTGTCTTGGCGTCCCCATCTTCTTAGAAAACACAAATCATTTTGATTTGGCACCTGCCCTACTCTAGGATGACTTTAACTAGTTACATCTGTTGTGGCTTTTTATTTTTTTTAAAGATTTTATTTATTTCTTTGACAGAGAGAGACGGCTAGCGAGAGAGGGAACACAAGCAGGGGGGAGTGGGAGAGGAAGAAGCAGGCTCCCAGTGGAGCAGGGAGCCCGATGCGGGGCTCGATCCGAGGACCCTGGGATCAGGCCCTGAGCCAAAGGAAGACACTTAACCACTGAGCCACCCAGGCGCCCCCTGTTGTGGCTTTATTTCCATAAAGTCACGTTCAGAGATACGGGGACATCACTCTTTGGGGGGACACAGGTAAACCTACAAAAGTTATTATACGGATTAAATGAACATGTCTATTTTTATGATCTACCTAACAGGGTCTTAAGTAGATTATTTATCTCACCTGATTCTCCAATGAGCCCTCGCCTGCTAACTGGACCTTATTTCCTGTAGGAGCCCGTATCTCTGTCCCGCTAACCTGACGCTGCCCACGGCACTGGCGGCTAGACCCGGTGCCTTCCTCGCGCGGCCGGAGGAGTCACTCGGGGATGGTTTTGAGAGTCTGTTGTGTGCAGGGCCTGCAGGCTATTAATGTCCCTCCAGGAACTACAATCGACGGCAATTTCAGACTCCATTTCAGCTCCATCCTCTGTGACACCACATGACAGTCCACAAAACAGAACACTCAGCCCCATCCCCCTAGTCTTCTAGAAAGACCACAAGATGCCATCGTGGATTCTCACACAAACTCAGTGTGAGGGTGAGGAAGCCGCTGGCCATAGGTCTCAAGTCTTTGTTCTAGCATCACTCCTGGCAAACAACAGCATTTATCACAATCCATCTCCTCTTAATGGGGGCCCGGGGGGCTTGCAGGAAGACACTCGTCAAAAGGAGAAACTTTGGACTAAACCATAATAGGTGGGAAATTGGGAGGGTGGTGTGGAGGTGGGAAGTGAGGCCATAACAAAATTCACTTTCCAGGAAGCTTCTCCTGCTCCCAGGTGTCAGAATGGTCCTTCTGACAAACTAGGTCTCCTCTGGCTGAGGACGGTGAGTTGGTCACAGCGGCGGCAGCCCACTGCCTACTAACACCTGGCAGCAGGGGTCCCGGGAGAAGGGGCCCCGGTCCCCGCCCCATGTCTGCGCTGAGACTGCTGGCCACGGGCTAGTCTCTGAGCCAAAACCATTCAGAGGGGGAAAGAAAAACCTGACACTAACAGGAGAGTTGGTGGGATGTGTTAGGAAAGCAGATGTCTGGCCGGCAGTGCTCCAGGCCAGTTAAAAAGAGGAAAATGCTTCTGTATCAGGGAATAGTCACACCCCAGACCCCTCCCTGCCCCTCCTGGGACTGCCAACAACCCCACCATCCAGCACAAGTGGACACCCCGAAGGTAAGGCCCAGGACAAGGGTGTCTCTAGGGCTAAGGCCAGAGCCCTATTCTGTCCCCAGTGGTCTGGGGCTGGTAAGTATGCTGAATATCATCGTGCCAGGTTAGACAGCCACTGAAGGGTGAGGGACAGGGACAAAAACTATATTAGCACCAATGCCTCCGTGGTTTGTGACTTAATGCATTTAGCAAGTCAGGTGCCAACACCTGGGAGCTTCTTCGGGCTACACAGAGTGTCCTCCAGCCCCTCACCGGCCCTAACTTTGCTCAGAGTCCCCAAGTAGGACTCAAAGGGAAAGAAAGAAGAAGGATCCAAGGTGAAAAAAACCTTTATTAGATGCTTTTATGCTCTGCCCTACACTAGGAATTAAAGCAGAGAAACCCTGATCCCCAAACCTCACACTTGGATGGTGACCTCACGTCAGGAGGACAGTCCCTAGTCTAAGAGGGCAAAGAGAAGCGAGTTAGGAGCCGTGTGGCTGAAGCAAGCAGTCGAGGGTTCACTGTGCAGGAACCATCTGGTGTCCTGCTGCAGACGTAAGTCCGTGCTCCCTACCCCCAACCTTGTGAAAGTAATTTACAGCTAATAAGAAAAGCGGTGTCGCGGTTGTGGGTTAGCATTGCTATTGTCGTATCTTTATCCGAACTTTGGAACCAAAACATAATTTGCCCAAAGAGATCCCTTTACAATGAGAAAACCCATCCTCAAAGCCAAAGATTGCCCATCACTAAAAATATCTGAAAGAACGGGTGATGGTTTTGAAGGCAGCTCTCAAGACGTCCCCAAAGGTGAGGAATTACTGTCCTTGTTGTTGAAGCAAGGAGTTTGTCCAGGCTACGCATACAGGCTTCCCTGCTTCAAGACCACTGGCTTCCTCCCTGGGCCCACCTCGCCCAAGCAGTCTAAGGGGAGGGCAACCAGGCCTCATTCTCCCCGCCGTCACCCATGAGCACCCCGTACGCATCGTGTCAATATGGGTGCGGAGGTGAGCTGCCTAACCGCCTTGGCAAATTTCCAGGGCCTTCGCCAGCAGGAAGTAAACAGGACCTGACTTATCTGGAGGCTGGTGGTTATTCCAAGGCTGAGCCACCAGCCCTCAGATACTCAGTTTCACAATCAGAAAATCATTCTTCGGGATTAAGCCAAAACAAGGTCTTTGTTTCTGATGGAAATGTAAATACTCCCCAGAGAAACATCTCCCTTTGAACAAAATGCACACTTCTTTCCTCTCAGAAGGATTGGAAAGGAGGCTGGGAGATAAAATCTTGAATCCCAAAAAGAGAGGGGAATGCTTCTAGAAATGTCAGAGGAGGGGCACCTGGGTGGCTCGTCCATTAAGCATCTGTTGATCTCAGCTCAGGTCTTGATCTCACGGTCTTGAGTTCAAGCCCCACATTGGGCTCCAAAAAAGAAATGTCAGGGGAGGTGAGAGATCTGGGCTAAGTTATAAAGACTAACATCAAAGTGTTCATTGGGCGAGAGAACACACTTAGTTCTACAGTCCTCTGTCAAGTGGAGCATGAATGTTGCGTCTGCCCTGCCCACAAGGGATTCAAGGCACTTTACAAGGAGATACAGGATACACTTGTGGTGGGATTGGCTTGAGACTCCCGTGGGCACAGGACCTGAACGAGGAAGGTCTCATGTCTGCAGACATGACCAGCTAGAAGCCATCAACCTGGGCGTGTACCGGGGTGCGGGGCCGGGCGCTAGGTGGCCAATCCCAGGCACCCGTGGCCAGCCTGGGGGGGAACTCTGGCTGCAGCCTGGAGAACGGACCTCAGGACTCCCCAGCGATTCCTATGCTGAAGTTCATTCCGGGAGCAAGCGTGCCCCTTGGCCAGTGGAGGGCAGGAATCCTGGAGAAAGACCATGGACACACTGAGCTCAGGAGAAGCTCTCCCACCTGCGGCTAGAGCTGCTAGCAGGTGGAAAAGAACGAGCTCCATGGAAGGACCAAGCAGGATTTGTGCCGGTCCCTGCAGGTTATAGGAGCCTGAGATGCAGAATATAAAAAAGTGTTCATGAGGGCTTGTGGGAAGGTCACTCCGAGAAGCCACAGGCTGGGGCTGGCAGCAGAGAGGGAGTTGGGGAGTTGGCGGCTTCTTCCCTCACCGAGGCAGGGGTGGGATCTGACGTCAACCTTCTCAGGAGGCCTGATGGATGGACAGACATCCACGACAATGTGGAGCAGCTGGAGGGCTGCAAGGAGCCAGGAATTTGGTTTTAGTGGCAAGCTCTCTTTTGTGCGAAGGCGAGAGGGAAACCTCTCTGCTGGCAGAGCTCCCTGCCTTTGGTGGAGAGGAAGCATCTGCTTCTGTTCACGTTTACGTTTCTGAAGCCATTATCCTGATGCGGTCAATTGTCGTTTGTCTGTCCTTTACCATTTCTGAGATAGCCAGGCTTATTCGAGCCACGGAAACCTCTCGGTGAACACGGACAATGCCCTGCAGTCGGAAGTAGCAGGAGCCCAAGCTTGAGAGCCGAGCACGGTGGGCGGACTCAGGGGTGGACAAAGGTACAGGGGTTGCCGATCGCCCCCAGGTGTCAGGCGCTGTTCTAGACGCTGAGAAAAGAGCGTGGGACCAAACAGAGCCCCTCTGCTTGGGGAGCTTACATTGCGGCGGGAAAGGCAGCCCAGGGAATCAGTCAATTCACAGTGTTCACTGTGGAGCAGAAGCCTGTAATGTGCAAACTGTCTGTTTTGTGCAGGCGCCAGAGGAAGGCCCTGCTGAAGAGGAGGCGTTAAGAGGCAGGGTGGGAGCCGGGGGTGCAATGGTCTTCCCCGAACATAGGAACGTCCCTCTAGATGTGTCCTTTCTCTCCTCCGTCCCTGCCCCTCTGTCCTACCCAGGACAGTGACTGGGCTTCAGTCTGGTCTTGCTGCCAAAACTCCCACGTCCAGCCCAGCTCAGATTGACCTTCTGGAGTCTTGCCTTCACTCACCTGACCACCCATCATGGGCACACGCATTTCTCCCTTGGATAGTTCCCTACCTTTTCTCATACAGACTATCTGGCTCCTCTCTACCCAGATCACCACACTGACGCTCTGAGCATCAAGCCTGCAAATTCCAGCAACGGTGAGAAAGCTGTGAATGTTTACCTCGCCTTTATAAACAAATTTTTGCACCCTTTACAAAGGGCTGACACCCCAAGATTAAGATATTTTTCCATGTTGGGGGGCACTTGAATAACATACAAAGTTTTGTTCCATATGGAAATTACTTTGGTGTAAGGAATCTCCAAGGAAACCCTTCACTTTTCCTTTCTCCTCAATGGCTTGCCCTTGTCCTACTATTGGCTTATATATTCCTAAAATCCACTCCATCAAAGCAGAGTCTCCGCATCTGGGTTAAAAGTAGATTTGGGAGTTAGACCACCTGAGTTCAAATCTTGGTTCTACCACTTACCAGCTGTGTGGCCTTTGCTCCATGACTTACCCTCTCTGTGGCTCAGTTTTTATTTTGATAAAAATGGTAAAAATGTAACTTTATAGAGTTTTGTACGAGAATTAAAACGAATGTCATGTATGATGCACTTAGGAGGCACACAGTAAAAACATTTATCATTATTTATGGTTGTTAAATATTATGGCATAATATTTGTAATTACTCACAATGATTAGAAAGCAAAGTTGAGTGACATGACATTAAGCCATTCTTGAGGTCCTGCCTTGCTGACTGTGCAAAATTATTTTATTATTATTATTTTTTAAAACTTTAATCTTACTATTTGAGTTCATGAACACACTGACTGGGTTTTCTTTTCCTCTTCTCCAAAGGCAAGATCCAGTTCTAAAAAACCTTTCGAAGATAAAGCATCACCATTCTGGAAGCTTCTACGGCCACATGACCGCTTCTGACTTCTTGAGCCGCTAGACAAAGTCCAGACATTTCAGACTTTGTGGGCCAGATCCTGCTGTCACAATGTTAAGGCGGCCACAATCCAAAGAACCAAATTGGCGTGACTGTTTTCAATGAAGCTTTATTTATAAAAACAGGGGGCACGTCAGCTTTTGTCCCCGGCCTATAGTTTGCCCACCACTGTATTAGAGGAAGAGGCAGACGAGTAGATGTCTGTTTTGGGTGGGGTAAGACCCTGACCACCAAGAGAAAGAGGTCTGCTGCTACACAGTGGGGCTGGAGGGACTATGATAAAAACCCAGAATTCCCAAGACATGTCTCGAATCCACAAGCCACTGGACCAGTAGACCAGAGGGAGTGGAAAGCAGCAGCCACTCCACACAAGCAGGTCCTCCACGAGATAGATCCTTCTAGAACAATGATTTGGTTCTCTTCTCTGGGCCCGGACACCAGCCAGCCTAGGAAATTGCTGGTCCCGAGACTAGAGGTAGCAGCTGGGTCTACAGCTCCCACCTGTGTTCCCGTTTTTGTTCTCAGAGCGCCCTTTTCCTTTTTTATGTCCCCTTGGAAGATGACTGCGCTGATAATTTCTATCGTCCTTCTTTCTTTGCCCCGATCGTTGATAACGGTGTTTATCAAGCTCGACTATATATCAGCTGGGGAGCTGCTGAACCTTTAGATTCTATGTCCACCATGTGGGCCCTAAGTCACGCAACAGAATGACAGGCTGCAGACAGAACTCGAGGAGAAATGGGCATGGCCCTGAGATGCAGGACTTGGAAAACATCCTTAGTTGTGCTGCTTGGACACAACGCAGGGTGGCCGCCTGCTGAGAAAGCGATGTGCACACTGACAAGTGTACGCAGGGTGACCGGACGGAGTTCCACGAGGTGTCTTTGTAAAAAGGGAGGCTGTGTGCGCACATGCATGCCAGGCACTGGGAGAGAAGAGTGTGAGAGCTGCCTGTTGGCTCTTCTCTGGGAACTTCCTGCCATGTCCGGGGTAGGGGGATAGGGGACCATCGGTCATTCTGCTCTTGCTGGACAACTGATGGGTTCAGAGACCCTAAATGGGCTAATCAGATATCCTATAATGACTTTAGCATGGCAAGAGGAGAGACACAGAGACTAGGAATTCTCTGGATCTCATGGAAAGATCCATGTACTCTTGCTGCCAAGGCCCACAGAGCCAGCCTGGTTCCCTCCCTCCCTGAGTCCTGAGCAGTCAGCTCTTCTTTGAATTCTATAAATACCCCCCAAATCCTTCCAATGAGCTGTCTTCCTCGTTTAAAAAAAAAGTGGTATGAAAGTAAAGGATGGGAACCAAAATTGGATTCAGAAATGAGGCTAGAGAAGTACCCTTTACGCCCCTCGTACAAAGGCAGCTCTGAGACGTCCAGCGGGCAACAGAGCTGTTACATGACCAGAGCCCATTACAGACAAAACAACCCAATTGCTCACAAGTTCAGCTATTCTGGGTACCAAGACTGGACAGGAAATGTCTCCCAGAGGCCTTGTGGAACGAACAATGTCTTTGGGATGCTCTTCCAATGGACCCAGCAAGTCCCATGGGCTTTTTCTCATAAAGACCCCCATGCAGACTGAGTGACATTACTCTCAGGCTCCACCGTGTGAATCAGTAGGGGCAGCGGGGAGACATACATAGTCTGGGGACCTTGATCCAGGAATTGATTCAAGTAGGAGGAAAAGCAATAGACAGCATATCATCCAAGCAAGCCTCCTGTGGGCACATTTCCAGACCGAGTGGCAAGGAGCCCCGGTGATCATCCTCCCAGGGAAGTGGGGAACCCTCCCCTGGAAGCAGAGCTTCATTAATGACAGGGCTGACAGGGTGGGCTTCCATTTGGAGAAAGCCAAAGTCCTGGGCTTGGTGGTTCAAGGACAGTAGCATGGGCCATATCATTTTGGGACCAGGCCTACTCTGGTCTGAACATCCCCTCCCAGGGAACTTCTGTGCAGAAACCAAGCGCCCACCCCCACCCAATCAATGCTTGTCTTCATAAGCAGCCACAGCCAACCAGAGCCTTCCCGAGCTCCATCTACAGCTGCCTGGCCAGATGGTAGAGAGCAGCATTGACAAGCTATGCCTACGCCATAACATCTTAGAAGATAGACCTTTGAAACAGTATTTTCTGGCCAAGAACATTGAAGAGCCTTTTAAAATGCCAAACAGAAAAAGGCAGCATGGAGTCCTGCTTCCCAGGGAGCTGAAATGCCAGCCCATCTTCACCACCCAACCTCCCACCCTCCCACACCTCGTATCTTGGCTGCTCCTTTCTACCTTCAGAAATGACCCTGGTCTTCACAAACTGGCCTCTCTACACCCACAAATCCTCTCCATCCCCAGCCCATGACATGAACTGTACATCTGGGTTTTTCCTATATAACCCATGTTGGGCTGGATAGTGTCCCCCGAATTCATGCCTTTCCAGGAGCCTCAGAATGTGACCTTTTTGAGAAGAGGGTCATGACAGATGTAATTCATGCAGATGAGAGGAGAGCACACCAGAGTAGGGTGGTCTGTTAATCCAAGATTTAGCTCTTACAAGAAGAGGAGCAGAGATCCACAGACACAGACTCATGAAGGAAAGACGCCACGTGATGACGGAGGGAGAGGCAGGGACTGGAGTGATGCTTCTCTAAGCCAACGGGCACCAGGGTTGCTGGCGCCACCAGAAGCCGAGAGAAAAAACACGGAACAGACTCTTCCCAAGACCCTTCAGAGGGAGCACCACCCTACTGACATCTTGAATCTGGACTTCTGGCCTCCAGAAATGTGAGGGTATTTCTGTTGTTCAAACCACCCAGTTGTTATGGCAGCCCCTGGAGGCTCATACAACCTAGTTCCGTCATAACCAACACAGGCATGATGCCACCATTGAAGAAACAAGACATCCTGATGTAGATCTGATGTCCCCTCCTCTTAGAGGATATTTGAGAATTTCAGGATCTCTGCCAAGGAAGCTGGGGATGTTCTCTAGAGCATTAGGACGTCAGTGCGAGGACACGCCCCTCCCTACTGGGCTTTGTATACATAATTCCCAACTGCGTGTCACCCAGCAATGTGTGCTGGAGGGCCACTCTGTCACATGACACTGCATTTACGCTTAGGTGCAGTCATTGAGGGGGATGATGCTAGGGGTACTAGCAACAATACCCCACACCACACAAAAAAGAAAAGGGTCCCCCACCCTTTCCTTCTAAGTCACAGACACTGAATTTGCACTCTGTGCCTTGGCCGCGCCGATCGAGTGCTGCTTTATTCTGCAGGTCCTACGTGTACACGCGATCTGGAAAGGAAGACGATCTCACACCTCCGATGCCCAAGGGCAAGTTTTTTTTCCAAATCACTGCCATCCCACACAGGAGGTTTCTACGTCATCAGAAAGACTCAGAAGGCAGGGGGAGATGCGCAAAGACACAGGGAAGGAGAGAATCACCTCCATCTACTTTATGGTTTGTTCTCTCTTATACACACATTTCCTACGCTTGTTTCTCTAATAAATCAACCCCAGCTGCCTAGCACCTAAAACAGAAAGTCAGGATCTGTCAGAAACCAGTCCATTCAAACTCTGCAAAACCAAGCCACAGGTAGTGAGGGCTGTGTCTGGCAGAGCAAACCAAGGTCTGGGTCCTCTGGCCCTGGGTATGCGCCAAAGCTTAGCTTGCTGCTGCTACTGATTTCAGGGAGGGCTATGGGCCCAGGTTTCATGCGGCTGTCCTTGCAAGCCACGCTGTGAGGACGGGGATGTTTGCAGTTACCCCCATACCGACGGCAGGAAGAAAGTGACAGGTGGAAACCAACAATGTTCTGGAGAGAGAGCTGTCCTTGGGGGACAGACAAGACACCTGCACTCAGCACCAAGTCACCGACAGCCACCCAGCCAGCCTGGGTGCCCTGCAAATGGCACTGTGGCCCCCACGGTCCCTAGAAGGTCTCCAGCAGCCCAGCACCCACCTGAAACAATAGCATCAATGTCTTACTTTTTCTGGAGCGGGAGAAGAACCTGATGCCCCCGGGTGAGGTAGACGGGTTGGAGTTGGGGGAAGATTCTTTGGATGAGGAGCGGAAGATCCCACTGAAGCTCATGCGGCGTGGGGAGCGGGGTGGGGACTCCTGGTAGGAGAACGGGAACACGGTTTTGGGAGAGCCAGGGCTGGTCTTGGGCCTCACGGGAGCAGACACGGGGCTGGAGGGCCGGTGCTGGGGGCCTCTGGAGAAGAACCCTTTGGAGGGGCTGCCCGAGCTGCAGGGGCTGTCCACCTGGGGAGAGACAGACAAATGGATGGGTCATTCTGAGCACAGGCACTCAGACCTCAGCCCTGAACTGATGTCCCTCCCAACGTCCTCTATCACCAGGCTGCTCCTGGTGGCACCCTGCCCCAGAAACAGCCCTGAGCTCTTGTACAAACGTAGGTGGCCACCCCGTGGTCTGGAGGAAAGCACCTCACCCGAGGATGCACCAGCCACAGGCTCGTCAGCACCACCCAGAGGCCCACTGACCTCCGTCCCAGCTCTCTAGAAGAGGTTCCTGGAGTGGAGGGGAGGACGGGAAAGAAAGCAAGATGGCTCAAGACGATGCCTCCTATCTGTGGTCTGTCCTCTGGCCTTTACTTCTTAAAACCTGACATTTGTCTTTCTCGAGGTCTGACTATACCGGTGTGATGTTCTCTTGGCCCTCACTGAAGGAGGAAACAGGCATCCCTGCCATCTGAAAGGCAGTGGGCCTGGGGCCCCAGCCTGAGGTGGCCTGGCGCTAGGAAGCAGGAGTTTTCCCTCCAAGCTGCTGTGGCATTGGGACGACATGGGGTGCGGACAGAGCTCAGGAAGAAAGTGACCAAGGCTGAAAGCCCGAGAGGCGCACTTCATTGATGACTTGACCTTGATGGTTTGAGGCAAGTCTGGACTCCGCCCCTATCTTTAAGCCAAAGCACAAAGCTCACAGACTGAGGAACATCGGATGTGTCTTGCTGGGGGGCTCAGGGGCTGGCACTTGCAGTCTGAGGGCATGGGTTTGACCCCAGCTCACCCCTCACTGGGCCATCCCGAGTCACTTAGTCTCGCTGTGCCTCAGTTTCCTTATCTGTAAGACTTGGGTCGTGCCCACCCCTGACGCACAGGAACCTTGCTCTGCACGCTCAGCTGCTGCTGTGTCTTTGGCAAACTTGCAACACAGGAGCCAGAAGGACCTGGGGGCCTACCTGGTCCCACAGAAGGAAAGAACAGCGGCTTGTCCGCGGGGCTCATGGGGCACGAAGGACGCCAGGCAGGGTAGTAGTCAGCAGGCCGAGACGCTGGGATGCCACATGGCAGGTGGCCACAGGGACACGAAGGTAGGCGAGCCCACGCGCCCAGAGGCAGCATTCGTGGGGCTCTGGGCTCTGGCCTCTGTCCACATGGGGTGCTTGCGTGGGGCCCGGGGCCCCTGTGAGCTCTCCCACCACCAGAGGGCACCCTGAACTGGGCTTGCAGCTCCTTCCAGGAGGCTGTGCCCTTGTGGGGACCCCTTCGGTGACCCTCAATCACAAGTCACTTCTCCCTGCAACTCCCCACCCTATGCTAAAGGGCCCATGCGGCCATATCGGGGGTGCACAGGCTGGCTCCATGCCAGTCCCTTCAGTGAGTGAGTTTCCAAGCCAGAGGCCGTGCACCACGACAGCCACATCATGCAAGCACGTCTCCTTCTAGAGAGGCTAACTCTTTCTTTATCCATTTAATATGTAAAGCATTTACTCCTCCGATTCCTGCCTTCAGAGCTCCGGGTCTTGCCACTATCCCCCTACCTATGGGGCTCAGGCTTTCTGGAGTCTTTCTGAACCCCAAGGAGAAGCTGTCCAGGCAGCAGATGTGCCTGTGGACGTGGGGGTGGGGGTGGGGGTGGGGGTGGGGGTGGGGGGACAGCACACAAGGGACGGAAAATGACCCTGCAGCAGGGTGGTACGAGCAAGGGGTCTGGACACAGAGACCAGGTTGCAATCCTGGCTCAGTTTCCGGCAGTGTGGACAAGTGACTTAAGCTTCGGGGTCCTCATCCATCCGGTGGGGACACCAGGCTGACTCACAGGGTCCGTAGTTGACAGCATCTAGGACAGGGACGCATCTGGCAGTCTCCAGCACACGGGAAGGCCTCCGTGCAGTTTGAGCCACGCCCCTCGTCATGAACTTGGAATGTCAGGGAGGCAGGGCCGGCTTATGGAAGGACGCCACATGTGGTGTAAGAACCTCACTCTGCTGCGAGGCTTCTTAGCAAGGGAATGGCACAGTCCGATTTGCTCGGGGCAGACCATCTGGTAGCCTCTCACATCACTTGCTGAGCACCACTAGCCCGAAGCCAGGAGAAGGTGCCAGCTGGAGGCAGGGTGAAGGTCACAAAGCTGGTAAGTGGTGGCATGGGACCTCAGGGCCCAGGGCCTTAACCCTTACACCCTATCCCTCCCTAGAGCAGCAGAAATAGCTAGGAGGGAGAAGAGCCTGGCAGACGCGAAATGGAGTCAAGGTCAATTCTGAGGGCAGAGGCGGAGAGTCATGTTTAGGAACTCCTTCAAGGCTAACCCCACAGGTGAACCCTGTGTTTGCCCTGCTCTGCACAGCGCTGGGAGCTCCGCAGGGAGAAGGCAGAACTGCCGGGCAAGTGCTGGTGTTTGAGTATGGGGGGGACAAGACGCAGCTGAGGGAGGATGGCAGGCAAGGCGTGGCTGCCGCGAGCACGAAGCTGATGAAGAAAGGGCGACCCGGACACAATCAGAGAAGACCCTGACAGCTGATGGGCTCTGGACAGGCTGATGGGTGGAGGGCAACCAGAGTCTGAGAAGGAAGAGACAGAATAGGAAGCACAGACGGAGAGCCATTTTCTCGGGCCACCGCGGATGGGTGGAGCCAAATGTCACCAGGAAGCCAGCCACAGAGGGCCCTGAGTGCTGGCCTGAACCTCATTTGATAAACCAGACAGAGCCTTAGGGTTCTCCTGCCTGGGATTCCATTCTGTACTGAGAATTCCAGGCCAACTGAGTCAGGCACTGAGGAGGGAACCCACAGAAAGTAGACCTTTCCCAAAAAAGTCCAAATGATGGTGGACACGGCCTGGCTCAGCCTTCTCCCATGGGGGACCACGAGAGCCTAGTCATGCTCCCCAGCACTGGGCAAACGAGATGGCCAAGCATGCCCACCGTCTGCTCCCCGCCCGCTGGGAGGGGGTGATGCAGAGTGGGTGCCAACCGAAGCTGCTGGGGACAGGGCCTCGGCTCACACCTGCTGGCAAGCTGCAATCAGACAGAACCTTCATAAATGTCATCGGATGGTTCCCTGCGTTTGGATGAACAAAAGGACTCAGAGACCCCCAAGTGTGTGCAGGCCGTGCAGAAGCTAATGGGGTGTGGGCAGTTGGGCCATCTGCCAGGAGGGCAGTTGGAGCAAAGGCCAGGCCGCCTGGTGCTCAGAAGCCCCCCTCCCCCCAGCCCAGACACCAGGCCACGCTGGCTGACCCCGAGTGACTGCCATCATGTGGAATGATCTGGAGATCCTGGCATTGACCTTCCCCCAGAGACTGGCCTGGGAACCACAAGCCACAGCTGTGCTGACTCAAGGGGACCAGAGGCTCCTCACAGACACATAGTATGTGACAAAGAGCTGCCGTCTCGGGGGGCAGGGGCAGCACAGACAGGAGTAAACTGAGGGGGCCTGGCAGATTGCATGAACTGATATTATGGAATGCCAGGTTGGCATCCCAGAGTAGTCAGGAACACCTATGAAGGGGAGCCCAGGATAGCCATCCATCTCACTACACATGGGCTCCTGAGATGCAGAGGGAGCCGCTAAGTGTCCGACTGTTCCCACACTTCTGTGCCCGAGGAGCCTAGTGGCACCTGCCACTGTCTTTGGCCACACACATTACGTCCACAGAAAGGGCCGTCAGGAGAATCTAACCCACATTCCCATTCACAGGGGTGTTTACATTTGCATCTGGATTGCACAGATGAAGGGATGGAATTTGGCAGGGGAAGAGGGCGGCCCTTCCAAGGCAGTTTGGAAAATCCTCTTGGTAGTGGCCAAACCCGGCCTCTCAAAAAGGCTGGCCTTATGTTTATATAATTTGAGGTCACTGGAATCTAATGGAAAGGAGAATTACCAAGGTGCAAGGGTCAGGAGAGGGGAAAGGCTGCCCTCTGGGGACGGGGCAGGGGTGGGCGTAGGGAGGCCAAGGGAAGGCCACCGGCAACAAGGTCAATGGGAATTCCAAGCATCCCCGTCCTGTCCACTTGCATCCGGCCCGGCTTTCATCCGAGGCCTGTCTCCAGGTTCTGTCAAGGGCCACAGATGTCAGGGTGAAGTGCCTTCCCAGCTAACCAGGCATGTAGGTCCCTCTGTCTCCTGCACTGTTGGTCAGACCCTCTGGAAGTTCTCAGAAGTTCACACCCTCCTCTCCCGAGAGGCCACAGGCAGGCGAGGCCCGTGTCCTACACATCACCATCACCAATGTCCTGCAGCGGTCTGAGGATACAGAAACCCTCCAAGGTCCCTCTCTGCTCTGGAGTCACACATTTGTGACAGTGATTTTGCTCTGGAACCCTCTGGGAGACCCAAAGTGGGGGCCAGTGGGGCTGAATGAGGCCCCAGTCCTCACCGTGGGTCTTTACTGCGTTCACAGTTCTGCCTAAGGTTTTCACTTGAAGGGAGGGCTTCTCAGAGTCAAACCCTTGGAAGTGGCCAGCCTGCGAAGAGGAAGAGCCCACTGTGCAGCCTCAGACCTTGCCCCGCTGGGCTGCGAGCTCTGTGGCTCCTTCCTGAGGACATCCTCTGAGCACCTTCTCAGGCTGGGCCCCAATGACTGCTCCTCAGGCCCCTTGCTCATTCAGGACAGGGAGCTGAGGCCAATGGAAACCCACAGGCCTAAACCAGTATGTTGCCTTAATTGTGTGCAATTCAGAATGCTTAGAGCACAGGCTAGCCTCTCGGGCACTGGTGCTCCCGCCCCAACCCCAGCCTGGCAGTACCCAAAGCCAAAGAATCCTGTGGCTCTCTATCTCCCCTCTGAGACACTGCTCACAGCACCCAGGTGGCTAGGACCCTCCGGAGGCCACCTCCCACTGGGCTGTGGGTAATGGGGCCCAGGGAGGACTTGCCACCCAGCTCTCTGCGCACCCCCTCAGTCTTGACTGAAGGCTGCCTTGACCTCCCCTTTCTCGCCATGCCCACCGACCCTCACAGGATACACACTCCTTCTCGGCTGCCTGACCCTACATGGCCACCAGTCTTGTTGAGTTGCTGACCGGCCAGCGGGGAGGGGAGACAGTGAGCTAAAGAGAGGCAAGGACAAGTGGCGTGAAGACCAAAGGGAAGGAAGGCCTGGAACAGGGCGAGGGTGGGGGGATGGTAGGTGGAAGGAACTCCTGTCCAGGATGGGACAAGCTGAAAGCCACAGATGGTCTCCAAATCTCCCATTTACTGATACTTTAAGCCTCTTCTCTTGGCTTATTGTTGACCTTCCACATCACCTCCTTTGGGGAGTCTAAGGGGTCATGGCTGAACCCAGATGGAGAAGAAGAGAAAGGAGCAAAGCCCAAGAGGCTCTCAAATTAGACAGCTGGCAGGTATGAGGGGCATGGCCCTGTGAGGTGTGTGCACCACTGGGTAAGCAGGTGGGAGTGCAAATAGGAGTACAGATGGATGAGTAGGTGGGAGCACAGGTGGATGAGCAGGTGGGAGCACAGGTGGATGAGCAGGTGGGAGCACAGGTGGATGAGCAGGTGGGAACACAGGTTGATGAGACGGTGGGAGCACAGGTGCATTTGCAGGTGGACATTTGTCCTGGGCTCTCACTGAGGGAATCTTGCCTCAGTGGCACCTCAGGTGAGCCATGAGAAGCCGTGAGAAAGGTGGCCTACCTTACGAGAAGAATGCTTTTCTGAGCTCTCCAGGTCTCCATCCAGGAGCGGCATGGCAAAGGAACTCAGGTCCTAGGATGGAAAGAGAGCACTTGGTCAATGGAGTGGCCCTCAGGTTCCCATCCGGCCTCATCCAGGGGCAACACTGGCTCTACGCATGTGCCACTGCCCCCTTCCAGAGTCTTCCAGGAACACCGACCACCAGGGAGGGGTGTGGATGCAAGTGGAGTAAAAGCAGGGTGACAACATGCTAGCTTCCTCGAAGATCCTGACCATGCTCACATTCCCTTCCAGAACATAAGGCTATACTGCCCTCCATCACCCTGGGGAGGAGCAAGGAGAAGATGCCAGGACTGGAGGCAGGAAGGAAAGCACCCCAGAAGGAAAGCAGGAGTGGAGAGCAAAGGCTTCTCAGCACCTTGGGAATGGCTGATGGACAGGACCTCATCTTATAACACGGCACATGGGGCCTCGAGGAAGTGGTCCAGGATGCGAGTCTTCCTGGGAGAGATGATGGGGGCCTCGTGGGGAGGAGCATGGGGCCGGTGGCTGGGGTGGAATGGTCAGTGATGCTAGGCGACACCATGGCCAAGAGGAGTGGCGTGGGCCCAAACTCGGGTCACTTCCCCCTCAGCCCTGCTCCTACTCCCCCGGGTGTCACCTGGTGACTGCCACACTCCAGAAAGGAGTCCCAGGTGGGAAGTCTACCCGGAGAAATTGCCTGAGTCCTTAGCCTTTCTTTTTTTCTCCTTCTTATTGTGGTAAAATGCATGTAATGTGAAACTTACATCTTAACCATTTTAAGCCTACAGTTTAGTAGTGTTAAGTACATTCACATTGTGCCACCATCACCGCCATCTGCCTCCAGAACTTTCTCATCTTGCAAAACAGAAACTCTGTCCGCATGAGACAACTCCCCGTGCCCTTCCCCCAGAGCCTGGCACCCACCATCGTACTTTCTGTCTCTATGAACATAACAAGGCCACTACCTCATTAAGTGAAATCATGCAATATTTGCCTTTTTTGTGACTGGAATACTCTACTTAAACATAATGTCTTCAAGGTTCCTCCACGATGTAGCCTGTGTCACAGTTTCCTTCTTTTTAAAAGTCAATAATATTCCATTGTATGGATGCACCACATTTTGCTTATCCATTCAACCATCAGTGGACACTGGGGTCACTTCTACCTTTTAGCTGTGTGAACGTGGGTGTTGAATTGTGTTTCCCCCTAACTGCCCAAATTCATAGATGGAAGTTGTAACTCCCAGGACCTCAGAATGTGACTGCCTTTGGAGATAGGGTCTTTAAAGTGGTAATTAAGTTAAAATAGGTCATATGGGTGGGCCCTGATCCAGTGTGGCTACTGTCCTTGTGAAAAGAGATTAGGACACAGACGCAGAAGGAAGACCATATGAAGACACAGACAGAAGACAGCCATCTACAAGTCAGGGAGAGAGGTCTCAGAAGACACCATCCCTGCCGGCACCCCGATTTCAGACTTCCAGCCTCCAGAACGGTAAGAAAAGAAAGCCACCCAGTTCCATGATACTTTGTAGTGTCAGCCCTAGCAAACAAACAGGTACACGCGGATCTCACTGAGATCCTGCTTTCAACTCTTTGGGTAAACACCCAGAAGTGGGATTGCTACATCCCATGGGAATCCAGTTTTTACTATTCTTGAGGAACCCCCAGCCCTTCTCCACAGCAGACGCCCCACTTTGCATTCCCACCAACAGGGCACAAGTCTTCCAGTTTCTCCACATCCTCACCAACGCTTGCTACTCTCTGGGTTTTGTTTTGTTTCCATAGGAGCCATGTGAACGAGTGTCAGCTGGGATCTCATTGTGCTTCGGATCTGAGTTTCCCCAACGATGGGTCATGTGGAGCCTCTTCCCAGGTGCTTTTGGGCACTGACACATCTTCTTCAGAAATACGTCTGTTCAAGGAGCCCCTGCACTGTTTTTTAACCAGATTGCTTGTTGGTGAATTGGTAGGAGTTCTTTCTATATTCCAGACACTAACCTTCTATCAGATACAAGATCTGCAAATATTTTCTCCCAGTCTGTAAGTTGCCATTCACTCTGTTGATTGTGTCCTTCCAGGCACAGCTCTTAATCTTGAGGTAGTCCAATCGATCTATTTTCAGTTAGTTGCATGTGCTTTTGGTGTCATAATCAAGACTTCAGTGCCAAATCCAAAGCCATGAAGCTCTTCCCTTGTGTTGTCTTCCAAGACTTTTCTAGTTTCAGCTCTTATGTTTAGGTCTGTGATCTGTGCTTAGTTTTTCTCTACGGAATAAGGTGTGGGCCCAACCTCATTCTTCCCCATGTGCAAAATGTCCCCAACACCGTGCTTTCAAAAGACTGTCTTTCTCCCACTGAATGGGCTTGGCACTCTTATCACAAATCATTTGGCCACATATGTGAGGGCTTGTTTTGGGGCTTTCTGTTCTGTTTCATTGGTCTATAGGGCTGTCTTCATGCCAGCACCACACTGTTCTAATTACTAGAACTTTGTAATAAGTTCTGAAATCAGGAACTATGAAATATCTTACTTTGTTCTTTTTTTTTTTTTTTCAAAATTGTTTTGGCGACTCAGGGTTCCTTGAATTTCCAAACATATCCATTTAGGATAGATTTTTCCATTTCTTCCAGAAAAGGTGCCAGCTTTCTCTTGGGCTGCCTAATTGTTCTCCAAGGCTTTCGGCCTTGCCCTTTCAGGCCATCTCCAAACCTCTGCTCGAAGAGTGATCCCTGAAGGTGTAGGTCTTATACCACGTTGGCCCCTCCCCTAACGCCCCGGGGACTTGACAGTGGCTTCAGCACCTGGTCGACTGGAACACAATGGTAGCTCTTACATGTGCAGATTCCAGACTCAGCCTCTCTGGTGTTGATGTCAGTGGTCTCAGGCCTGGTGGCACCTGGGGAACTTGGGTCCCACCACAGAAGCGAGCTCATTAGCCTACAGTGCAGTACGGCATCTCCATCATCTAGCCGGCAGCCCAGGTGGAGAGCCACCAGCTTCCCACAGGGGACCGTTGGGAGGAGCCATGGTCAGGAGCTCTTGGGCAGGCCTTGCAGCCTCCAGTCCAGGCCCCAGGATTCTGCCGACCTCTGCAGCCTTATTTCTGGTGTGTTCTGCACTCCGTCACCTTTCTGCAAGTGCCCAGGCAGACTGCTGCGGTTCTCCCAAACACGGCTGTGTGTCTGTGGACACACTGTCTGGAACGCCATCTCAACTCCTCACACACCTCAGTTCAAGGCCGTCTCTTCGGAGAACAGACCCTGCTTTGCTTTAGTCCCTCCAGGACAGGGTGGGCCTCTAACACAGAGCCTGGCCCAAGGCTGTGCATGAATGACCAGTGCTGGCTGCCATTCTCCACATGCCCCAAGCTCTTTGCCCCCTCCAGGCTTTGCGGCTCTTCCTGCCCTTCACCCTGCAACCGCCAATCCTGGTTCACAGGGTGAACTTCTATGTACCACGCAAAGCCCAATTCACATATTATCTCTGGCAGGGACCCACCCGCAGGCAGAATGAATTCTTCTCTTATCTGTGTTCCCACACAACTGTAGACAGACCTCTATTACAGGACTTATTAGGCCCGGTTATGATCATTTATCAGTCTATTTCTCTAGCTAGACTTTGAGTTCATCAGGGGCAAGGGAGAGCTATTCGTGTGGCTATTCTCTGCCTGTATTTGCCTGGCACCCAATGGGCATGCAGACGTGTTTGATTCCACATCCCCTTACCCTCTGGGGTCATTGTGGGGGGCTACACGGTCTGTGCTGATGGGCCTGCCAACGAGCAGGCCCCACGCGGTTCAGTTCACTGGGAAGGAGGAGGAACCAGGTGTGGGGTGCTTATCTCCCATTTTAATGAGTACATTCCTCTCCGGTTTCAAATAATCATTACCCTCGAACATTCGTGCGGTACAACAGTTTCCACACGTGAAAGCCTTTTCACAAATACTCATTTGTTCCTCATAGAACCATCGTGCTCTAGCCACCGAGGCCCCCAGCAGTGAAATGACTCATGTTAGACAGTCTTGAAAGAGGAGAGACCAGGATGCTGGTCCAGCTCCCATCACTGGCGGCCTGTGGCCCCGGGAGGCCGCCAGGAGGGGCTGCAGCAAGGCCCCTGCAGCTATTTCTGCCCCGTGCGAGCTCCTGAAAGCATCAAGTCCTCGGAGCACGGCTGTGCGCCCACGCCTCAGCACCACATGCCTGCTCGGTCGAGCATCCTGGCAGGAGTGGTGGCCTTTGCTGGAAGGCTCCTCCACCCCACATTCCACGATTCTAATCTTGGCTCTCATCTCTCAGAGCTCACCAAGAAACAGTGCACACCTTGGAGGCCAGGTATGGGAAAATCTCTAACTGCAACTGTACCACAAGACTATTAGCTGGTGGAATAATGGAGACTTGGCCTCCTAGCTCAGCTGACATTCCAGAAGGCCCAGGCTCCTGGAGCCTGCCCTGTTCATGTGATTTCTAAATATTAAACTCCCAGCAGAGCTTCGTGCTTTCCTCACGGATTTATCTTCTCCCGCCATCCCCGAACCTCCTTTTCCTGTCTGCTAGTCAGGCCAGTCCTGGCATAGGGTGGGCATTTCTCTGGGCAATGTTGAGGCTCCAGGAGACATGTAAGACCTGGTTACTGCCAAGAGACTCTCGGATTGTCATTAGCTGCACACACTACATTTTAGACCTTGACCACGGGCTCTGGAGATGAGTATCAGGGTCTTTGGGGCAAGTGAATTTTCAGGATTTGGGCTGCTAAAGTCACCTATCAGGAAAGCACAGGAATAAAAGAGAAAAGCCCCAAGCTTGAGAAAACTCCCAACACGTGAGCTGACCTTCAAAGTAGCCCTTTTAACCCCCCATCCCACCCCTCTTCAGAATTCAGGCAAAAGCCCACATTTTACCACAAAAAAGGTATCAGCAGCAGAGCTATCCTTAATCTGCCATTACTGTGCCCTTCTTCAATCTTATTTTGGTCCTTACGGCAGCCCATATAAGTAGGAAGGGCAAGTGGCATCATCCCAGTCTAGAGCTGAAGATACTGAGAGTCAGAGAGGTGAGACCCTTGCCCAAGCCAGACAACCAGACAGTAGCAAGCAGGCCCTATAAGCCGGGACCAGCCACTCCCAGCTCAGAGCTCTTCTGTTAAATCCCACCACCTCCTTGGGATGGCTCAGCTCTATTAACAAAAACCAACTTGGTATCAGAAGCTGTGAAGATGTAGAGCTCTTCCTCGCGAAATGAGGAGCCTTGGCCCAGTGCAACCTCAGGGGAAGAGAAGGATGAGTGAGGGTTTGAACAGCTCAGTGACTCATTCCCAACGCAGCTTACGATGCTTTCTCTTTAAGGCCTACTCTTAATGAAAAGTAATTCGCGCCGCTGTGGCACAGGGCCGCATCCCACCACCAACGCCCTCACTCCACATGCTGGAACGTCTACATTCTGCGGACTTTGGGGGTCTCATTTGTAGCTCTCCCGCTCCCCTGCCACGTATCCTGAACTGATTTATGATTTCCCAAAGGACAGGGGCTGTTTTACTCCTATTTTAGCCTTGAGAGAAGGTGCGAGGTAAGCGTGTATCGATCAGATGCGGTCTGGCTTTTTAGTATTTCTGATGATTCGTCTTACAAAACGCCTTTGTTGACGCAGCTGGGACACCCCAGGCAGAAGCCTGACAAAAGCACAAATACAGGACAAACAGAAAGGCTGCCAATGTCAGGGGCCTGTGGCCTGCACCTGAGGGCCAACTAGGGGTTTTAGACCTCAGGGTCACGATAGAACATTCCAGTGCAATTACCAGCGGGCTGATTCTTACTGAGGAAGGAACACATGTAGGATGGTTTTCATTCTCCGCTCCCACTGAGCAGACCTGAGGACACAGAGCACCAGCAACATCGGGAGCCCCCCCAGGCTTGGGAGAACAGCACAGCCGGGTCCTGCATCCCTCCGCCCGCGAGAACACGACCCGCGCACGAGGAAGGAGCCAGGAGGTTGAGTTCCAGCCCCAGCTCTGTGGTTTACTGTGGGGGGGGGGGGGTCTCGGGTGTGCCTGAATTCAGTTTTTCATCTGTCAAGTGAGAGGGTTTCACTAGAAGATTCCAGAAGAGGCCTTTTAGCTCCCATAGTCTCAGTTCTTATCGCTGAACTAAACTTCATCCTGGGATCCTGGGGGCACTTTCAAGAAGTAGTGCTGGATTGAGAATAAAATGCAGCTTCTCACCTCCTATGATGAGTCATAAAAATAATTTTCTTTTCCTCTCAGACTACCAAATAATCCCCCCTGCTTTCGAAGCTCAGGGTTTGGGGGCAGAGTCTGCAGGAACATGGGCTGCACCGGTGGAGGGGTGGGGGCATGTCCTGAACTCCCTGTCAGTACCTCAGAAGCAAGGTGGTTATGACCCAGCCGCATGTCTATCTTGACGTACCTTAGTCTGCTTCCTAGGTGCTAACCTTCTGGTTACTCAACTGGCTACTAAGGTCCCCCCATCAAGCACCTGGGTCATCAGCACGAATGCCAGGTGGGTCCTCTTGGATGCTTGGCATGATTCCAGGAAAGCCGTGAGTAGCGTCCTCAGAACCACGGGTGCCCCATCACTCAGGTCCCACATAGGATGCCCCTGCCCTGCCCGTCCCCCCGGCTCTCCTAGTCCCCATCACACCACAGGACAGCCGCTCATGTGGTTTAGCCTCCTCTGTGTCTGATCTGTGGGTACTGTGGCTGAAGTTCACCTCTTGCGGTGAGGGCCTTGGCAAGCACCTCAGGTGGGAGGCACGCGTGAGGTGTCTCCAGATGGACTGGGTTTGCGCAATCCCTCAAAACCGCCCAACGGGCAGTTCTTGGTACCAATGTGGGGGGTGGTGACCAGAGCCATGGTCAATTGGAGCCTTTGAAAAACATTCATATTATATAACTGCTCTCAGAAAAATAAGGAACAAACCCTGAATCGCTGGAACTCGGCAACAGGGGAGGGACAGGGGCCAAATTAGGGAAAGCCTAAACTTAACTCTCGGAGAAGTTCCAGAATTCTTTATTTTCCACAGAGGACATTGTGGTTTCTGACTGCAGTCTGAGAGACTTCCTGATGTAAAAAAGAAAAGAAAACCACTATTTTTCACTCCTGCAGCCACCCTGCCTACCCCATGGCCCCACCTGGGGTCCTGACTGATTGACACAGCTGGCTTGGGCTCCCCCACCGACTGCCCTGGGCCTTTGTGCAAGGTTAGTACTTCAGCCACTGGGCTGGGCTGGCCTTTCTCCAAAGAAAGAAGCCCTGGGCCCCAGGAAAGGCCGAAGTACAGCAGCCTGACCCTGCCCTGGTGCCAAGGAAGTACTCCATCCTGGCCCTAAGGAAATACTCAGTTCTGGCGCTAAGGAAGTACTCCGTCCTGGCCCTAAGGAAATACTCAGTCCTGGTACTGAGGAAGTACTCAGTCCTAGCGCTGCAGAAGTATTCCATCCTGGTGCTGACGAAGTACTCTGTCCTGGCACTGAGGAAGTACTCGGTCCTGGCACTGAGGAAGCACTCTGTCCTGGAGCTGAGGAAGCACTCCATCCTGGTGCTGGGAAGTACTCAGTCCTGGCCCCAAGGAAATACTCAGTCCTGGCACTGAGGAAGTACTTGGTCCTAGCGCTGTGGAAGTATTCCATCCTAGCACTGACGAGGTACTCTGTCCTGGCGCTGAGGAAGTACTCGGTCCTGGCGCTGAGGAAGCACTCTGTCCTGGAGCTGAGGAAGCACTCCGTCCTGGCACTGAGGAAGTACTCACTCAGTCCTGGCACTAAGGAAGCTCTCTGTCCTGGTGCTGAGGAAGTACTTAGTCCTGCTGCTGAGGAAGTACTCGGTCCTGGTGCTGGGAAGTACTCTGTCCTGGCACTGAGGAAGTAAGTACTCACTAGGTTCTGGCACTGAGGAAGCACTCTGTCCTGGCACTGAGGGAGTGCTCGGTCCTGGCGCTAAGGAAGTACTCCATCCTGGCGCTGAGGAAGTACTTGGTCCTGGTGCTGAGGAAGTACTACGTCCTGGTGCTGAGGAAGTACTCCATCCTGGCGCTGAGGAAGTACTCGGTCCTGGCGCTGAGGAAGCACTCTGTCCTGGCACTGAGGAAGCACTCGGTCCTGGCGCTGAGGAAGCACTTGGTCCTGGCGCTGAGGAAGCACTTGGTCCTGGCGCTGAGGAAGCACTCTGTCCTGGCACTGAAGAAGCACTCCATCCTGGTGCTGAGGAAGTACTCCATCCTGGCACTGGGAAGTACTCAGTCCTGGCACTGAGGAAGTACTCACTCAGTCCTGGCCCTGAGGAAGCACTCTGTCCTGGTGCTGAGGAAGTAAGTACTCACTAGGTCCTGGCGCTGAGGAAGCACTCTGTCCTGGCACTGAGGGAGTGCTCGGTCCTGGCGCTGGGAAGTACTGTGTCCTGGTGCTGGGAAGTACTAGGTCCTGGCACTGAGGAAGTACCCAGTCCTGGCGCTGGGAAGTACTTGGTCCTGCTGCTCTTGCCAGTTCCTGCCCAGTGGCTTCACTAGCTCCACAGCAGCATCACTCAGTAGAATCTTTTCTCAACAGAACCCCTAGACCGGGGTGGTCAGGAGGCCTCCACTCCCCCTCAGGTGTCGGGCACAGCAGATCGTTCTAGCCTCCGGGAGTCTCAGGTGTTCAATCACAAGTATCATGCAGTATTAGGATTGTGAGGGCCATTGGCCAGGGACACACCTGGCCTTACCAGTCAAAACTGAAGAGGACACCAGACGTCTCCAGGACACCACCCTGAGTCCCAGGTCAACTGTCCACCTGGGAAGCCCAGGTGCTCTGTCAGGCCCGCTCAACCTAGGCCTGAAATCCAGCTGCAAAGTTTCCATAAAGACACTGGCTGTGGGGCGCCTGGGTGGCTCAGTAGGTTAAGCACCTGCCTTTGGCTCAGGGCATGGTCCCAGGGTCCTGGGATCAAGTCCTCTATCGGGCTCCCTGCTCAGCGGGGAGTCTGCTTCTCCCTCTCCCTACATCTCTCTCATGCTCTCGCTCAAATAAATAAATAAAATCCTAAAAAAAAAAAAAGAAAGAAAACAAAGACACTGGCCGCTCCTCCTCATAATTAGAGAGCAGCCCTTACCCCATCCCTACATGGAAAGACAGGGTGATTGATAACTTGCGTGAGCAGCTCTACAGAGGGATTACCAAGGGCTGGCTGTTCCTGCTCTCCTCCTGTTAAAAGGTAGCTGGGCCTCGCCTTGCCGTGTAGGCAGCTTGACTAGTGCTAGACAGAAACTTGGAAGGTCCTCACGCTGTGCAGAGGGGATGGTGCCTTGTCCACAGCCTCCAGGGCCTTGTGCTCTGGAAGGCCTGAGGACCCCCAGTCCGCACGCCCGGGTCCCCCGCCAAACTCCTCCTCGCTCAGGCCCCCAGAGTGACCTCTTAAAGGCACATGCTCCAGACCAGGGTGAGTCCAGCCTCTGTGAACCACTGAGGATTAGGAACTAGAACCAACCCTGTTTCTTGTCTTCTCCCAACCCAGTTCCTCCCGGAAGAAGGGAGTGGGAGGGCAGGTTGGGTGGAGGCTCCAGGGGCCCGAATCAGCTCATGTCAGTGGCGAGGAGGGAGGCAAGAGGCTGGGAAGGCCCAGGAGACAGTGAGGAGCAAGGCTCGGGTGTGGGGCAGCCATCTCTCCTGGATTGCTGGGTGCGCCTCAGTCCAGAACCATCCACATCTCCACAGGTGGTATCTCCGGCCCAAGCCGGGTGATGAGAGGAGGGAGATGTCACAGAAGGGGGAGCCTCATCTTGTTTCCCAGGACAGCCAGGACTGGTAGAGTCCCACACCTCTCACGAGGAGGGGCCGGCCGTGGATGAGGGCCCAGGCAGCAGGAGCAGCAGCGGAAAGGCTCTTGGCCGCCCCTGGGAAGGAGAGTGGGGCCCAATCGGTCAGAGGGGGTCTCTGCACACTCAGCTGAGCCTTCGCTTTGCCAAGGGCCAGAAAGAAATCCCCAAAGGAAGTAGCTGGATGAGAAGATAAAGACAGAAAGGAAAGGTGGTCCATCCCAGCAGAGTTGAGTGAAAAATAGGAAACGGCCCAAATACGCCTAATGTTATTGTCCTGGAAGAAGCTTTGCCACACATAAAGGACAGCAGCAGATTTAGGAAAGCCCCACGATCGCAGTTGAGCCTCATCTCCGCGAGCCCCACCTGTGAAGCGAAAGCAAGCGTTCTTCTGTCACTTGCTGGGTGGCGGATTTCCGCCAGGCACCCGCTCACGCTGTATTATGTCTGAGAGCCCTTCTCCCTCTGACACCAGCGGTCGGCTGACAGCAAGGACCCTGCCTGGTTCACCTGAGCGACTCGTTCGTCCACCGTGCCAGGCACACAGCGGACTCAAACGAGAGTTTGTCTTTCCACGAAACAAAACTGATACTGGAAAAGGTGCTAATAAAGCTCCTTTGTACGGCGGTATCAGAGACCGATGACGGCTCAGAGCGTGCTGCACACCGAGATCGGAGGCTGGGGAACGACGCTCCAAGGGGGTGGCTTGGATTGCTCGGGCCTTCCGAAGGCAAGGACGGACTGAGTACCAGCCATCTGTGAGAGGAGGAATAGCCCTTCATTTCTAGGGCTGTTTTCAGCTCTGACATTTTACTGGTTTGCGAAGACAAATCTTAAGATAGGGTTTGAAAAGACCAAGTCTAGGTTTCTGGAGACGGTTTATTTACGCACAAATAAAATGCCAAACCACCAACCAAGACTGTGGTGGCCTTGGGGTTGAACCCTCTGTGGGTGCCACGCACTGCCTGGCCAGCTGGGTGACTCTGGTCGTGGGGTCTCCCCCCCTTTGATGTCCCCTTCATGAGGAAAAACACCAACCACGAGGGAAAGTGGAGGTGCTGCTGGGTCCGTCCCACAGACCCAAATGGCCCTGCGTCAGCCCCACGACCCCCCTGCCCTGCCTAGAGCCCTGCGGACAGTGCTGGCTCCACAGGGAAAAGCAGACGGTTTGGTCTACGCTTGAAGGCAAACTGCAGGAGGCACACCGCAAATTAGAGTACAACTGGGCACCCATGGAACATTTTTATAAGGTCACGGCGCTGCTGGCTGGTTCTGAGACACACCCGCCTCTCTGCAGGAGGGTCTTGTGCAAGCTCAGAGACCTCAGCTCTGCTCCCAACCACCTACACAGTGTGGCTCTGGGGCTTGGCCCAGGAGCTGAACTGATAGCCACAAAGGTCTCCAGCTCACAATTTCCAGAATATCAAATGTCCCTATTTGTAACACCACGCATCAACATGTTCTTCCCACTTTCTGCAGGAAAGGAGGATTCCTCTATCCCTTCTTGCCGTGCCACCCACCTGCTCTGGGCCAGCACGTCACACACTGGAAAGTACAAGACGTTCAGAGTAAGCCGCAAACACCAAGGACACAGAAAGAATTCAAAGGCTTTCTGTACCAAGCATAATGAAGAGAGGTGCTTTTCTTTGTTCATCCCTGGGTGACCTGGCTGCTCCAGAAGCATCTGGCCACAGTTTTCAAATGAATAGTCCAAACCCATCCGTGGCTCATCACGTCAACTTAGTGGATTACACAACCATTGAAATATGAATTAGAACAAAAGAAGGATGCCTTTCATTGATTCATGAGATTTTTGATCACACACACACACACACACACATACACACGGACATAGAATAATGCACATTTCATTGCACTGTGGACAAAATAGCCTGAACAGTTGTGCACTGAAAGAGCTTTAAAGCTGGTACAGGTAGATTTCAGAGAGGAGCTGACCCTTTGTCCCTCGAGATGTCATGAGAGAGCGGAATGATGAGCACCATCTGTTTTCCTCTGTCCTGGCTGGAGCCTTCTGACCTCTCCTAGTATTTTGTGCCCAGAAATATGCACGGAGTAAAGAGATAGAGAACCACCTCTCTTTACTGTCATGGCAGGTGGGCAATTCCTTCCCTGCTCCCCTTGTGTCCTTCCCCTGCGTTCTTCCCCTGGCCCTCTGAGCAGTGGGCACGGCTGCTCTGACCCAGTGTGGGCAGCGTGGCTTCCACGAACCCCAGCAGCCCTGGCCACCACTGGACCCAGGACAGCAGTTATGCCCTTGGGGCAACCACCCACACCTTCAGAGTGGCATCTGTCAGCACCTGTACTCACCTGGCCCAGACCTGCTGCAGACCCCCTGGTCTCCTGACACCTAAGCCCAGGGAAATAATGCAGTCACAGTGTATTATGTTGGAAAAGGTCTCAGAAATCTTCCAAATCTGGGGCGCGTGGGTGGCTCAGATGGTTAAGCATCTGCCTTCAGCTCAGGTCATGATCCCAGGGTCCTGGGATTGAGCCCCGCATCAGGGTCCCTGCTCAGCGGGAAGCCTGCTTCTCCCTCTCCCTCTGCCCATGCTTGTGCTCTCTCTCTCTCTGTCAAATAAATACATAAAATCTTAAAAAAAAAAAACAAAAAAAGAGAGAGAAAGAAAGAAATCTCCCAAATCCATCAATCCCCTTTCATCCCAGGTAGAGTGACGGATGTCCATTGCGATCAGAGTTGCTCAAATCCACGTGCACAGTCACGAACCAAATCCTGGTATTGCAACTTCTAGCCAGGTTCTCTTTGTGTCACACTATGCTCTTTTTAGCTGATTTGGACTTTCTAGCTCATGTTTCTATTACATAAGATGACAACAAAATTATCTTACAGAGTCACAGCGCAGTGCGAGCCCCTCGTGTGGGCCTGGCTGTCCTGGGTGTGCAGTAAATGTCAGTCACGGTCAGTCCTGGAGGCCATCCACCGATGGAAGTTTGTCAGCATTTTCAGGTCTTTCCGCCAACGACAAAGCTCTGGTTCCAAATTGCCCTTCTTTGTCATTCATCGGCTTTGTGTGACTGTGTGACTTCCTGAAATCCTCCACATCGGTGTGGCAGCCATCAGGGTGAGCAGCTGCTCCAGGAACGTGCTGGAAACACAGGAACCTCCTCGTCCCGCTGATTGAGGGCTGGTGGGTGCTCTCCACAAAGGGGCTCCAGGTGCGGCCCACCAGAGCCCGGCGCAGGCGGTACGTGGAGACCGGCGGGCCCGGAGACAGTATCTGCCCGCTCCCCTCCTTCCAGGGCCAGGCCCGCCGAGGGCCACGTGAGGCTCGTGCTGGGTGGCCCCACGTGGGAAATCAGCACCCTCCTTCAGAGCTCGTGACCACAGAGGCTTCCACGGACCACACCCTGGACCCGAGTTGCCCCCAGGGTAAGTTAATAACGCTTAAAATGGCCAAATGACTAGCTCTTTTTAAAAATTTACTTTTTGGTCCTGTTAAAAAAAATTAGCTCCTGTTTTTTAAAAAAGCAGCTGAATTGGGCCTACGCCCCTTCCGTGATAGGCCTGCGTACAGAATTCTGCCTACCACCCCTCCCCCAGCCCCGTGTGGACTGGAAACCCACTTCCCATGTCTGGCCCTCAGTTCCCTCACTTGCGATAGGAGGTGTTCAGGCTCGAACCCTAGAGATTCTCCAAACCCCCCAGTTCTGTTCTAGGCCGTCCCTTTCCCCAGCCCTGTGACAAGAGGACTCCCGTCTACCTGCCTGGGTTGTGCTGCCCTACCCGGCATGGGGTCCGGCTCCAGAGGCACGAGGACAAACACCAGTAAGTCAGAGCTACATGGGGTGGGAAGGGGGGGAGCAGGCATTTTTAGGGCCCACTACTCTGTCTGATTCAGCGAACCCAAGGTCAACTAATGGGCTTTAGTTACTAATAATGTATTAATAAAGGCTCATCAACTATAACAAGCGTACCTCGGAAGGCAAGTTGTTAATAATAAGGGATACTGGCGGGGAGGGGAAGGCGGTATGTGGGAACTCTCTGTACTTTCTGTACAATTGTTCTGTAAATCCAGAACAAAAAAAAGTCTATTAAAGAAAAAAGCAAGAGCAACAAAGGGCTAGAGCTGGCTTCAGTGCCATGGGCCAACCCATCACCCGTCTCACTGGGCTCGGCACCCACCCTCTGCTGTTACCATCAGCAGACAGAAGGGAGCCTGCAATCTAGCTGAGGGGCCTGCCCGCAGCTCCTCGGAGAGGCCCATGCATCGCTCCCCTTGAGGACAGGAGATGGGGCATGGTCACTTCACCCCACATCCACGGCTCTGAGGCCTTCTAGAATGCAGGGGAGCAGGTGCACTGCACATGCCCAGACTCAGGGTCCTGAGTGGAGGGGATCTTGTCCAAGGCTCCAGGCAGAAAAGATAAATGAGGAGATAAGGTTACCAGTGGGGTCAGGCAGCATGAGGGCCAGGAAGTTCTGAGAGCCCAGGTCCCTTCTCTCAGTTCAAGCCGGCCAGTGTGGACCCAGTGGTGGGGCCTTCATGCTCCAGATGGAAGCAGGTGCTAGCTGGAGTCACCAGGCAGCCTCAGAATGTGTGGTCTGGGTGGACAAATCCCAGCACTGGGCTGGAGACTGAGTGGGCACAGAGACACTCACGGTTCCTGGCTGGGACTCAAAGCCTCAAACCACGGTGTTAGCGAACCCAAACAAGGAATTTGCTAGGTTTTTTGTTTTTTTGTTTTTTTGCTGTCAACAAACCCATTCTGTTCTGGAGGGGCTTGTTATATAAGTAGGGGAGGGAAGGAAAATGCTGGACATGAGGCTAAAGTCACCAGAACAGCAGAAACTTCTAGATTAGCTGCTGCCACAGCAGGGAGTCAGGTACAAAACACAGGGGTTGTTTGTGGCTTTGCTTTTTCAAGGAAGAAAAAAAGCCTGCTTCTCACATCCTAAGAATTGGGTTAAAAGCCATCATTGTTAGGAGGATCTGATCACTGAGATGTCCCTGTGTGTAGCATGTGTCCCCAGGCCTAGCCAGGATGGAGCAAGGAAGAAACATGTCCCTGAGCATGTCCTCTGCATTTCTCATCTACTCCCTGCTAGAGTACTTCGGAATCTTTATTTCTTGCTGAAAAAGCACAGAGGATTCTGGACTGGGTCCTGTAGTGATATTCCTAGAGCGAGAGGACCCCTGGGGACTGTCTGTCCCTTAGGAAGGCCAGCCCCTTGTTTTCACTTGTGGTCACTACCAGTGTGTCCTGGAAGCCTCTGGACCATGTATCTCTCTGCCTTTTTTATCCATGGGGCCCCAGGGACACCTCCCTCTGCGTCACACCCCAGGTCCTCGTGCCCAGACTGCATAGACTCTGACCTTCCAGGACCACTGTGGGGATGACCTGGGGGAGCAGCACATCCTTGGGGAGGTCCAGGGAGAAGAAAGGGAAACCCCACAGGCAGAGAGGGAAATCAGAGCTGCCAGGGACACTCCCTGCTGCCCCCCCTTCTGTGAACCTGGCCCCACTTTCATGGTTTAAAGGACAGAATTAGAAGATCACGTAGGCTAGTTCTCCCTGGTCTGTGCGTATGCCCAGCTTGGAGAAGGGAATTATGCTGAACAGGAGCCTTCCTGGCTAAAACCTTTAGGGTCCCTCCTGCCTGAGGGAGAAGTCACCACTCCCCCAGCCTGGCATTCAGCACAGCCAGGATATGTGTAACCGGCCTACACACAGTCGCCAGAACCTTGCACGTCAGTTAAGGTTATGACACACAAAGAATATATTTTTTTATGCATTACAATTTTATTTTGGGCTCGACATTTGTTCAACAGTCACGGAATTTCTAGGTCAGGTTCAGGTAACTGAAGAGCCTTTATAATTCATTCCTATTGTCTAGATCCAAGGTGTGCTGCAAACACAGTCTGGGACAAAATGGGAAATCACATCTTTCTAAAGACGGGCTGAGAAATTCTAATCCAGTAAGCTGTCTCTTTTTTCTGGTAGCCGGGCTGATGCACACCTGGCTGCTAGGCCACCACGCACAGGGACAGCCAGGAAAACAGGACACAGCCCACCAGGAACAAGACCAACCAATCCACCCCGTGTGACGGCACAGGTTTCACAATTCAAACCCCCTGGAACTCACAAAACTTCAGTGGAGATGTGAGCGCGGTCAAAACTGGGACCCCGGCGTTGGTAAGCCAGCAGCTAACGAGCCTATGGCACATTTAAGATGTGTCAAAAAAGACGATCTGCTGTTAGACCACAGAGGGCAGCGTTAAGTTCCACACATATTGATCCATGTTCAAGTAGATTCCGGTCTGCTTCTGGAAGTTGGTTAATTTTTCTGGTTATGACACTGAAATTTAAGTTTTCCTCAACAGTATCACCTGGTCCCTGATTTTCCACCTTGAGCCTAATGCTCTCCTCACAGCATACGGTGCCTCTACCCGTCTCCCTCGGCCACGTTGGGGCTCACTCTGACCTTTGCTCAATAGCCAGAGCGCAGCCATCTTTGTTGGACATGTGATTCCTCCTGCACTACCACGTGCGAGCTGACAGCACACCCCTCTTTTGGACTGACCCCCCTCTTTCTCTTACGCCCTGGTAAGAGGACCTACTCGTCCTCCAAGAACTAGCTCAAGTTCCACAAATTCATGACGCCTTTCCTAACGAGTCCAGTTGGAACCATCTCTAATGCCACGCATTTCAAGAGTTCTGGATACTCACTTAAGAATTTAAAGAGTTTCGATTTAAAGAGTTTTAAGAATTTAAATCACCCAAGCATTGTCTGTGATTTATTTATAAATTTTATCTCCGTAGAGATTGTGGGCACTCTGAGGGCAACAGCTCTACGATCCAGCTAATTTTTGCATGCCTGTGAGTAAGAGCTAAATTCATAGGATTCGGAAGTCAAAACGATGCAGAATGAAAAAGTTGGGGTCCCACCCTTGGCCCCATCTATGTTGTGCCCCCAAAGGAACCACATCCCACTAGGGCTTCTTTATGCACGAGCACACTTTCTAATACTAGGAACACATTTCCTAATACTAGGGATCCCTATTATGCATACATTCTGCCCCCCACCTTCTTATTCAGGACACGGCGCAGAGAGATTTTTCTGGTATCCGGCGCACTCCTTTGGCTGGAACATTCTAGTTGCACCAGCCCCTGTGGCAGTCCAAGTCTCCAATCTTTGGCCATCAGGACAAGGCTGTCATGAGAACTTTGTGCATTCTTTGTATTTCTAGGATGTGTGGATTTGTGATTTCTGAACAATACTGTCACATGTCCTCCTTAGGACTGTGCCATTTTGCCCTCCTCACTATGGGAAGGAGGCTCTGTTTCCCTCACAGCCTCACCAACAGATTGTCTACGCCGTCAGACTTCAGGTTTTTGCCGGATTGTCACCTACATTTCACCTGTTTAATTTAATCTCTGGCATGCCACCCAGCACAGTACTTGAGTTGGTGAGCTGTGGGACAGTCTTTCTCCACCTGCAGGTAGGACACGGGTCCTGACATCCATGCAATCCCAACAGGCTTTGTTGTTGTTAATAAAACAGAATAGAACTGGTGCCCCAAGAAACGTGTTTTATGTTGTGTCTATCCGACCAGCCGTGAGGTGAAGCTCCTCGCCGGGGTTCACGGTCAGCAGGTTGCTGGGGAGGGGGCTGCGTGCAGTCTTTGTGTTGGCTGTGTGGTGGTTTGCAGCTATAGGCTGGTCACCACTCACGGCTTCCCTCCCTGCACACACAAGCCGTCCACGCCAAGAAACTGAGTCCGTCCTTCCCTCCCTTGAGTTTGGGCTGTTGCCATCAACAGAAGTGCAGCAGGAGGACCACGTGATGGGAAGCCTTGCGGCTTATCCCTAGATCTCCCAGAATCTGCCCTGCGGGAGCCCAGCTGTTAAACATCGGACTGCACGGAGAGCACCCTACCATGGGGAAGCTCGTGCTAGCCACGGGGAGGGGCAGCACAGAGAACCAGCCGCCAACCAGCCCAGGCACCTGACGCAGGGTGAGGAAACCTCGAGAGTGCTGGCCGAGAACGCAGGAGGAACGCCATGCGGGAACTGGGCTGGCTGTGAGCCAGGCAACCCCCGGACCTGCAATGATCCCCAACCACATTTCTAAGTTTTGGATGGCTTGTGATACAGCAACAGATGACCAGAAAACTATGCAATCTTGTGAATTAGTGTCTCTGGGGCACCTGGGTGGCTCAGTTGGTGAAGCGTCTGCCTTCGGCTCAGGTCATGGTCTCTGGAGTCCCGGGATCAAGCCCTGCATTGGGCTCCCTGTTCAGTGCGGAGTCCGCGTCTCCCTCTGCCCCTCACCCTGCTCGGTTCTCTTTCTCTCTCTCTCAAATAAGTGAATAAAATCTTTTTTAAAAAGTTGCTCTGCGCCTCAGTTTTCTCATCCATAAAATGGGAATCATAGGAGTTCCTATCAGATTATGAGTTAACACATAAATATGCAAATACATAACATGAGCTAACATATAAAGAGATTACAGGAAAATGCTTCCTATTACCTTAAGATAATTACCTGGTTTTACAGGCAAGATGCCATTATTTAGGGACAGGATGCTGTTATTATTGAGAAAGGCGGGGAGTGATGTAGGTTGGGGGCTTCTGGTCTAGGGTGGGACACTCCTGCCATGTGTTTCAGACTTGCAGGAGGTGGAAAGGAAATGCACACATGACCATGACCACGTGGGCAATGAGGACGGCCAGCCCCTGCTCTCACCTGCTCTCATTCCATCAGCTCTGGTAACACTGATGGTCTAAGGCTGATCAGGGGGCTGGTGTCAGGAACGACTAAATGCAGGGGTGCCTGGGTGGCTCAGTCATTAAGCGTCTGCCTTTGGCTCAGGTCATGATCCCAGGGTTCTGCGATCTAGCCCTGCATCGGGCTCCTTGCTTAGCAGGAAGCCTGCTTCTCCCTCTCCCATTTGCCCTGCTTGTGTTCCCTTTCTCACTGCCTCTCTCCATGTCAAATAAACAAAATCTTTAAAAAAAAAAAAAAAAAAGGAATGACTAAATGCAGAAACTATTTATTAGCAAGTGCTCATTAGACAGTCTTTCAAAATGTAGGATGAATGGGAGAAACGATAGGAGGCTTAGGAGGATTTTTAAAACACGTTAGAGCCACTGATGTATTCATTCATTCATTCATTCATTATATATATTTTTTTATTATGTTAGTCAGCATACAGTACATCCTTAGTTTTTGATGCAGCGTTCCATGAGTCATTGTTTGCATACAACACCCAGTGTTCCATGCAATGTATTTGTTCATTTAAACACGTGTCAGGTAGCCCGTGTGTGTCTGGAACTGGGCATTCACAGATAAGCCACACCCTCCTCCTCAGTCTCAGGATGGGGCTGGAGAAGGAGACAGACTGCAAAGGGGCCCAAGGGACCTACGGGGTGATGGAAATTATCTCTGTCAAGAGTGTGGTGGTCACATGCCCGTGCACATTTATCACAGTCCAACTGCACACTTGAAATTGGTGGATTTTATTATATATAAATTATAGGTTGATAAATCTGAGCACGAAGAGACCCATCAGCCAACACCCATCCCCACACCTCAGGAGAGGGAAGAGAGAAACGTACCATCTACAGAACACGGGGAAGATGTCTACATTATTAATCCTGGAATATTGGGTGTGCTTTTTCATGTGGTGGGAGTAGAATTTTCAGAAAGCAGCTGTGCAGTATGGGTGATAGTTAGACTCTTATTTCCAGCAAAATTCTCTGGTTACCATTATCCTCCTGGTGACAAGTACGTGGTTACACCTATCAGATGGGGCACACTTGTCCCTTCGTCCCCTTCCTGGGTTCTGAAAGTCTGGCATCTCACCTTCCAGAACCCAGTCCAGACACACAGTTGCTACAGATCTAGGAGAGATGTGTTGGACACCAAAAACCCAATTTCTCCCAAGGGTAAAACCCCAGTAGTGTGAGGTGTCACAATCCCACAGGTGTGCTTTAATTTCCTACCCTGACGCCCTTTATTTGGATCAAGGCAATATTTAAAAGATAACCATGAGAGACAACCCATGA
Organism: Ursus maritimus; assembly: GCF_017311325.1. NCBI lineage: Eukaryota > Metazoa > Chordata > Mammalia > Carnivora > Ursidae > Ursus > Ursus maritimus. The sequence goes on along the minus strand of NW_024425563.1, from coordinate 5,551,558 downwards.
AATGAATCCCTTCTCTGAACTGGGGGGTTACTGGTTTAGCTGATCTCAGAAAAGGACCCTGACGGCCTAGGAAAGAAAAGAGAGAAATTCAGGTGGAGTAGAGACATTCAGAAGAAAAAGTGCTTGGGTAAGGCCACTTTGGGGAGCACTGGAGTCGGGACCCTTCGTAGGCCCTTGGAGTGGGGAAGGGGATGTCCAGAGGTACTCACAGGCTGAGGCCACGATTCCCCACCACCTCTCTGTTAACTACCCCTATCCCTCCAGCCAAGTAGGAAGTGTAGGGATCACTGAGCACCAAGAACAGGGTGGACATTTAAATGTGATGAAGAATGTCGATCACAGCTAGCATATCTCAACCTGACATCCTTACTCACTGGCACACCAGATTTTGTCAAAATGGCATCACCAAGGGCCTGAAAGTACCAGAGACTGGGTGATGTCAGGTTTGTTTCACTGTTAAATGCATTTTATAGAACTCTAATTTTTTTTTACAGTTAACATTCCAAATAAGACATAGCTGGTAGGTCTCAGAACTCTGGATCACCCAGAGTCCCGAGGCATTTGGAATTATTGAAAAATACTCTTTGGATTTTTTTTTTTTTCAATTGCACAATGCTTTCCTTATCTATCTCCATGAATGAAGCTAGAGAAAGCTGACTTGGGGGGGGGGGG